>NC_068932.1:26969696-27272727 GCF_023091745.1 Budorcas taxicolor
AAGTAAATACAGTAGTGTCTAGAATGTCTCAATCATAGTGAAAAAAGGCAATGGCACCCCACTCCAGTACTCTTGCCTGGAAAACCCCATGGGCAGAGGAGCTTGGTGGGCTGCAGTCCATGGGGTCGCTATGAGTCGGACATGACTGAACGACTTCACTTTCACTTTTCACTTTCCTGCGTTGGAGAAGGAAATGGCAACCCACTCCAGTGTTCTTGCCTGGAGAATCCCAGGGATGGAGGAGCCTGGTGGGCTGCCGTCTGTGGGGTCACACAGAGTTGGACATGACTGAAGCGACTTAGCAGCATGTGTATTATATATAAACTATTTAGCAATAGTAACTTTGTCAATTTTAACATGAAAAGCAACATGAGAAGCAACAACTGAGTTTTTAAATGTTTTGTCCAAACAAGTTTAAAGTTTTATTAACTGCAAAATGAAACCAAAGGATACTTGTTCCTTCTCTCTTCTAATTGCTCCCGAGCCCTCAGTTTCTCAAACTGTTCTCTGCTCTCTCTGGAAGTGAAACACCCACCTGAATGTCTCGTCTGCATTCTCTTGATCCTAATCACAGCAGTGCCTGACAAATGGCTGATTACTGGCTAACCACCTCCAGCCACCCCACAGCGTGTGACCGCCTGGCTATTTTTAAGGCAGGTTCTGAAGAGGCGGCTTGTTGGCTGGCTGCTCTAGGAAGAGACTGACGTATCTGCTCAGTCCCATTGACGACTGAAGGGAGCCTCTTTGGAATGCAGGTGATGTGACGAGGATGGATGCAAGTGTGCATAGTTCTGGGGACAACCTGAGTATTCAGATCAATGTCCCCAGGACCCTGTTTTAACACATCCTCCAGACACTGCCCCAAGGAAGTGAAACAGGAGGGAAGAGGGCAGGGCAGAACCTTTCAAAGAATGACACGTCATAAGACATGACAAAGACTGATTAGCACCAACTGGGTCCAAGATGGCGGGAAGATCCTGTTTCCAAGGCACCGCAAGCTGCATTATACACTCACTGTACTACGTTAGCACGCTAAAAGACACACCAACCAGTGCCAGACAGTTCTGAGGGCAACCATGAAAGGTCAAAAGTGGGTGACGGCCCAGTTCCTGGAAATGCCGGTTCTTCCCCCAAATAACTGGAATAATCCTCCCACTGATTAGCCTATGAAATTACCCAGGCTGTAAAAACTAACTGCGCCATACCTCTAAACTCTCACTCACCCTCTGAGATGGCCCACACGCTGTCTGTGGACTATGTTTCTCTCCAAATACATCCACTTCTTACCAATTACTTTATCTCCGAATTCTTTCACTAAGAAGCAATAACTTCACATTCACAGGCAATAGAAGGAATTGCTATTCTGTTAGTATAGAAGCTTCAGCTTGGTAATGTTCCTTTTGTTAAAAAAAAGAATGCCTTTGCTTCTTTATTGTTCTTCAGGGAGGGCAGGCAGGTGAAGGGGCTGCATTAGAAGCAGGGAAGGGAAATGTGTGTGAGACAATCAGTGGAAGCAGATCTTTCATACCTGAACAAACACATAATCATCCTGGACAATCAGAGAGTCTGGGTCAATGTAGCCTGGGAAAGGTTTATTTCTGTTGGCCTCTGTGCAGTTCTGCATTCGGCATGTTAGGTATTGTGAATCTGAAAAAAAAAGAAAAAAATGCGGGTGGGGTGGTCTACACACAGTATACAGAGTCAGAGTAGACATTTTCCATTCTCTTGCTTTTTGCAATTCTTTCAACAAACCTCACATTCTCTATTAACTACATTACGTTATTATCATTATCATTATTATCATTATTATCATTGTTTAAATTTTCATGATTATTTTACTCACTTGTTATCAACACCACCACCATTTCCCAGTGTCTCCACCAACTCCTGTCATCCTAGAATACTAAATTCTATTAACTAATTTTTTTCCTTCCAAACCAAAATGAAAAAAAAAATGAAAAAAATTCAAAAGCTGGCAGTAATACTTGTGCTCTTTTATTGTTTTCCTTATTAATAGGATTCACCTTCATACTCTGATAAATAGGGAAACACACAAACATACATGCAATCATTGGTCATCTCGTGCTAGAAGTACACTGTTATAAACAATAAGGCCCTAGGTCAAGATAAAGGTTTTTCTTCTATTACTAATTGGAAATAAAACAGAATTGAGAAGAGCTTCCATACTCAAAAACATTGCTCTCATTTTATAGTTGAGGAAACTAAGACCCTGCCTCTCACCTGAGATGAGAGCAGGTGATACACATGCCAGTAAAAAGACTCTTAACAGATTTGACCCCTGCTGCGGACAGGAGTAATATATTATACCAGGGAGGCTGTCTCTGTTTTTCAGCCACAGCTGTTCTGCCCTCTCTGTGAATCAGACATCACTCAGACCTTCCTTTGGCAGAACTCCCGAATACATTCAAACCTTCCATCAGCGCTGCTTCAACCTCCCCTCACGCTAATCTCTTCTCTCCAAGTGATTCTTCTAATCTGGCCTAAAATATGTTGAAAAATTTGGCCAAATTTTCTACCACTTAAGAGGCTTTACATTTGTATTCCCTCTGCTCTAAAGGCTTCTCCCCAGGTTGTTCTCTAAAAAAGGTCTAGATTTCAGCTTACTGTTATTTCTGGGGGTCTCCTATGATTGCTTTTCAACAATACTCCATCCTGTTAATTCCCTTCATGGAACTTATCACAATCTATGAAACAAATTAGCACACATAGTACATAATAAATAAATATTCTTTGGAACATGCCACTTTACTGGAATATGTCTTTTTGAACGAAAAAGGAAATTATTTTACCTTTTTCTTATGTTTAATGAATGAGTGAGTTTGATTTTAGGACATACAGGGATGTATGAAGAAATATACTCTTACAAATGGAGAAATAAGGACATGATTATTTACATGAAATGGGGGTAGGCAATTGTATGCGGAGTTGGATATAAGGATTCACTAACGACTTCCCTGAAGGAAATTTCTAGCACTGCTGCTGCTACTGCTAAGTCACTTCAGTCGTGTCCGACTCTGTGTGAACCCATAAACGGCAGCCCACCAGGCTCCTCCAACCCTGGGATTCTCCAGGCAAGAACACTTTCTAGCATTACTTTTACTTAAAGAACCTGGGCAAACTTGTACTCTACAAGCAGTGCCACAAGGGGGCGACATGCACATTTGCTCCAACTGACCAATGGCTGACAGTTGCTAATGAGCTCTGAGAGGGAAGGAGAGCTTTATCCAGTCTTCCTTTATCCTGCTACCACGTGCGGGGATGGAAATAGCTCTCAAGTATATATTTTAACCCATCTAGTCCTCCAAAGAACGACTAAAGAAAAGACTTCCACTCTCCCTTCCCCATCTACTTTTTCAGGCATTCTTATATTAATTAATTATATTAATTGTAACTATAAATATGTAAATTTATATAAATTATAAATATATATTATATTATAATCATATATTCCAAATACATTATATGTATATATTATATTATGTATTATATTGTATATAATTATAATTACAAAATTTTATATAAAATATAAAATTTTATATAAAATTATAATTATATATATTATATAAATGTATGCAATTTTAATTATTAATTATATTAATTAATTATTAGTTCAGTTCAGTTTCTCAGTTGTGTCTGACTCTTTGTGACCGCATGAATCGCAGCACGCCAGGTCTCCCTGTCCATCACCATCTCACGGAGTTCACTCAGACTCATATCCATCGACTCAGTGATGCCATGCAGCCATCTCATCCTCTGTCGTCCCCTGCTCCTCCTGCCCCCAATCCCTCCCAGCATCACAGTCTTTTTCAATGAGTCAACTCTTTGCATGAGGTGGCCAAAGTACTGGAGTTTCAGCTTCAGCATCATTCCCTCCAAAGAAATCCCAGGGTTGATCTCCTTCAGAATGGACTGGTTGGACCTCCTTGCAGTCCAAGGGACTCTCAAGAGTCTTCTCCAACACCACAGTTCAAAAGCATCAATTCTTCAGCACTCAGCCTTCTTCACAGTCCAACTCTCACATCCATACATGACCACAGGAAAAACCATAGCCTTGACTAGACAGACCTTAGTCGGCAAAGTAACGTCTCTGCTTTTGAATGTACTATCTAGGTTGGTCATAACTTTTCTTCCAAGGAGTAAGCGTCTTTTAATTTCATGGCTGCAGTCATCATCTGCAGTGATTTTGGAGCCCCAAAAAATAAAGTCTGACACTGTTACCACTGTTTCTCCATCTATTTCCCGTGAAGTGATGGGACTGGATGCCATGATCTTCGTTTTCTGAATGGTGAGCTTTAGGCCAACTTTTTCACTCTCCTCTTTCACTTTCATCAAGAGGCTTTTTAGTTTCTCTTCACTTTCTGCCATAAGGGTGGTGTCATCTGCATATCTGAGGTTATTGATATTTCTCCCGGCAATCTTGAATCCATTAATTATCGTAACTTTAACTAATAAAGTTTCATTTTAGGACATAATTCATGATCTTCCTCTCTGAAGAGAATTTCTGGGACTCATCTCCTCCCAGAACACTTCTCTTGGTGGGACACAAAATCTTTACCTCGCCATTTCATAACCCATCAGACCCTTGCAGAGCTTTCAGTTGACTCCTGCTTTTCAGAAGGCAGCTCAGGGTCATAGAAATGGAGACTGGCATCTGTGAGACCCGGGTTTGAGTTCTGCCATGGTCACTTCCTAGCTGCATCACTCAGAGAACACCGCTTCACCTCCCTGAATCTCTTCACTGTCATTTCTCAAACGAGGATGCCAGTGTCAACTATCTCATAGTTTGGTTCTAAGAACTAAATGTTTTGAAACTCAGAAGTTGTACAAAAACTATAATGCTTTTATTTTCTCTTCTGCAACCTTTCACAATGATTAGATCGTGTTGGGGCACATTGTAGGTCCTTTAAAAAACTGAATTTGAGTATTCCAGTTATATTTCACTATTGATTACTGCTGGTGACTGGTCCAACACTCATTCCTCCCTACCTCTTTGCCAGAAAAGCCATGGATCTGGTGGCTCATCTTTCTCCCAAGTCACTCAGAAGCTCTGATATGCTGGGAATAATTCTCTCGGGTCTGTGTTTACTCCAAGTCTTCTACTCCACCTACTATCATTTGCTTTAGGAGAGGCCTTTTAAACCCAGTTCTAGTAAATAAGAAGTTATAAGGGGCTACAGGGAGGCACAACAGAAAACCTTCTTCAGTCCCCATATAACACTGTGTCAATATGATGTCTGGAAGTGCTCTAGCCTTTCTGTGCACGGAGGAGTCTTACAGTTGAGCTTCCACAATGAATACGACAAAGAGATGGAAAGGGCCCATTCCCTGATGACATCACTGAGCATCTGCCTGTACTGAACCCAGAGCTGCCCTTTCTCATGCTTCTTGTTACATGAGATAATGAATGAAAACAATCTGAATCAAAGGTTCTGACTGAGGAAGTCTCGGGCTTCAAACTACAACTTTCCAATTAGAATTCATTAAGACTGCCACTCATAGGATTTCTTGATGAGTACAGCGTGCTTGTTTTATTTGTAGTGTTGTCTAATAATTTCTTTCTTAAGATTTCAACTTGGTCTTCAAAGGTCCCTGAACAAACATAAGATGGAAAATATAAAAATAAACTCTTTATATTTATAACAACTATATGGAAATTATGAATCTGAGGGATTTGGGGAGAAATTAAAAGAATAGGGAAACTAATATTTGCTGCAAATTTATGTGCCAAGTACTCTAAAGCATGTTCACATTCATTTGGTACACTCAATCGTCACAATACTCTGGCATATAATTTATCAACTGACTTTGCAAGTAAAGAGAGTGAAGCTCCTGAAGATTATAGAAAGGGCTGTATGGGTTTTCACACTGGGTTGGCCAGACTCCAAGTCTGGTTTATTCCCACTGTGGCTGCTGCTGCTGCTGAGTCGCTTCAGTTGTGTCCGACTCTGTGCGACCCCATAGATGGCAGCCCACCAGGCTCTGCCATCCCTGGGATTCTCCAGGCAAGAACACTAGAGTGGGTTGCCATTTCCTTCTCCAATGCATGACAGTGAAAAGTAAAAGTGAAGTCGCTCAGTTGTGTCTGACTCTTCGCGACCCCATGGACTGAAGCCTACCAGGTTCCTCTCTCCATGGGATTTTCCAGGCAAGAGTACTGGAGTGGGGTGCCATTGCCTTCTCCAGCTTATTCCCACTACATTGCATGAAAAACCCCAGCAAGTCTGGGGCCAATTTTTGTTAAGTATGTTTTGGCTTCAAATTATCAATGGACAAACCTAGATACAAAGAAAAAGGAGAAAGAAGAAAGAAAGAACAACTGTATGTTTTCATGAGGTAATTTGTCAATACGGATCAACATTTATTAAAATCTCTTTTGACTGTGAGTTCATTTCTGAGAATTTGACTTGAAGAAATAATTAATGAACCATGCAAA
This sequence comes from Budorcas taxicolor, assembly GCF_023091745.1. Classification (NCBI taxonomy): domain Eukaryota; kingdom Metazoa; phylum Chordata; class Mammalia; order Artiodactyla; family Bovidae; genus Budorcas; species Budorcas taxicolor. The sequence continues at coordinate 26,976,151 of NC_068932.1, forward strand.
GATTTAGTTACTTTGATATTCATCATAGTGTTGTTTATAATTTAAAAAGGTAAGAGAAAACAAAATGGCCAACAGTTGAGGCACAGCTAAATAGATGGTAGAACATGCATAGCTTGTTATGAATCCTTATATGAGGATTTATAGACATTCTTAATACATTTTATAAAATAAAATAGTTATCAACTAATAATGTTGTATCAATGTTAATTTATTAGCTTTGAAAAATAGATCATGGTTGTATAAGATGTTCGCATTAAGGGATGCTGGGTAAAGCTGCACTATCTTGGTAACTTCTCTGTTTATCTAAAATTATTCCAAAATAAAAGTTTTTAAAAAGTAGGTTACCAAAACATGTGCATATGGACACGATTTTGTGCAAGTGGTATATATAGATATCTACATATGTATGCTTGCACGGGGAAAATGAATAATAGATATATACTAGACATCAACGCTAGTACAGGGGCAGTTACACGAGAGAGGCAGACGATCAGACAGCGTGCAGATCTCTGGCCAGCACTTCACAGCCAGGGAAGGCGGCCCAAGGTCGTGGTGGGCTTGTGGGATTCTACTCCTAAGAATTAGAGAACTGTCTCTGACTCCTTCGCTTGTTCCATCCCTCTCCACTCCCCATGCCACACAGTGAGGCAGACATGTTCAATGAGCTGTTCTTATGCTGAGAATTTTAAAATGTACAACCAAAGCGCCCAAGAAAAGCTCCGGGAAGAGGTCTTGAAACCATGTCTTGCTCAGAGTGGCTCAAAGTGAAATCTACAAGCTGAAGGGGAACCGATCAATTCCAACCGCCTGCCCATGGTAAAGTGCTCCTGGTTTGTTCTCGTTCCCCTCCTAATGGAAACAAAAAGAAATTGGCTGCACTTCATAATGAGGGACCGATCATTCTTATTCCCCTTGGGGCTTGCTGTAATAGCATTAAGTGTGATGAACTCTTTCCATATTCAATTCTGGTGAGTGTATGATGCGATTCCATAGGAGGTGTCTTGTAATTTGGCATTAATTAACGTCAATTAATGTAGGCAACCGCTAGACTTTAGAATTAATTTCATTACTTTTCCCACGCAGATGTTTTCCTTGCCGCAGGTAATTAGGACACTGTGCTGCTCTTTCTAAGCTCCCTCACTCTCTGCAACAGCTGCTGCTTGGCATAATGCAGTTTCCATGCCCCCAGATCGGTGCTGCTCTAAAGAAGGGAAGCTGCTTTTTAAAGGCCAGCCTTGGAGCAGGGGTATAGTGGCTTAAATGCAGGCTTAGCTTGGTAAACCTAAGCAAATCATTTTACCGCTCAAGTCTGTAAGATAGGTATAAACAGGAGCCGTCTCGCTAGTAGTTGTTAGAGCTTAAAACCACAGTCAGGAAATGTATTCAGTCCGAAGTCAGGCTGGACTGTGCTCACACGGTGGAAGCTGGGGTCGTGATCAAAGTCCCCCATCCCCAGCTTTCATCACCAGTATGCTCACTGTGTCTCAAGGGAACCGACTGCAAAGTACTATAGACATTTCTACCTGAGACAATTGCTTTCTTTCTTTATTTTTTTTTTAATTTTATTTTATTGTTATTATTTTTTTAACTTTACAATATTGTCTTGGTTTTGACATACATCAACATAAATCTGCCACAGCTATACACGTGTTCCCAATCCTGAACCCCCCTCCCACCTCCCTCCCCATACCATCCCTCTGGGTCATCCCAGTGCACCAGCCCCAAGCATCCTGTACCCTGAATCGAACCTAGACTGGTGATTTGTTTCTTATATGGTATTATACATGCTTCAATGCCATTCTCCCAATAGCTTTCTTTAATATTCATGTTTTGATTTGGGTTAATTTATTTATGTGAAATTTTAAAACACCATGAAGCAGCATTCTCGGTAGAACTAAAGAAGTATTCTATGCAGGTAGTGGTCAGGCAGAACTGGAAGGTAACTCGGATCTGAGATGACCCAGAAGTCATCCTGCCACCTGGCATGCGGGGTGGCCTGCCTGCAGCCCTGTTGCTGTGCAGGGTCTCCCTCCCCTTGGAGTGAAGGGCTAGGTCTGAGCTTGGTCTCTCTCTCTTTCACAGGCTGTGTGACTCCGAGAAGGTCATTTACCAGACGAGGCTTCAGACTTTTTCTCTATAACATGAAGCTTCTTAGAATTTTAGAATCAAAGGAGGATGGTAAAAATCAGACTATTGACTTTAAGATCTGAAGGTCTTTACCATCCTTCACCCACTGGGACCTGTTTCCTTCTCATTCTTGCCCAAGCAATCAAAACTCTGTGATGCTGCTGGCAAGTCTGTGTCTCCGGGGTTTCTGCCTTTTCTAAACAGCATTTGCATTGCTGACTGACACTCTGTGTTCATTCAGAGAGCTCCCTCCTGGGGCTTGAACTGCCTCTTCCTTTCCTGTGATCTTCTCCTAACACTTCCTGGGCTGCTTTCTGTGGAGATTTTCCTGAGGCTCAGGCAGATCTCTCCTTCCAAGAATGGCTCCATTTATAGCAAGAGTGGCATTAACCTCCAAAACCACCAGAGCCACCTCTCCTCTGGGTCAGGAACTGTGCTGAGTGCATCACATGCTTTTTCTCTTTTAAAGTTTGGGAAAAATCCAGAGTAAGGTACCTTTTACAGGTAAAGAACTCAACGCTTAGGGACAACAGTTTAATATTGCAAAACTTTAGTCTTAAATAAAACCATAAACCAAGCTGGTAAGCATAAACACTTTAAAACTCTTTCCCATCCCCCATTAATTTTCAACTTAAAGCAGAATAGTTTTTAAAGCCCATAATCTGTAAATTTTTATTTCGTTCTTTCTACAGTCCTATTGTTTGTTTTAGAATGTTCCTATCAAAGTTTCCAACCACAATACACACACACACACACACACACACAAACATACACATGTTTCAACAATCTTGTGCTCATAGAAACTTCATTCCCAACTGGGTCTAGCACCCTCTGTGGCACATACCAGTTAGAAACTGAGATCTTCAAAAGTGAGACTCCAGCATTGACCCCTGAAAGACTATATTGAGGACAAGAAATTTCTGTGAAAATTACAAACTTGGATCAAATTTCCTCCGGCATGAGGAGCTTGTGGCATTGCTTTCTTCTAGGCAATCTCCTGATTTCAGCCCAGTGTGACTTTCTAAATGCTGGCTTGTATTGTTAGTCTTTGGACATTCAGGAGGCCATGCTTACTACATAGAAAGTTCTAGAATCATACAGTATTTTTGTCAAGCATGGGGCTAGGGACTGGGGACATGAGAGAAAACAAGAGGGCAGGATAATTTTGTAGAAGTACAGAAAGCCCCTCACCAAGAATAATGTAGTGGGGGAGTGCATTACGAGGAGCTCAGGGGCAGGTGGTGGGCCCCCAGGTGACGGGTGTCTAATCTCCAAACCTCTCCACAGAGGATTTACTCTGTGTGGGGATTTCTTCTGTGACTCTGCTTTTATAGTACTTTGAGTCATACAGAGCTGTAGACCCGCTGTGCCCTCCTGGGCTATAGAAGAGCAACTATTTTACTATTGACTGACTCACAGAGGGATAACTACTGGTGTAGAGATGATGATGGGCACACCCATGGAACACTTCATGGAAAAGCTGAGAAAAGCCGAGAAGGCTGCTTGGAATGGAGATGAGGAGTGAGGGGGGACATCACTCCAGAAAGCAGGAGCAATGGCCAGAGCACAGAGGCATGAGAAAGAACTGGGGACAGGCTCAGGGAGGGCTAGCTGTCTGTCTTGTGAGAACACCACACTAGAAGTCCAGTTTAAGCCAAGAAAAGAAATCAAGCTATCCGTAAGGTTCACCCAGCCATGAAAAACCCAGGGGCAAGCTCATTCCAGTAATTTTCCAAACTGAATTTACAAAGAAGTGGGTGGGGTGGGAGAGGGAGAGGTAGAGACAGCAAAATGGACAAATACTAAGAAAGAAAGAAAATAGGAATGAAAGTGGGAAATGGAGGGAAGGAGGGATTGGAGGGAGAAAGAAATGAAAGCATCTTTGCACATGGGGGAGAAAATACACAGCATGGCTTCTCCAGAGTGTCTGGGGGATGGGTGTGTACTATTCATTACGTGTATTCACATGTTATATGATGAATGCCAGGACAGAGGGCAGGTTTAAAGAATGGCCTCTGAAACATGTGGGTATATTCAATCCACCACTTCTATACTAACTTGCTATTTTCATCATACTCAATACTGAATATCATGCTTGGTACATGATAAATGTTTAATAAAAATCAATAGAAAAACATCTAGTTCTGTTTCATTGACTATGTTAAAGCCTTTGACTATGTAGATCACAACAAATGGTGGAAAATTCTTCAAGAGATGGGAATACCAGACCACCTTAACCTGCCTCATGAGAAAGCTGCAGGTCAAGAAGCAAGAGAAAGAACCGGAGATGGAACAACGGACTGGTTCCAAATTGAGAAAGGAGTATGTCAAGGCTGTTACTTTCACCTTGATGATTTAACTTGTAGGCAGAGTGCATCATGCAAAATGCCAGACTGGATGAAGCACAAGCTGGAATTAAGACTGCCGTGAGAAAAATCAATAACCTCAGATATGCACATGTCACCACCCTTATGGCAGAAAGCAAAGATGAACTAAAGAGCCTCTTGATGAAAGTGAAAGAGGAGGTTTAAAAAACTGGCTTAAAACTCAGCATGCAAAAAAACTAACACCATGGCATCCAGGCCCATCACTTCATGGCAAATAGATGAGGAAACAAGGGAAACAGTGACAGATTTTATTTTCTTGGGCTCCAAAATCACTGCAGATGGTGACTGCAGCCATGAAATTACAAGACACTTGCTCCTTGGAAGAAAAGCTATGACGAGCCTAGACAGTATTTTAAGAAGCAGAGACATTACTTTACCAACAAAAGGTCCATCTAGTTAAAGCTATGGTTTTTCACCGTAGTCATGTATGGATGTGAGAGTTGGACCATTACAAAGCCGAGTGCCAAAGAGCTGATGATTTTGAACTGGGTGTTGGAGAAGACTCCTGAGAGTCCCTTGGACTGCAAGGAGATCAAACCAATCAATCCTAAAGGAAAACAGTCCTGAATATTCATTGGAAGGACTGATGCTGAAGCTTAAGTTCCAATACTTCGGCTACTTAATATGAAGAACTGACTCATTAAAAAAGACCCTGATGCTGGGAAAGATTGAAGGCAGGAGAAGGGAACGACAGAGGATGAGATGGTTGGACGGCATCACTGACTTGATGGACATAAGTTTGAGCAAGCTCCAGGAACTGGTTATGGACAGGGAAGCCTGGTGTTCTGCAGTCCATGGGATCACAAAGAGCTGGACTCGACTGAGTGACTGAACTGAACTGAAAGATTAGTAGGCACAATCCCTGCCTTCTGCAGTGGAATAAATAGAAAGATATGACACGTTTTGTCTTTTCTGTATTCCAGCCACCCTGCCTCCCTGCTATTCCTGCATGTCCATAGGCCAAATCCTTCACACATGCTGTTCCACTGTCTGCAATGCTCGTCCATGTGGCAGACCCACCTCTCTCCCTTACTTACATAAAGACTTAGCTGAAATACCAAATGCCACCTTATCAAACATTCTTTCTTTGACAGCTCCCCCTCTCCAACCAGCCCCTCTTTATAGACTTTGCTTTTCACTTCCTAGAACTTATCACCACCTAGCAGTATGCATATGCTCATAACCTGTCTCCCCTAACTGGAAGGTAAGCTTGATGAGAGTGGGGCCTTTGCAACATCCCTTATCACCCCTCATTCATGCCTAGAAGGGCACCTGGCATACCACCAATGTCCAACAACGCCTTTCAAATGAACAATAAACAGCTCTGGAATAAACCAGACCTGGCTTCAAATTTTGGCCCTGCAGCATTGGCAAAAATATATAATCAAAAATATGTAATCACTGCAAACCTCATTTTCCTCATAGTTACAATGAGGAAAATAATTAAAGGAAAGAAAGAGAATAAAAATGAAAGTGGGAAAAAGGTGTGAGGGAAAGAAAGGAGGGAGGACCTATTCCCAACAGCTGCTGTAAGTAGCGTAGCTAAAAAGTATGTAGTGCAGCAGCAACAGACAAATAGCAGGAGTATAATGCACAACCCTGGCATCCTGGCTGCTTAAGAACATATGGGGCAAAGGAAGAGCGGTGGTATGAAAAAATGGCAAGACCTTTACAATGTACCTTTTGGTTTTGCTTGAAATTGGGAATCAGAAACACGAGAAATTTCTCAAACTCTTAGAAATTGTATGTTTTAGGAACTGGTGTTGCTGAGTCCTGGAGGAGCTTGAAGACCCAGTAGAAATCCAGTCCTTTGTCCTAGAGTTAAGATTTGGAGATCTAACAAGGTCAAGGTGAAGGTGAGAAGAGATGAGACATGCAAAGAAAGGAATTAGCAGGCAGCAACCTAAATTCCTATTCACTATCATAGGAATGAATAACATAAGCAGAATCATCACACAGTGTAAAGAAATACAGCAGTGAAAAAAAATTGCACTGGAGCTCCATTCAGCACCATGGACAGAGCACCAAAGTACCAGGCAATAAGGGGGAAGGGTATACAAGCCATGACACCACTTCTATGAAGTGCGAAATATAGAAATCAATATTACACAAAAGATAATAGTATGTGAGTTTGGTGGGCTACAGTCCATAGCGTTGCAAAGAGTCGGACACAACTGAGTGACTAATGTGGATTTAGGAGTGATAGATACCCATTTAAGGAGAATGGTTAGTTGGGGTTATCAGAGGATACATTTCGGGAACAGGCACTTTGGGCTTTAACTGTGTTTGCAACCATGTAGTTCAGAGGCTGACACAACTCTGGTCCATCCAAATACAGCTTGTCATCTATTTTCGTGTGATGCTTCAACCAAGGATGGCTTTCACATTTTTAAATGGTTGAAAAAAATCCTAAGAAGGATAACATTTCACGACCTGTGAAAATGATGTGAAATTCACATTTCAGTATCCATTAGTAACATTTTCTTGGAACATACACACACACACACACACACACACATACACACCATCTGGAGATGACAAATTTCTCTCGTGTACATCTGTGTTCTCCTCCTCAGGCTGGGAGTTGAGGGCACAGACCTCCTCACACATGGGTGGGCACCCAGGAGGCAGGGGAAGTGGCACATAATGGATACAAAGGACCCAATTTGAAAGCTGCCCAGCTGAGCCTGTGACTGCACTGTCACTGCAAGGCTTTTCACTGCTGTGTGGGGAGGCCCGTGTTATCTTATTTCATGCTTTTCTGGTTGGTTTTCAGGGCTGTCCTTAGGCTGACAAATCAGAGAGGCCAAGTTGACATCAATAGTCTTTGAAATCAACAGACTTTTGCAATACGAAAAATGGGGTCAAAGTGGTAGGTACCATTGAACTCGCTAAGCCTGGAAGGTTGATTTGAGGATAGGGAAGGAGAGGTAAGGAAGCATTTGGTAAATATATTGGGAAGTGAGGAAACCAAGAAGGACCCTGTGGGGCTCCTGGGCACAAAAGCCTTCTATGTGCCCCATCTCTGGATTACTGGAAACAGGCTTCTTTCAGTCTCCAAGACCTCCACTGAGTTCCAACAGGAGGTTCAAACAGTTGCTAATTAGGGAAGGGCGGGGGATGCTGAGACTGGAGATGAACAGTCTAGAAACAATAGTGCAGCCTCAGGGAAGGTTCCTGAGGGAAGGTTCCTCAACTGATATGCAAAACAGTATCTTCCAGCTGTCTTGCAGATACTGAAACCCTCACCAGGTGGGAGAAACTAACTGTCTGCTGCCCACAAGCACACAGACCCCAGACCCATTGGAACTAGATGGTTGATGATGCTGACTTCCACTTACCTTACCACCAAACCAATCAGAAGAATGTCCACCTGCTGATCATGGCCACACCCTCTTGGAAGTATTACTATAAAACTATTCACTACCCACCTCCAGGTGAGGACATACAATTTTGAGGGCATTAGCTTGTTGTGGCCCCTTTTGCCTGCAAAGCAACACAGCTATCTATTCTTTTCTACGAGGCCCCAAACTCTTGTCTCTAAGATTTAATTCAGTATCAGGGTATAGAGGCCGGATTCGGCTCCACTGATGGAGAGCTATCAGTATATAAAGCTGACCATTAGTGGAAACTTCTAACCTACTCCCCAGTCCTACCCTAAAAGCCTAAAAGTGATTAATACCTTAACTTTTTAAGAAGAAGGTAAAAGAAGGCTATGAAACATGGGGTCTATTAATGCCAATTGGTGCACTAGTGTTGTTGGGACTCTGGTAGCAAGTTTGGTATTTTTTAGATTTGAATAAAATGCAAAAATTTTGATCTTCTCTAGAAAGAACATTAAAAAGATCTGATACCTTGGGAAGGGTCATTGAAAAGGAAATGCAAATAATTAGGTAAATATAATACCTCACTCTTAATTAAATAGATGCAAACAGAAACAATAAGGATATGCCACATTTTTGCTCATCAGATGGGCTATGTTTAAAACATCTTTCATAATATCCTGGACTACTGAGGGCTTGTAAACACAGGCATTCTCATATTCAGAGAGTATGCAATGATGCAACTATTTCAGAGGGTATTGTGACAATGTCTATGAAAATTAAAAATGTAGACACTCTCAGGCCTAAGAATTTCCCTTTGGTAATTTTTCTCTGAGCAGTGCTTGCTCCCTACACTTGTCTGAATGCTTACCAACCAAGTAAGTAACATGTGTGTGCATGTATGTATCAACATTGTTTGAAATAGCCAAACATCTATATGTCTATTAGAGATGTGGGGAAGTGTTAGTCACTCAGTCATGACTGACTCTTTGAGACCTCATGGACTGTAGCCTTCCAGGCTCCACTGTCCCAGGAATTATCCAAGCAAGAATACTGGAATGGCTAACCATTCCCTTCTCCATGGGATCTTCCTGACTCAGGGACGGAAACCAGGTCTCCTGCATTGCAGGCAGATTCCTAACCATCTGAGTCATCAGGGATAGTGATTAACAAAATTATAGTTGATTGTATAATAGAGTTCCTATGTCGTGATTAGTCATTAAGTGGCTCAGTCAGTTCAGTTCAGTTCAGTCGCTCAGTTGTGTCCAAATCTTTGCATTCCCATGGACTGCAGCACACCAGGCCTCCTTGTCCATTGCCAACTCCCAGAGTTTACTCAAACTCATGTCCATTGGGTCAGTGATGTCATCCAGCCATCTTATCCTCTGTCATCTGCTTCTCCTCCTGCTCTCAATCTTTCCCAGCATTAGGGTCTTTTCAAATGAGTCAGTTCTTCGCATCAGGTGGCCAAAGTATTGGAGTTTCAGCTTCAGCGTCTGTCCTTCCAGTGAATATTTAGGACTGCTAAACGTATACATAGTATATGGAAAGATTTTTAACTTGCTATTGAATTTGCCCAGACCAAATTTGGCATAAGAGTTTTATAAAATGAATATTTGTGAGTGTGTATGTATGTATATACACACATTTCTCTGTATAAGTCAAAAAAATTATGAAATCCAGATTTCAGAGCACAGTCAGCAAGAAATGTCTATGTCAGTCACAGACCCTCATAGAGCAAAAGTTTTCCAGAGCTCATCTCCCCTCAAATATGGAGATTTCAATTACAACAGAAATTAATTAGAAAATGTAACCTAGGGAGATCTGAAATGAGACTAAAACTAAATTTCCAACAACAATAGAAGACATACTTTTTTAAAAATACCAACTTTAGGGAATGGGAATGACAGTCAGAAAGTGGACCTACTTTTCACCTGATACAGTGGAGTACTGCTTCTCCTTGTTATTGTCAGTGTTGCTACTTCTGTTGGTATAAAGGTGATTGACGCTTATAGTATAACCTCAAGCCACTTCATTGCTAATACACTGGGGACTGATGAGAACTGAGGTCTCTGTCAACTTCCCACAGTGTCTCAGCAGGGGTCCCTGATCCAGGTGTTGACATGCAAGACGTTCAATATGGAAATTTGATCGGAGGGGTGGAAAACAAAAAAGTTGAAATGAGATATCCAGTTCTCACCTATAGCCGGAATTAGTGGGATAGTGGTTATACAAAGTTGTGAGTTTCCTTTGATTTTTTTTTTAATTTTTATTTTTTTAATTTTAAAATCTTTAATCCTTACATGTATTCCCAAACATGAACCTCCCTCCCACCTCCCTCCCCATAACATCTCTCTGGGTCATCCCCATGCACCAGCCCCAAGCATGCTGTATCCTGCGTCAGATATAGACTGGCGATTCGATTCTTACATGATAGTATACATGTTAGAATGCCATTCTCCCAAATCATCCCACTCTCTCCCTCTCCCTCTGAGTCCAAAAGTCCGTTATACACATCTGTGTCTTTTTTGCTGTCTTGCATACAGGGTCATCATTGCCATCTTTCTAAATTCCATATATATGTGTTAGTATACTGTATTGGTGTTTTTCTTTCTGGCTTAAAGATACTGGTTTGAGTTTCATTTTAGAGTTTGGGGGCAGTCATTTTCACAGTTCATTAAAGGGCTAAGCTTGTTTTTCCTCAGTGAAGGAGATTAGTCCTATGGCAAGCTGTTTCAAGGTTAGTGACTCATGTAAATATACAAGGAGACCAGTAATTGTCCCCTGTCCCCTGTCCCTGCTGGCACGGATCATCATGGGTACAGAAAACATTCAGATCACTGGCCAGGTCTTTCATTCCAGAAATAAAATGGAGAAGCAATAAAGCTCAAACTTGGTATGGCAGGTTCTCTTACAAGATAATGTCTATAGACAAGCACAAATATAAGACTATAGACCCATGGATAATTATCATGCAAAGAACTGTGATAAAAGTTTTGCTCTTTTCCCCCAGATTATGCATACATACAACGTGGTACAGGATTTCAGGAAGTTGTGAGTTTCTCATGCTCATCTCATCCATTAGACCTATGGGACTAGACATCCTATGGTTACAGCCCCTTCTTTATGAAGACCTGCCCATACAGTGACAAGGAGATTTTCATTAAGTCAATATATGTTAAATGTACCACGCTCTGAGCTATGCTTTATACACAGAACCAAGATTAAATAAGATGTGACCTTTCAAGATTTCAATCTAACAGTTTGGTCAACATTTTCTCATTATATACATTACATTTACACACACACATATCTATATTAGGTAAATCAATAGAATGTATGTTTCCTTTGTACAATTTTCATATTCTGGGTAGCAGTTTTAATGTATTAGGTACATGCCATCCATATGTGTGTGCACATTCTCTCTCTCTCCCTCACACACATGGTATTTAAACAGTAAAATCTTTGTTTCCAGGATGACAATATATCAGTTTGTCCACAGTTGAATGCAGGGGCCAATAACAAACGCCAAGTACAATAAATACGTTCAGAATTTTCCAATAATACAACCCATGATTGACTGTAATTGAGGTTGCTCTCTTCAGCTTGCCTCCCAAGGCAGAGAGGTAGTACAAGAATGAATAACATCCTTGTCACGGGTGTAAACTACAAAACATCCAGATTTCAGAGCATAGTCAGCCAGAAACATCTATGTCGGTCACAGACCCTCATAGAGCAAAAGCTTTCCAGAGCTCATCTCCCCTCAAATACGGAGATTTCAATTGAAACAGAAATTAATTATAAAATGTAATCTAGGGAGATCTGAAATGAGACTAAAACTAAACTTCCAACAGCAAGCTCAGATAAGCATTTGCCATCCATCCCAGGGTGATGAGCAAAATAAGGAGGGATTTTGCTGTGTGTCACATGTTTCAGTGAATTGGTGACAAAATTCCTAAACCCATTAAAATCGGAAAAAAAAAAAAAAAAACTTGCTACAAACCTTTTAAAAATTGTATTACTTGGGCATATGTTCTACTAGATGTATGACCCCGAATACAAATGATGGGTTTCATATACTAAACAGCGAGAAAGGATGGAGAAACAAAAGAGGAAACCCAATCCCAGAATGTGGAGAGAGAGATAACATAGAGACTGGATTTCTGGGAGCAACCGACTAGCCTGGAGTCTGATTCTGATAAATACACGCTCAGTTATTTTTACTAACAATTTGCTACTTGGACCTCTCTGTTTTCTCTCTTTCTTTCCTCCTCCTCTCTATTTCTTTGATCTGAAGCCACGGTTACTGACTCTCTCGGAGAGACACAGACAGACAGAGGGAAGACGATACCAAAAAAAAAAAAAAATCTCCTTTTTACACTGAGTCAGGTCAGGTATTATGCTTATATCCTTTATTTCAATGGTAGATTTTGTGTTTTTTCTCCTCTTTTGTTTTGACAGGGATAACGTTTCAAATTAAATCCCTACATTGAATTTTCACTCTTGGATAGTTTCTGAAGATGCTGCCTTTGCAAAAAAAAAAAAAAAAGTACAATAAATAAATAAAATTAGAACTGATGTATTTCATGCCTTGTGAAAGCTGAGCCTGAGAGGACAGTTTGGCATTATCAGCCTCCATGCCTGCAAGGAGCACAGGAATGTTGCTGGGTGAGAGAAAACGTGCTGATCAAGGAAAGTGACTGTCTTGTTGCTTTTAGGATACGGGGTGAGAGCATTAGATGCCACAAGCCAGAAAGCAGCCGAATCCCCCAAAACTGGAAAACAGAAGCAAACTGGGATGCTACCAATTTCATCCAGAGCTTTCTAAACAAGGAGTGTGGTCATGGGAGACAGACCCTAAAGCTCTTTCATTAGTTTTTCATTGTGAGACTTTGTTACTTTAAGCGTGTTCCACAGACCGTTGGCAGCAGCTTCACCTGCAGACTCTTGGGCCCTTACTGAATCAGAATCCACATTTTTAACAAGATCCCTAGGTGGGTTGTATGCATGCTCAAGTTTGAGACGCAGGGCACTAGATTTTTCATAAAACCTGTAAGTGAGTTTAGGTAGCCAGTTGACTGAAAATTGGTCAACTACGTATTCGTTCATTCAGTAAGCTCTCTCTACATGGAGCCCCTGTGGAGTGTGCTGGAGACGCACTATCAAGCAAAGGTATGCTTGACTCCTGCATTTACAGAACTTACTTACAGGCTGGTGGAGAGGAAAAGTTATCAAATAACCATGTAAATGGAATGTGTAATTTCAAGCTAAGATGAGCACCATAAAGATAAATAATGGAGTTGGATGAAAGTAAACACAAAATAAACGAATTTAGATTAGAAGTTCAAGAAAAACTTCCCTAAGAAGTCTTAAGAAACCAGGGATGCTTTCTCTGGTTTGATATAATTCTGTGGTTATATTAGATGTTATCATTGGAGGAAGCTGGGTGGAGGATTTGAGGGAACTCTACTATTTGTGTGTGTGTGTGTGTGTGTAACTTCTATGTGAGTCTAAAGGGCTTCCCTTTGGCTCAGATGGTAAAGAATCTGCCTGCAATTCAGGAGACCTAGGTTCAATCCCTGGGTCAGGAAGATCCCCTGGAGAAGGGAAAGGCTCCGGTATTACCACTCCGGTATTCTTGCCTGGAGAATTCCATGGACAGAGGAGCCTGGAGGGCTACAGTCTATGTGGTTGCAAAGAGTCAGACATGACTGACGAACTTTCGCTTCATGTGAGTTTAAAATTATTTCAGAATTAAAAGTTATAAAAAAATGGATGTTTAACTGGATACCTGGATGATTCCCAGTGATGAGTTATACTGAATTGGTCAGGGAAGAGGGAAAAAATGAATTTCAAGGAGAGGAAACACCAGGTATTGGAGCCTTATAGGGAGATAGACCTTGCAGGTCTAAGAATTAAAAGCAAACCCACAGACCCCCAGGTTAGGAGGGCCCAGAGTGAAATGAGACAGAGAAAATGGACAGATGACACTGTAACTTCTGACCTCAGAAAAGGCAGCTCTGGCTACTGTGTACTGAAAACTGAACCTTGGAATCCAAGGTAACATTCAGCTCTGGTCACCACCAGAGAGAGGCCACTTTAAAAGAGGAGAGGAAGCAGCTCTAAATTGCTGAGGTTATTCTGTGTCAGGTACAATCTGGGCACATTATATATCACAGCCCTTCCTGAGTTTATAAGCAGAAAGGAGATGGTCAGCTTGGACCCTGATCTGTCCCCCAACTAATTCAGCCAAAGGATATATATTCATCCCTTACACAGGGAAAGAAACCTCTGGAGATGAAATGATCTCCCTGTGAGTGCACAGTGATGGAGGAGGTGTGGTTTCTGGAGAGTGTGGATGCTGCGGTGACCAGCTGCTTTCAGCTGTGAGCTGGTAAGCCATGGGTATCATCTGCCTTTGCATCAGAAGAGTGGAGGGCATGTATACAGGCTCGGTGTCAGTGATGGTAGTGTCTGTGAACTGTGAGGGGTAGTTCTGAAGGAGGGAAGATCTCCAAAATTGGATTATAGCCCTCTGCTCAGTGCTGGACAACCTCCACCAGCCTTCCGGCTCCATGGTGACTGGAGAATCCATTCTCTTCTTCTTCTCTACACTGGAGACCTCTTCCTTTTCACTTGCCTTTTCTCTCTTATCCTTTTTTTCCTTCTCTATAGTTCCCCCCTTACTCTTTCACCTGCAGCACCCATCTTGGGCCTAGTAGTACCCTTTGAAATGCTCAGCCCTTCTGGAGATCCTCAGGACCAAAGAAGGGGAAGGAAATCCACGTCATTTAACCATATTACTTAAACTTTCTATGCCTTGATTGCTTCATCCATAAAATGGGAACCACATAAGTTGTGAAGATAGTTGTGATAAAGTATAGAAATCCCTTAGCATAATTCTTAGTATAGGGCAAGTGCTCAGTAAATATTAGCTACGGAAGGAATCACTGTTAGTAACTTCTTCAATTCACAGTGAAGAAACAGAGGCATAAAGACTTTCAAGGTCACACAAGAGAGTGAACTTGTGAGCCATACAGACATGTGTTTGGATTGTGAATCTTCAACTCCCTCCACATAGAGTGCTAAAGTCAGGAAATACAATCCTTCACTCAGCCAATCTAACCAGGGGTGTTCAGAGCTACCAATTAACTTTTCCCTTCTGCTGCTTGATTCTTTCCTACAAACCAAGTATTCTGTGAATCTCCCACTAGACCGTGAGGTATTGCCTGGATGATATCTAATCAAACAAGGAAACTGGTGGAAAAAATCACATCAGAAGAGCAGCAGTAACAAGGGGACGACAGAGGATGAGATGGTTGGGTGGCATCACCAACTCTATGGACATGAGTTTGAGTAAGCTCCGAAAGTTGGTGATGGACAGGGAAGCCAGACATACTGCAGTCCATGGGGTCACAAAGAGTTGGACACAACCGAGCAACTGAACTGAACTGAACACAATAATAATACATGTTTACTTTAGCAATAAGGGATTTGGGGATTTTCTCATCACCTGCAAAGAAAAACCCCCTGATTGGACGAGAGTTGTAGACAATTATCAAGACAACTCTAGATTACTAAACAAAAAAAGTCCTCAGGTCCAAATGACTTAGATTAGTGCCACTGTGATTTCCCTTAAGACAGATATAATTCATGGCAGATCCAGAAAACAAATTATTACTATGAGCCTCATGGAAAAGCGGCTTTACTTACGACCATCCACAGTTCTGGCCTCTAGATGCACAAGGTCCGGATCCTTGTTCGACCCCATCACAGACCTAAATGATGGAGAAATATCAACATTAATGAAACCCCACATGCCCCAGAGAAACTCAGCTGAGCCCCACAAACTATTATACTAACATCCACAGGACTTTAAAGCCACGATCCTTGGGATACATCTACTGTATTTATAGATAGAGCCTGACAGTAAAATTTCCACTTCAAATAAAGCTGATAATGAAACCTTTATTTGATGGAGGCCAGGCTTAACTCTGGCAAGGATATTGTGTGTTATTATCTCAGATTTGCAAATAAGTCCCACACATGTCATATGCAACAATCTCACTGACAGTATATTAAACTTTCAAGACTTAAGCCGGCAGATGCCAGGCAAGCTGCTGTAGCTGGATGACTTGAACAGTGATCTACATGGCAAACCGATCTAATTAATACTTTTATTTGAAATGTGCAGAACTATCTACTACTATCCTATGAACAGACCATGTGACCCAACAAATGTAGTGGAACAGTGCAGGGTGACCATTCTCTGTGTTTTTGAACCAGTTTGAGGGGGAAATGCAGGTGCATTTGCTTTCTGATGTGTGCTGGATGCCACAAATGTAAGTAAAAGACAAGTCTATTTAAAATGCCTTGGAGGCACATATTATTTAGTCTTATCTTGCAGTGAGCCATATTAAATAGAAAATAATTATTCTGTTACATAAGTAATATGGGCCATCATACTCCATCTCATAAGACTTTCACTCAACAAGATTAATTAACCTTGGGATTGTCTATAATTTTATCAGGACTTGCACAACTTTCATTTATTTGTTTCATTTCCAAGTGGAAGGTGGTAACATGCCTTAAAACCGGTCTCCTTTTGCCTCCTTTGAGTCCCTCAGCTCCACCATCAAATCCATGTGGGAAAATGTAAATGGTGAAAACATTCAGGACTCAGTGTGGTACCCTAGGTGCATCTCGCTTCTGCTGTCACCTCCTGCTCCAGGGGAAGACGTGCCACTTCTGAAAGTGTCTCTTGCCCTTTCTTAGCCTCTGTGAGCCTCTGTGTGCTTTTCTCTCCAGTGTGAAAGGCTGTTTTCTAGGTTCACCTCATCTTCCTTGACTCTTATTCTAAGGCACATCTGAAATGTCACTTCCTCCATTCCCTAGTTCCCAGTTACACCAGGAAAATTTTTCTCTTCCTACCACAAATATTTCTTTTTTAAAATATAAACCCTATAACAGTGTGCTAGAGTTATTTTTGTCTTTCCCTGTGTAAAAGCACCCACCCCCCTACATCAAACTGAGAGCCATGGAGGAGCTTTGCTTTAAACACTTTATATTCATATGTATAAATGAATAAAATAGAGCCTGAGCTCTAACATAATAGATATTCAAACACTGAAAGAAGGAATGGGGGGAAAGTAAGGGAGGAGGAAGATAGGGAGAGTGTATGATGGTCTGTGAGCTCTTCTAAGTAAGTAAATTAATCACTATCCTATGGGCATCCCCTGAACACTTCTCATTTGACCTTATCTTCCAACTCCGAGTCTGAAGCTTAGCCTGATTAGTCTCTGTTCATCTTAAGGAGTCTCCTAAGGCCCTATTATCACTGTCGGTAACTTTTCTTTGATTGACACATAGCCTAAAACTCAGAGCCTATGCCTGAAAAATTAAACTCTGTATTTTTCTTCTCCCAGGAGGCAGAATGGTCCCAGCAAGGGTTTTATAATTCCCCCCAAAGACACAGAGGACATGCACTTGGTCATTTCGCCTGGTTAGAATCTGAACATGGGAAGGTGTGACACTTTCACCATCGTTTCAGTCATCCACGGTAGTGACTGCTTGTCTATGGTTGGTAGCACTCCACTGCCCAAAGTGAAGCATTGATTGGGTTCACTCAACCTCTACTGATGAGACCACAGTCATGAGCACTAAAAATAAAGACAAGCTCCCAACAACCCTCAAACCAGAAAGCTCAGCAGGTAACTGGTTTTTGTAAATTACTACTAGGTAGTAACATGTTTGTCACTTCCCTCCTTAATTGCCGCAAGTTTCTTCCTTGAAATGACCAACATCTATGATGCTGGCATCCCATAAACAGTGGTGCACTCCCCTGCAAACTAAATAACCTGCTTGGCTTGTGGTTAGTGTCAACAGGAGGCAAAATGATTATTCTGTATCTAGTTTCATCTTTCCCATGTGCTTATGACCTCAAATCAAAATCTCTTAAGATCTTTTATTATCTCTAAAGAAAGAAGCTGTTGTTTCAAGTGACACGTTCCTCTTATTAACTAATGAAAAGAGACAGGGACAAAACAGAGTCCTTTGTCTCTCCAAAATCTACCGTGGCTACCAGCTTCCTTACCTCGCCTAAGATTTTCCCAGGTATAGTAAAACTGCAGTAACAAAATAAAACTTTAAAGTCGGACCACAGGTTTTATCTGCTGATGTGCTCGTCCTTCTTCCTGGAGGCCTAAGGGTGCCTCTTAGATCTGCAGTCACAGATTATAAATAATTATTGTTGCTTTTACTTTGTGGCACTGGTGAGTTCTCAAGAGCGGAAGCCAAACAATGTTACATGTTCACAGAGGTGCTGGCTTTAATGGTGCTGTCATTGACCAGACCCTTGTGGAAACACATCACTGCAGATGACCTGCAAAATATTATTTTCTAGCTCATTTGTGCATTTTAGTTGGAGCTGTAAAATTGAATGGTTTTCTGTATGTTTTAAGACCAGTTGTTGGGCTTAATGATGATGCTGATGACAATGATGACAATAATGACAGGTGGTTGCCAGAGACTTTGGGGGATGGAAGAATGGGGAGAAAATGATAAAAATGCACAACCTTTCAGTTAAAAGATGAATAAGGTCTGAGGACCTAATGTATAACACGGTGACTATAATGAAGAACAATGTATTATACAATTGCAGTTTGCTAAGATAGTAGAATTTAAGTGTTCTTACACATCACACACACAAAAGATAAACATGTGTGGTAATTAATGCTAACTCAATTATGGAAATCCTTTCATAATGTATATGTGTATCAAATCATCACATTGTACATGAAGCATATCACAAGTCTATTTGTCAATTAAACCTCAAAAAAAAAACAACTAAAAAAATAAGAAGTCAGAGAAAACCAGCATAAACAGTCATTTTAATTCAAAATATTCTCTTGATGATCTCATATTTGAAGTGAGATCTCAAAAATGGCATTAAGAATCTCTACCCAATCATGTTAGTAACTCTGATTTCAGGTATTAAGCACAAAGGTTTGGGCCACTTTGCTTTATGCTTCCAGATTGCCCTGCACCATCCCCATCATGGTTCATAATGATTTGCTGGATCTCTTTGCATAACTGCTTCTCTTACTTCACTGAGCTCCCAAAAGGCAGGTGCTCTGTTTTTATCACTACTTTCTCTGTGCTTACCAGAGCACAGAGAAGAATGTTTCCTCAACAGATATATAGACATGTTTACACTGGTCAATATTTACTATAATATCCAATATTATATTGGGTTGTTCAATTCTGGGACTCTGAAAGACTCTCTCTATGAAAATGAGATGAAAAATATTGGTGCAGGGTCCTTTAATTACATAAAAAGACACTAGGTGGCTATATCTTGTATAATTTTATATTGTCTTTATGTCTAATTGGGAAAATGAATTCCCTTCTGGAGCTGAATTTCAATGAAGTTAAGGAATATCTTCATGCGTGCTTTGCACATATCGGCACCTCTGCCTGGAATGACCTCTTACCCTTCTTCTGCCTTCTTAACTTTTATGGTTTGTGGCTCTGCTGCACATGAATGAAGTTGAAAACTATTTCCCCAGTGGGGGTGCCACTTAAACTAAGATGGTTATCCCTTCTGAGACATCCAGAACTTTGCACATTCTTTTGCATAGCACAGATTAGGCCATGTTTCAAGTGGTGACTCATTTGCTCTTACTGACAGACAAGCTCAAACTGTGCTAGGTACCATGCATGCCATACATAGATATTCAATAAATGTTTACCAACTGCTTTTGAATAATGAAGTACACAGCAAGCCATACCAGCATTTCTCAGTTTATCTGCATGTTTGACATTCAGTTACTTAACATCTCTGTGCTTTTATTTTTTAAGGATAAAATGAGACTAAAATAAATTTTCCTAGAATATACATCTAAAGCACTTAAGAGATTCCTGGCTCACAGCAATAATGTGTAGATAGATGGGGGATATTAATCCTCATGTGAAAATTAAAATTCACGTTGGTAATAAAAGCTTCTTAGGTTATCATGGGTACCTCATTAACAGAAATGATTTCTCATCATGAGTCAACAGAAAAAATGAAAGAGTCAGTAGCCCAGAGATCAACCATATGAATGAATGAATTCTCTTATTTATTTAGTGAAATATTCCAATGTCCTCTTATGTGGTAAGAACAAGGGCTACAGATTCCCTAGCATTACATACAGCTATGGCAGAGACAGTAATCCAGTTAGACAAGAGTTCTAATATTCAAGTTGGTATTTGAAGACATAGGAGAAATGTCTGCAGGAGAATGTTCCATAAACCTTTAGAGTAAAATAGATTGAATTTTCATGGATATGTAATGATATGATCAATGGCTAGAGGGAGTGGTAGAGCATTCTCCTTAGAGACAAATATCAAGTAAAAAGGCCACTTCTTCTCTTCAAGAAAATTAGAGATACAAAGGGAACATTTCATGCAAAGATGGGCTCGATAAAGGACAGAAATGGTCTGGACCTAACAGAAGCAGAAGATATTAAGAAGAGATGGCAAGAATACATGGAAGAACTGTACAAAAAAGATCTTCACCACCCAGATAATCATGATGATGTGATCACTAATCTAGAGCCAGACATCTTGGAATGTGAAGTCAAGTGGGCCTTAGAAAGCATCACTATGAACAAAGCTAGAGGAGGTGATGGAATTCCAGTTGAGCTGTTTCAAATCCTGAAAGATGATGCTGTGAAAGTGCTGCACTCAGTATGCCAGCAAATTTGGAAAACTCAGCAGTGGCCACAGGACTGGAAAAGGTCAGTTTTCATTCCAGTCCCAAAGAAAGGCAATGCCAAAGAATGCTCAAACTACCGCACAATTGCACTCATTTCACATGCTAGTAAAGTAATGCTCAAAATTCTCCAAGGCAGGTTTCAGCAATACGTGAACCGTGAACTCCCTGATGTTCAAGCTGGTTTTAGAAAAGGCAGAGGAACCAGAGATCAAATTGCCAACATCCTCTGGATCATGGAAAAAGCAAGAGAGTTCCAGAAAAACATCTATTTCTGCTTTATTGGCTATGCCAAAGCCTTTGACTGTGTGGATCACAATAAACTGTGGAAAAATCTGAAAGAGATAGGAATACCAGACCACCTAACCTGCCTCTTGAGAAATCTGTATGCAGGTTAGGAAGCAACAGTTAGAACTGGACATGGAACAACAGACTGGTTCCAAATAGGAAAAGGAGTACATCAAGGCTGTATATTGTCACCCTGCTTATTTAACTTCTATGCAGAGTACATCATGAGAAATGCTGGACTGGAAGAAGCACAAGCTGGAATCCAGATTGCCGGGAGAAATATCAATAACCTCAGATATGCAGATGATACCACCCTTATGGCAGAAAGTGAAGAGGAGCTAAAAAGCCTCTTGATGAAAGTGAAAGAGGAGAGTGAAAAAGTTGGCTTAAAGCTCAACATTCAGAAAACGAAGATCATGGCATCTGGTCCCATCACTTCATGGGAAATAGATGGGGAAACAGTGGAAACAGTGTCAGACTTTATTTTTTTGGGCTCCAAACTCACTGCACATGGTGATTGCAGCCATGAAATTAAAAGATGCTTGCTCCTTGGAAGAAAAGTTATGACCAACCTAGATAGCATATTCAAAAGCAGAGACATTACTTTACCAACTAAGGTCCGTCTAGTCAAGGCTATAGTTTTTCCTGTGGTCATGTATGGATGTGAGAGTTGGACTGTGAAGAAGGCTGAGTGCCGAAGAATTGATGCTTTTGAACTGTGGTGTTGGAGAAGACTCTTGAGGGTCCCTTGGACTGCAAGGAGATCCAACCCGTCCATTCTGAAGGAGATCAACCCTGGGATTTCTTTGGAAGGAATGATGCTAAAGCTGAAGCTCCAGTACTTTGGCCACCTCATGCGAAGAGTTGACTCATTGTTAAAGACTCTGATGCTGGGAGGGATTGGGGGCAGGAGGAGAAGGGGGTGACTGAGGATGAGATGGCTGGATTGCATCACGGACTCGATGGATGTGAATCTGAGTGAACTCCGTGAGATGGTGATGGACAGAGAGGCCTGGTGTGCTGTGAGTCATGGGGTCTCAAAGAGTCGGACACAACTGAGCGACTGAGCTGAACTGAACTAAAAAAGGCCACAGGTCAGATAGAAGTTGATCCACAGAGGTATCTACTAGTATGTAAACAGTAAACATGGCTAAGTTTTCACAGTAGATCAACAGAAGATAAAATGAAAATTTAGGCACTGTGTACATCATGTTAGGACTTCCTTGGTGGCTCACTAGTAAAGAACCCAATGCTGATACAGGAGACATGGATTTGATCCATGGGTGGGGAAGATCCCCTGGAGAAAGAAACAGCAATCCACTCCAGTATTCTTGCCTGGGAAATCCCATGGACAGAGGCGATTGGTGGGTTACAGTCAATGGGGTTGCAAAGAGTTGGACATGACTTTGCAACTAAACAGCAACAACATCAGGTCAAGGTTTTGTATTTGATCCTAAAAGCCACAGGATGGCACTGAAGAAAGTTATGCACATAAGTTTATAAATGGCTCCAAATAACTTGTGTCCTCATCTATCCATGTGTAGGTCTCTCTGCCCAAGGAAGGTGAAAGCCCTCAGGATATAGTAGACTCAGCTGTATTGATAAAAACAAGATCAAGCCAGACTCCTGCATCTATGCTTCCAGTATCTTAAGCCAGTGCTCACATTTAGGAGCCATTTTGGAATAAAACCTAAGGATTATCATAGTCAAGAATGCAAATAAAATGCTCACTCTGATATACTGTGCTGTGAAGTTAGCAGTGAAACATCAGCCTTCTGAAATACAATCAGCCAAATGCAGCCTTTGTAGACATTTTCTACAGAGAAACTCAAAAATGTCACTAATTTATCACTCTCCTGGCATTTTGTCTGAGTTTATACCAGCTTAATATATTACTCAATAAATGTCATGGATCTACAAAATGTACTGATGGAGATAACCAAGGAGCAAGTATTCAAAAATAAACACTATGATGGGATAGTGCCTATTTATTCAGAGTCAGATTTGCAGCTAATGGCCAAGGGAGGAGTCGGGAGGGATCTGCAGAGAGACAGAGGCTTGAGAGTTAGAGACACCTGCCCTCCTCCTTTTTGTTTTAGAAGAAGCATTCATGTTCCCGCAGGCTTCCCATAAACAAAGCGAGTGGCCCCATCTACTGCTGGGAGCAGCAGCCAAGTGCTGGCCTGTATTGGTGGCTGGACCCTCTGGTCTCTTCTGTAGTCAAGGGTTTCCTCTTCACATAACACTACAGTTAGGCTCTCAGAGATAAACACCATCAGGCAAGTCTTAGTTAAAGCTATAGTTTTCACTCCTAAACAAAGCAGCTGGGCCTGAGGTCTCATCTTTTGGGAGAAATGAGCTAGGAAAAAATAAAAAGTATCTTAAAGGTGGCATTTTAACCTCTCCTGTAAGCCTGAGAAACATGCTTGCTTGCTTTTTTCTGATCTCCACATGGTTACACTGGTTTTCCAGAAACACTGGTCAGTCAGTCAGTTCAGTCGCTCAGTGTCCGACTCTTTGCGACCCCATGAATTGCAGCATTCCAGGCCTCCCTGTCCGTCACCAACTCCCGGAGTTACTGAAACAATGGTAGCTACTACAAATAACAAATAAATAGAGGCAGACAAATGAAAATGCTGCTTAGTTTGTTAAATGCATAATGGCTGCAAAGGATCAGCATGGCCAACACCCTTAAGCTCTTTACAGTCTGCATTTTGTCATTCCTACTCCCCAAATGAGAAGTCTGACCATTAAGTTATATGACATTTATAATAAAACGCAGGGGAGAGAGACAGACAGACAAAAGAGAGCAAAGTGAAGAATAGGATGTCTGACTCAGAATGAGGGAATACATAAAGCTCAGGGGGGCAGTGGGAGGTGAGGTTTTGTTACACAAAGTGCTCAGTAGAAAGAAAACGGAAAGTTGAAAGAGAAATGAAAGGGCTTAGAAGTAAGCACGGGTCTCTGCAGACATCAACCGGTCTTCTAAACTGGTTGGGACAAACCATTCCTCTACAGTTTCCCTCCTCTTTCCCACTTTCCCATCTTTTAACGTAATGACATTACTTCTTACTCCATTGGTTGTATTTCCTCTCTCCTTCTTATTTCCCCACTTTTATGGTGCCTCCCCATCTTTGTCTTTGTTGTTTCTGAATGCAAATGAGAAAGTCTAGAGAGACACCAGGGAACATGACCAGATCATGAGCCTGATCCTGAAACAGAAACGACAGTGTCAGTGAGATACAGAGAAAAATACCTTAAATTATCAAAGAATGTGGGATGGAGGTAAAAGAGGAGCACACAGCATTTTTAAGGCAGGTTTCTTCTTGTCTTTTGAAACTGTACTGGTAGCATACCCTATGTATTTTTAGCAACTTGTTAATTTTACTCAACGATGTATCTTAGAGACTGTTCCATGCCAGAACACAAAATTACTGAGAGAGATCTCTATTTTATTGCAGCCTATTAAATGAAAATACCAAATTTATCTATCTTATATTGACTAGCTCAAAGTCAAAATGCATATAAAGGTAAAACAAATGCTACTGGAAATGTACATTTGAAATTCATAATGGAAGTCACCTCTGGAATTTTTAGAATTGTAGAGAAATAGTTAAAGGGATCAGTATACTTATCAGTAATTTATTTAACAATAACATGGAAGATGTATTTATGCATTATTATTAATAGTAATAAACCAATACTATTAATAAAAACAAGAAAATTTCTACAGTCAGGAAAGGAAGAATAAGGTGGATGTAATTAATGTGTGCAAATGACAAAGGGACAGAGGGGGAGATAAGTGGTATTTGCATGAGCAGGATACATGGAGTTTTCTCAAATTTCAGGACACTTACAACTTGTATACCATCTTAAGAAAGAGTGCTTGGAAGGCTAAAGTTGTGATAGTATAAGAGGAAAATATGCCAGGGATACCAGGAGGTGCGTATTTGTGCCCACCGTAAATTCAACGAGAGGAAGGTGTAAAGGTCCTGATTCGGACTGAAGGGACTGTATTAATGGGAAACAAGAAGAGGAGAGAACTTCAATTCTCCTTTATTTTCATATTTGTTACAGACAGAGAACTTCAGACCAGAAGGCAGAAAATGAGTGTAAAGGAATAGAAACCTGACTACTTTGCTGCTGGAGACAGTCTGACCCAGAGAAATTATGTTCCATTAGAGAATACAAAGGGCGAAACCTCCAAATTTTTGTTTGAACACATCAAGCAAGAGAAAATAAAAAAAGAGCACATACCCTGCCAGGGTCCAGCCCCGGTGGATCCAGGGTAATTTGAAGGTGGGGACGGAATCAGCATCCTAGGAAAAAACTTATTTAATTACAGATATAGAGAGAGATTGGAAAATTAGTGGAGTAAAGGACACTGAATAACTTGCTTTACGTGGAATACCAATCACCATCTACGTAGGCCACAGGCGTCTTTCTGTTCTCCTGAAGGAGAGGAGGCACTGAGGCCTCCCCGGTCTGATCTTAGAAGCCCAGGCAAAATTAGCAGGCTTGGTGAGTACCCACGTACCAGACGGGAATTCAGCCAGAAAATAATAGGAAATATTAGTGGAGAAAAAGAGGCTGAATAACTTGCTTTATGTGGGATACCAATAAAACCCCAAGACAAGGAATTCGCACCATCTACGTTGGGCCACCGGTGCCACTTGAATATCGGAAGGTGTCCCTCCTTGGGCTCCTTCTCGCATGGAACTTAAAAGCCGGGGCAAGTAAGTAGACGTGGCGGGCACCCACGCTCCAGATGGGAATTCAGCCAGAAAAACGGGGAGCAAGAAAGAAACAACATGGGGGAATCAGTCTTTCCAGAAACTGATCCGATTTCTTTATTTTTTAGGTTTGCTTATATACCTTTTGTTATACGTAGGGATGAATACAGATTCACGCAGGGGTCAGCAGTCCTGACCTTTATCAAAATCAGGTGCTTCACATAAATGTATAAAAAAAGGTCTTAGGGGTTTTACATCATCTTCTGGCCATGAGACCTGCTGACATTTTATGACCCTTTCTTTCTGATAACCAAAAAACTTATTTTTCCAAGGGTGTTTTTTCTTAAACCAGGTGCTACCCTCTGAAGGTAGCAGATAAAGTTGCATTCCTATAGGGTGAGGGTGTAGTGGGTTACAACTAAGAAAGGAATTTATTTAACCTAAAGTTAACATGATTAATCTTAAAGGTTAATACTTATTTCTCCTATATGCTAGTTATATTCATTATAAGGACAGGGAATATGGAGATTTAGCAGCAAACATCAGCCCAACAAATGAAAACCCTTCACCAATGTTCTCCTTAAGATCTATTTAGTCTTAAGATAGTGATAAAGTTACATTTTTACATAGCAAGGACACAGTGATTTATAACAAAGTACAGTGATCTATAACAAAAGAGAAAATTCATTAACTCAAAAAGTCTAGTATTGCTAACAACAAAAACTACTATATTTCCTTTTCTATATTCCAAATACATTAATATATTCCCAGGTGCCTAAGGATATGGAGTCCTGGTGGCAATCATTGACTCAACAATGAGAAAAGCCCTATGCTCTGTGCTGTTTATGGTTGAGAGGTAGTAAACAATCATGTGCATAGTGGCAGGAGTGTGTATAATCCTGTCACACAAGCTAGTCTGCCGGCAGAGAGGTTTGACCTGAGACACCCTTGTCACACCCAGGGCAGAGAATTAGCAGCAATTATTGGCACAACAAATGAAAAACCCTTCACCAATATAATTCCTAACCAACCCACTATACCAACAATTTCTAACTTCCCAAAATAATCTGCCTTTAATAAGTCTAAAACATCTCATGCCTCTCACTACTGGGAGGCTGTAAACAATCACATGTGGCCGGATGAACCTGTATAGGCAGGCTAGATAACCTTCAGAGGAGTTCGTAAGTTGAAACACTCTTGTCACACCCAAGAATTTTTATTGACTTGGAGCTGTAAGTTAACTCCTTCTCCGAAAGAGGTAATGGGGGTCAGCCCCCCGTAAAGTCAGAGGTATAGGTGAGAGCATGAAACAGTAAAGCAGGCAGACCCTGGTTTGGGGGGTAGATGCTCGGGAACAGGGGGTTTCCTGAGGCTCGATCCGCCTTTGCGTATGCTGAAGCCTCCTTCCTCATGACCTTTGCCATGGGTGGAGTTCCTCACGCTGGCTCCCAGCATCTCTCCCTTTTTTAATTCTTAAAACAGCCAGGTGCAGCTCAGTCGAGAGCTTCTAGTAATAAGTTACTAGTAATAAGTTGTGGAAATGCACTAGTTATTGTTGTTATCACTGGCTAAGTTGTGCTTGCCTGCCTGCAGTCATATGGACTGTAGCACGCCAGGCTTCCCTGCCTTTCACTGCCTCCCAGAGTTTGCTCAGATTCATGCCCACTGAGTCGGTGATGCTATCTAACCATCTCAGCCTCTGCCACTCTCTTCTCATTTTGCCTTCAACCTTTCCCAGCATCAGGGTTTTTTCCACTGAGTCAACTCTTCCCATCAGATGGCCAAAGTATTAGAGCTTCAGCTTCAGCATCAGTCTTCCCAGTGAAAATTTAGGGTTGATTTCCTTTAGGATTGACTAGTTTGATCCCCTTGCTGTCCAAGGCACTCTCAAGAGTCTTATCCAGCACCACAATTCAAAGGCATGAATTTGTTTTGGCACTTAGCCTTCTTTATTATCCAACTCTCACATTCATACATGACTGCTGGAGAAACCATAGCTTTGACTATACAGACTTTGTCAGCAAAGTGATGTCTCTACTTTTTAATATGCTGTCTAGGTTTGTCATAGCTTTTCTTCCAAGGAGCCAGTATCTCTTAATTTTATGGCTGCAGTCACCATCCACAGTGATTTTGGAACCCAAGGAAAAAAAAAATCTCTCACTGTTTACACTTCTTCCCTGTCTATTTGCCATGAAGTGATGGGACCATATCCCATGGTTTTAGTTTTTTGAATGTTGAGACCAAAGCAAGCTTTTTCATTCTCCTCTTTCACCTTCATCAAGAGGCTCTTTAGTTCCTCCTCACTTTCTGCCAAAAGAGTAGCATCATCTGTGTATCTGAGGTTGTTGATATTTCTCCCAGCAATCTTGATTCCAGTCTGTGATTCATCCAGCCTGGCATTTCTCATGATGTATTTTGCATATAAGTTAAATAAATAAGGTGACACCTTGTTGTACTGCTTTCCCAATTTTGAACCAGTCTGTTGTTCCACATAAGGTTCTAACTGCTGCTTCTTGATCTGCAACCAGATTTCTCAGGAGATAAGTAAGATGGTCTGGTATTCCCATCTCTTTAAGAATTTTCCAGTTTGTTGTGATTCACATAGTCAAAGACTTTAGTGTAGTCCATTAAGCAGAAGTAAATGCTTTTTTTTTTTTTTTTTTTCAGAATTCCCTTGCTTTTTCTGTGATCCAATGGATGTTGGCAATTTGATTTTTGGTTCCTCTGCCTTTTCTTAATCCAGCTTATACATCTGGAAGTTCACATACTGCTGAAGCCTAGCCTGATGAGCATTACCTTGCTAGCATGTGAAATGAGCACAGTTGTGCAGGAGCTTGAACATTCTTTGGCATTGCCTTTCTTTGGGATTGAAATGAAAACTGACATTTTCCAGTCCTGTGGCCACTGCTCAGTTTTCCAATTTTGCTGACATATTGAGTGCAGCACTTTAATAGCATCATCTTTTAGGATTTGAGATAGCTCAGGTGGAATTGCAAATGCACTATGGTATTTACATATTCACTTACAAAAATATACAGAAAATAGAAATCAAAATAAAAGAAAGCAAAAGTCAGAAATTCTAATACTTTCTTCTCATGTCTCCATGAATCATCTTGTCCATCCCTGGGGTGGGGTCACAGGTAACTCACCATGGAGACCATTGCTCTAGACTGAGGATTCCTGGGGCATCTTTAACATTTAAAGATTTATGCACTTATGGACATCTTATCTTTGACAGAGGAGGCAAGAATATACAATGGAGAAAAGACAATCTCTTTAACAAACGGTGATGGGAAAACTGGTCAACCACTTGTAAAAGAATGAAACTAGATCACTTTCTAACACCATACACAAAAATAAACTCAAAATGGATTAAAGATCTAAATGTAAGATCAGAAACTGTTAAACTCCTAGAGGAGAACATAGGAAAAACACTCTCTGACATAAATCACAGCAGGATCCTCTATGACCCACCTCCCAGAATATTGGAAATAAAAGCAAAAATAAACAAATGGGACCTAACTAAAATTAAAAGCTTTTGTACAACAAAGGAAACAATAAGCAAGGTGAAAAAACAGCCTTCTGAATGGGAGAAAATAATAGCAAATGAAGCAACTGACAAAGAATTAATCTCAAAAATATACAAGCAACTCCTGCAGCTCAATTCCAGAAAAATAAATGACCCAATCAAAAAATGGGCCAAAGAACTAAATAGACATTTCTCCAAAGAAGACATACAGGTGGCTAACAAACACAGGAAAAGATGCTCAACATCACTCATTATCAGAGAAATGCAAATCAAAACAACAATGAGGTACCATTTCATGCCAGTCAGAATGGCTGCTATCCAAAAGTCTACAAGCAATAAATGCTGGAGAGGGTGTGGAGAAAAGGGAACCCTCTTACACTGTTGGTGGGAATGCAAACTAGTACAGCCACTATGGAGAACAGTGTGGAGATTCCTTAAAAAATTGCAAATAGAACTGCCTTATGACCCAGCAATCCCACTGCTGGGCATACACACCGAGGAAACCAGAATTGAAAGAGACATGTGTACTCCAATGTTTATCGCAGCACTGTTTATAATAGCCAGGACATGGAAACAACCTAGATGTCCATCAGCAGATGAATGGATGAGAAAGCTGTGATACATATACACAATGGAGTATTACTCAGCCATTAAAACGAATACATTTGAATCAATTCAAATGAGGTGGATGAAACTGGAGCCTATTATACAGAGTGAAGTAAGCCAGAAAGAAAAACACCAATACAGTATACTAACACATATATATGGAATTTAGAAAGATGGTAATGATAACCCTGTATGCGAGACAGCAAGAGACACAGATGTATAGAACAGTCTTTTGGACTCTGTGGGAGAGGGCGAGGGTGGGATGATTTGGGAGAATGGCACTGAAACATGTATAATATCATATAAGAAATGAATCACCAGTCCAGGTTTGATGCAGTATACTGGATGCTTGGGGCTGGTGCACTGGGATGACCCAGAGGGATGGTACAGGGAGGGATAGGGAAGGGGGTTCAGGATGGGTAACACGTGTATACCTGTGGCGGATTCATGTTGATGTATGGAAAAACCAATACAATATTGTAAAGTAATTAACCTCCAATTACAATAAATAAATTTATATTAAAAATAATTAATTAAAAAAGAAAAAAAAATAAAGTGTTAAATCTTTAACACTGTCCTCCCCAGGAGGGCAGACAGCAGATTCTTAATTAAATTTTTAATGAATGAATGAGTTCAACAAATATTTATTGAATGCCAATAATGTGCCATTGGTAGTTCCAGGTGATGATGGTTTAGCAACAAATAAAACAGAGGAAAATCCCTGCTCTTCATGTTTAGATTTCAACATAGAAGAAAGAGAGTGAATAACTATAAATATATATCAGGTGTATATTATATATAATATACCATTTCTTGAAAGTTGTGTAGGAAAAAAACATGAACTATAAGGGGCTTTAACTACATTAGAAAAAAAATCTCCTGTCAAATGCTGTTGATCAATGACTAGTGTCCATTTGTTAAGTATAGGATGGATATCACATAGGGTTTGTAAGGCTGTGCCACTGCTGGTGTCCTGTCTGTCAACTGTCAACAACTTGGGTAAGAATATATATTGTGTGCCTAGAAACTTCACATGCAACACAATTTCAGGAAAAATAATGGTGAGATAAGAGAAAGGCGGTGTTAGCCCTGAAAGCAATTTACTTGCCTGAGGTCATATGGCTAAAAAATGATACGCAATCAGATTGGAATCTGATTTCTCTATAACTCCATGTACCATCTGTAGAAAGGTTGATAATAATACTACTTAAGACTGTTGTGAAGAGTAAAAGAAAGAATACGTAAAGCTAACATTGTTGTCAACAGTAAACCTGTAGAGATGAAAAGACTGTTAGAGATGACCTAGTCAAAACACTGCATGTCACAATTATAGAAACCAAAGTTTCAAGAGAGGAAATATCTCATCCAAGGTCACACCATTCAGACAGTGTCAGGTTGAAACTGCTAACCTGGGTCTTGACTCACTCCCCAGTGATCTTTCTCATGAAAAAATATTCCTTTTCTTTTCATTCTTTGTCTTAGGAGTTAAAATCACTCTTGAACAGCAGAGTCAGTACACTTTATGGAGGTTTGTTTTCTTTTTCGGGGAGCAGCAAGCCTGCATTTTTTTCCATAGCCAGGATAGAAGAGAGAGAGAAAGAGGCAAAAGTGTTTGTGTGCAGGAGCATGCATGTGTGGGCACACTCACGCAGTACCCCCAAGCCTCCCTCCTCCAGGCGAAGATGCTGTGGGATGCCCAACTGAACAGACAGGGGAGATCAGAACTCCCGAGGGAGTCCCCACCTCCACAGTCAATAAAGCAAATATGTCACTGGGGAAAAGCATTCGCCTCTGACTGCTTCATCCCCAGTCAGACTTTAAAACTTTCCTTTAAGAAGGACTTTATTAGGCAGAGAGATCTTGCCTTGAATTAGCAGGTGGCATCTTAGTGCCTAACAGGGATTATTTGACCACAAACCCAGAGACAGCGCATGGAGATTCCTAAGGTGAAGAAGAAATAAAAAACACAATCCAGAATTGGGCTTATTAACTATCTTTTTTCGGTCAGTTCATTGGCTGAGCAATTAAACAGCGCTATACATTAAATAAATTGTCAAATGGGACAATTGTTCCTGACAGAATTTCAATGAACACATATATGAGATGACTAATATGAAAAATTTCTATTAGAATACCACAGTCATAACTGCTGCAGGCAAGGCTGATGGATACATCCTAAAATTAGTGAGTGAAAAGCACAGCCTCAAAGTATCCCTCTCAAAAGACTTAATGATGATGGAAATTTTAACATATGTTCATCCAGTCTTTGATAATCCTTCTGCCAGGAGTTAGAGCCGGATTCTCCTTCACTGGAATGGGAACTGGATTCAGGGACTTGCTGCTAAGAAACAGATGTTGGAACAGGGAAAATAATAACTAAGCAATGGACAAACCTGGCAGATACCACCTCAATCAAGTGATCAAGGTTACCATCTTTGGTAATAAAACATACATATTGATATTTGTATCACTCTTTGATGTGATGTCATGAGAAGCACACACCATTTCTGTGATATTCTTCCCAAGAATATATAAACCTATAATCATGAGAAAATATCAGACTAATTCAATTTGAGGAACATTCTATAAAACACCTGATTAGCATACTTCAAAACTGTCCAGGTTATCAAAGACAAGGAAAGATAGGAGATTTGAAGAGACAGAAAAAGAAATGACATATAAATGCAATGTTGGATTATTATTTGGATTCTGGATGGGGAAACAATAGAGCATTGGTAGAAAACCTGGAAAGATCCAAATAAAGTCTCCAGTTTAGTGGATAGTATTAAATCAATGTTAATTTCCTAGTTATGAATATCACAACATGGTTATATAAGGTGTAAGCCATAGGGAAGGGTATATAAGAGCTCTCATTCTTTGCAGTTCTGCGATCCTGAAATTATTTCTAAATTTAAAAAAAATTGGAGAAAACTACCCAAATCTTATAAGGATATACTCAGTTATAGCAAAACTATAGACGGGAACCTAATCTGTTTTAACTAAGTTATAGTCATCATGAGGAATGGATTGGTCCTGTCATTACTTCATCCTATAAAAAAGCTAAAACTACCATTTCATTGCCACTGTCAAGAGTCTTATTCATAGATTTCAATAATCACAAAAGATGAAGGTATATGATTTTTCAAAGACATGTTAAGATCAGAAAAAATGGTTCTTATTACTGGCATGTTTTTACTCTTCGTTTGTTTAGAAGTAGAAAATAATGAAGACAGCCAGAATCTTTATTTATTGTATAACTGGCCAGATTACCATGGGAAGAGCCTGATTTCAGCTGACAACAGAAATGTGTTGGACCCAGGAGCTGACCTTGAAATTCAAGGTCAGATGTGAAGTATGGTTGTAGGCTATGTCTGTTTTGGAGCCCTCTCTCTGAAGTATCTTGTTTTCCTTGGATACTGAATTACTCAGGAAGGCTAACTGCTCATAGGAGGCACATGGAAGAGCCAGCTTGTTCTCTGGATTGGTGGTGCAGAGCTATCCCAGGCACATAAATATTCTAACAAGTTTCATCTTGTCACAATAGAGTCATAAAGTTGCTCTGTTCAGCACATGATAATGGTTTTGTAATTCAATTATTGGTGGTATTTGTCTTCTGGGATTTATCTGCCTTAAACTTCAGCCCTCATGTAAAATCCTTTCCCATAAATCTCATAAATGCTGCAGCAAGTTTTTCCCCCCACCCTGGGGCACATCTTGCCATGCCCCTGAAAACCTCGATAGCTTTCTCTAAATTATGGGATCATTCTGTTTAGAGGTGTTGATGTTTTAAGTGCCAGAGCCAACAGTAAAAAATGGTGGGACTAATCTATTTCCTCTACTTATTATTTTAAAAGAAAGATAGATCCTGATAGACAAAGTTCCATTCTCAATACAAAAGGCTGTTTTCAGCCACTTAACTTAAAATTTTATAGAAAGGATTCCCGCGAGTCAGAAATAAGATGTTATGAGCCTTAAGTTTTTGAAGAATCCTGAGATTCTGATGCATAAACATATCAGGGCTAGTCATCTGTAAGGATTCACCTGTCTTACTGTTGCTTTTATGATCTTCCTCAGGTCATTCTGAGTTTCATTCCTACCTAGTCAAATGAGGCAGGTTTTGGGTCATTTGACTACCCTCCTGTCTAGAATTCATCATTTCACATCTCATTAATTTTCTATTCAGACAACTCTACCCACTCCAGTAATCTTGTGCTTCCTTTGTGGTTCAGCTGGTAAAGAATCTACCTGCAATGCAGGAGACCTGGGTTTGATCCCTGGGTTAGGAAGGTCCCCTGGAGAAGGGAAAAGCTACCCACTCCAGTATTCTGGCCTGGAGAATTCCATGGACTGTAGAGTCCATGGGGCTGCAAAGAATTGGACATGACTAAGAGACTTTCACTCACTCACTCATCTAAACTTTGATTTGAAAAATAAATACCTATGGTTATTCCATCTCCAACACCCATTCCTCATCTTTCACTCATTCAACAAATATTTATTGTTCACTCATTTCATCAATTCCAAAATGTTCATTATTTTTTATATTTTAACATCTCTTAAATCAGTTGGTATAATTACTGAAATGATAAAGTTTAATGAGAAGAATTATTTTGACAGATATACAAAATGAGGGTGCATCTTCATTCCATAAAAGTTTAAATTTGAAATTATATGAATACACTAGGGACTGTTCTGGGTACTTCACTATCCTAACTTTTCAGTAGGATTTCTACCGAAATTTCTTCTCACCATTGATCTATTAACAGATAAATTCCTTTCCTTAGGAACCATGGCCTAGAGACCCACCCTGATCTAATTTAATGTGAATATTTTTGTGCATGTGTGCTTGTGAATCCTTCTTTTTTCTCTTTCCCATTTCTCTGTTTTAACATGAAATTTATTATTAGTGGCTTACATTATATGTCAGTTTTTAACTACAGAATAAAGAATGGGGAACTATGATTCACTAGAGAAGGAATATCACCCAAAGACAGACACTATGACATGGGCAATGGTTTTTAATCTTTTTAGGAAGATATTTATCATGTTTTAAGTTACATGGAGGGTCCTCTCATGCTAGACACTGGTATAATGTTTCTCTTTTCATCTGGAAGTTACATATGGTTAATGATGTGAACAGGAGCCACATTTTCTTTTTTTTTTTTAAGCCAACTTTTTCACTCTCCTCTTTCACTTTCTTTTTTTAATTTTTATTATTTTTTTAATTTTTATTTTTACTTTATTTTGTTTTACAATACTGTATTGGTTTTGCCATACATTGACTGTTGGCAGGAGCCACATTTTCAATGGGTATACTGTGGTGATTTTGCACTGGATCATCTTGGCAAAGCTGCAAGTATGTTTTTCCAGAGTCTCTGTATGGCTTCTAGTTAGAACTGACTGAAAGGAAACGTGTGAGATTAGCAACGCAGGAGAGAAGCTGCTGCCACCTCACTCTGAAGGTTCTTTTGGCTAGAGGTGATGGGAGGTGGTGCAGAAGGACTGGAGGGTTCTGTCTTGCTTGCCCAAGCTCTTCTCTTTCCAGTTACATGCCCAGCCTTTTTTTTTTTTTTTCAGACTGACAGTCTCGTGACCCTGGGTTCCAAGTCAGATGCTTGGCTGCCACTCACAGAAGGGCAGCTATGCAGGGGCAATATCCTTCCACAGACTTCTGTAGGGTCTTCCCTTCACAACCCCACCCCATCAGCTGCAGGCCCCCCTGGGGCAGGGGCTGTATCCTCTATCTTCACAGACAGGTGTTAGTTCTGAAAATGACTCAACTGATGTAAATTAAATGAACTGGATAAATAAGAGTTTTCAAATATTCGAGAAGCTACAAAATTATAAGCTGCTTTTCTATCCATTGTTCCAAATTCTGGCACAACAAAAATGTAAAACACACACAGATATTAAAAATGCCTATTGAAACCATAAAGGATTAAACTGAATATCAAAATGAGATGGCCACATTTCAGAAACTCATTAATACCCAACTTGTCACTATTCCTCTTTTAAATAATAGTTAATATTTATTCATCATGTATCATGTGTTTAGACTTTAACCTCAAATCTCATTTTAATCTTGACAACAAATATATGAGGAGGCCACTATTATAACCATTATACAGATGAGGATGACAAGGCTTATAGAAGTTAAACAGCTCATTGTGACACCCTTGACAATAGGATTCTAACAAAATTCTAACAAAAGCATCCTGACTCCAGAGCCCTTACTCTGAAACACCAAACACCACCTCTCACTGACAAAAGAGAACATACAAGGTGGACAGTGACTGAGCAACAGAAACTACATATGGAGACACTGGACAAATCCAGAGGTTCTTGAACTTGAAGACTAAGCAAGGCCTAATCACCAGAGCTTAGTCAGCTTTTTAAAAAAAATTAGTCTAAATTAGGAAGTCCTAATTATGAGGATTTTACCCTTTCTTTTGGCCTTTCACTGCCCTCTCTTGTACTCTGCATCATAAGAGTTCTCAGAGGGAATCTAGAGAAAGGACTGAATCTCAGTTGCTCAGTGACGGAGGAGCTGCAGTCCTTGGAGACAAGAAGTTATCAAGATAAGGAGGACAGGAATCAATGACGGCCATTAGTGAATGAAGGTCATGAGAAGAGTGATGGGCTCAGAGTGTAGCAGGGGAAATTTAACTTAATTTGTAGAGAAAACCTGCTAATCATAGGAAGAGATTAAGAAGTGGAGGAAGAGAAAAAAAAAAGTGGAGGAAGGTGCAAGTGGATAGGGAAATAGCACTGAAGTGGAGCTCATTAACAGGAAAAAAAAAAAAAGATTAAACAGCAACCCTCTCAAGGATAATGAAAATCCTCTTATCCAGCATGCCTAGTACAGGTACCAGAAATGCCCCACTGCAGCTCCTGGTATGTGATCTTGGGCATGATTTTCTGCTACTTCTCTCTGCTCTTACCCAAGCCACACACATGGTTCATCTCAGAGGCTCAGAACAGAAGAGAGGATGAAGATTACAAAACAAGAGAGAATAAAGTCCATACTCCAAAGAAAGGAGGGTTTCTTCTTCTGAATTCCATATTCTGCAGTATGTAGAGGATCTCTCGACACTCTTTGGCAGAGCTCTCTGTGAGAGCAGTCTAAGAGGCAGCCACTTTGTTTTTGCTTAAATTCCTCTGCTAACATGGATCTCATGACTCCTTAAGACAGCCTGTTGAATTAATAAATAACCTACTGCATAGAAAAGTGTTCCTTTTACTAATCCAGAATTCCCCCTCTCCCTCCTTCAATATATACTTTGATGGCTTCAGTGGCTTAGAAATCTAACCTTTTCAGGCTGGAATGAAAAAACAGGTTATCTATTATGATTTCCTGATAAATAACATCCATTCAAGATGTGTTTCAATCTAAAGGTTTATGTTTGTGCATATACAACTATATGTGTAGTCGATGAATTTCACTGCCTTGTGTGCATTTGTGTGTGTGCGTGTGTGGTATGTACGTGTGTGTGCACACTAAAATTTCTGCTATCCATCTATTTTTGCACACAAGATAGAAATATGTTAAAGACAGTGTTGGTCCTTAAGGAATTTATGTTTTAGCAGGAGAAACAAATGAAACCAAAAGATAGATACAAAGAACATACTAAGTGCTAAATTACTTAATAATAACATAATATGCTATTTTTGATTCTCAAAATAAGATACGGAAGAAGAAAAGTAAGCTCTCGCAGGTGAAGCAGTTTTTCAGGATCACCCAGGTAGTAGATAGTGAAGCTCAGATTAGAAGCTGCGTATGATGGCTCCAGGGCTTCCCTGTTGGCTGAGATGGTAAAGAACCCGCCTGCAACGCAGGAGACCCAGTTTCGATCCCTGGGTCAGGAAGATCTCCTGAAGAAGGAAGTAGATACCCACTCCAGCATTCTTGCCTGGAGA
Organism: Budorcas taxicolor; assembly: GCF_023091745.1. Classification (NCBI taxonomy): domain Eukaryota; kingdom Metazoa; phylum Chordata; class Mammalia; order Artiodactyla; family Bovidae; genus Budorcas; species Budorcas taxicolor. The sequence goes on from NC_068932.1 coordinate 27,013,815, forward strand.
ATTCCATGGTCAGAGAAGCCTTGTGAGCTATAGTCCATGGGGTTGCAAAAGAGCTGGACACAACTGAGTGATTACTATTACTATGTTCTTTCTCCTAATCCTACAAATAGACCTGTAATATGACCGACACTATGATGTATTACTTTTTATTTGTGACATGATCACATTTAAATTCAAAGGAAGAGATTCTTATTGCCTAAAAAAATAAGAAGCCAGAACCAAAGAAGGCTACATAGTAGAGGCAGCCATCAGTAAAAGGACATAACAGTCCAATACTGTGATCCTAATAATGACAAAGACCCTCACATATTACCTTTATATTCAAAGAAAAAAATATCCTGACACATAGTAGGTATTAAAAATGAATCACTGCAAAAACAAACAAACAAAAGGACAGTTTATCCTCAGGTAGGAATATGTTTAAAACCATAGACATAAGAGGTATAGATTGGTATATAGACTAAGCAGTGCTTAGAATTACTTACTTAGCCTTTAAGATTTTGGCACACAGAATTGGGAGCACGGCAGAAGGGCCAGAAAAAACATATATTTGAGCTCAGGTTTGTAAGAACCAGGTTACATTCTTATTCTTTTTAATGTTATACTTTAAGCCATGAGAAATAAGACAGATACTTGACCAGGGAAATGCGTACATAGTGCCTGAGGCAGTAGTACGATAGGAGGAGATGGATGGAGAGGCTTTTTTACTATTCCTAGTGGGAGGGAAGGTGGTGCTGAATCTGCATAATGCTAGGGAGAATGGAAGAGCAGCTGGGCAGGTAAAACTTCCTGGAAGTAGAACCTGTGGGACTTGGAAACCCAAAGATTTAAGAGGAGGTGAGTATGAGAGCAGAGTTGAATATGACTCTTAGGTGCTAAGGCTAGGATACAGGGAATACAGAAATATGGAAGCCTGTAGAAAAAGCTGATTTTGAATGGTGGGATGTCACACTACTGGCTCACATAAAACTGAAAATGAGTGGTGGTGTTATTCTCTACAGAAAATGACTGGCTTCACAGATGTGAGTGGAGAATACAGCAGAGCATCTTTAAGAAATAGCCATAACTCTATCTAATCTAATGCCATCAAATATCGTATTATATCTTCTAGTTATTTTGATAACATAGAGTTTTACTTCATATACATATATATGTGTATATATAAGTGTGTGTGTGTTTTTGTAACATCATTAGATTTTACCCTATTTCCAGTTTGCAAAACCTGGGAAAGGAAAAGTAGAGAGTTCTTTTATTATTGAATCCATTAAACCCATCTGAGGAAGAGAAAAGAGTTAGTTATCTCATGCCTTATCCCATTCAAGTCCCTTTGGTGAGAGTGGCTTAGAGGTCTTAGAGATGCTGGGTTGAATGCCAGCACATCTGAAGGAGGAAGAGGTAGGGTCATGGTGACATGGTAACCTGGTGAATATAAAACAAACTGTCAAACAAGGCAAAATAAAATGCTGAAATAGGCTTGGCAGCAATATCCAACAAAGACTAGATGATGAGTAGGAGCGATATGAGTCAGAATCAGAGAGGAAAACTATTTCAAGTCCTGGAATGTTTTCTGACTGTAGCCAGATATACTAATGAAAGTTTATGGATCTGTCTCTTATGCCTGAGGTTAGATGAAAGGACCCTGGGTAGGAGCTGATGACTTCATGTGTAACTGAATTACTTTGCTGTACACCTGAAACTAGCAATACTGTAAATCAATCCTATGCCAATAAAAATCGAATGCCTTTGGAAGCAAACAAACAAAAAATAAATAGAAAGAGAAAACATGATTGCACTGAGCCCCCGCATCAGGTAGAGTCTAGAAAAAGTTAGACCTTATTTTTCAGATCCATGAGCCAATATTGCTTTTTTTCCCCCCTTAAAACAGGTTTCCTTTTTCTATTATATATTTTGAAGAGGTTTTGATCAATAAATTACTTCCCATCATTGTCCTGGTGATTGTTTAAAACGACATAAGCAAAGCACTCAGCACAGAGGCTGGCATACAGTAAGTGCTCAAGAAATGAGGCTTGTGGCCAAAGATGTGGGATGGAAGTCATTGATACTGACTGACATTGAACCATACAGACAAATGAGAATGTATAAACTTGCTCAAACACACTGAAAATGGAGCCAGAAATGTTCCTGGATCCCTCTGCTACAATACAGCTGGCATACACCCCTGAGGGACATCACTGAAGCAAGGATGGCATTGTAGAATAACAGGTTTACTGTCGAACCGACTCTTAATTTTCATGTGTGAATTAGTTACAAAAAATATGTAATCCGCCATTCAGCTGTCTCTGTTTCCAGCCAGCCCCCTGTACGTCAGAACAACATAATCAATACGTTGCTTGAACAAGGTGGTATGCTTAAGCCTATTTGAAATTAAGTGAAACAGCTCTAAGACTGCCTTGTCTTTGGCACAGATAATAGATTGCTGTAGTAGTTCAGTCACTAAGTTGTGTCTGACTCTTGCGATCCCATGGACCGTAGCCTGCCAGGCTCCTCTGTCCATGGGATTCTCCAGATAAGAACACTGGAGTGGGTGGTCATTTCCTTCTCCAGGGCATCTTCCTGACTTAGGGATCGATCCCGGATCTCCTGCCTTGCAGGCAGATTCTTTACCAACTTACTAACAGGGAAGCCCAATAGATTGCTGAGTGGTTTATAATAAAAACTACCTTCCATTCCTCTATCCTAAATTTGAATCCTATTCCAACAAACCATATTCATCAACTTCTTAAATAGTAAACTTGGTTCCTGACAGAAGCTTCACTTCTGCAAGGCATGTGGGCACCACTGGTTCTCCTTTCCACAGTCTTCTTCAGTATTAAATGCAATACCTTGGTTTTTTATCTATTAAACTGTTAGAAAGTGTGTGTTTGTATATTAGTCATTCAGTCGTGTCCGACTCTGGGACCCCATGGACTGTAGCCCTCCAGGCTCCTCTGTCCATGGGATTCTGCAAGGAAGAATACTGGAGTGGGTAGCCATTTCCTTCTCCAGGGGATCTTCCCCACCCAGGGATCGAACCTGGGTTGTCTGTTACAGGCAGTCTCTATCGTCTGAGCCACCAGGAAAGTCCCACTGAACTGTTAAATTAACAGTTATTATGGAGGGATACAAAGGGTTCAGAAAGAATCCGACACAAAAGAAATGACTGAGTACACACATAACTCTTGAATTTGGGGCTGATCTTTACTGTTGCAAGCAAGAGTCATGGATCTAGATAGACCAAGTTCAAAACTTGCTATACTACATACTATGTTGCATAAACTATATCACTTTTCTATTTCATCATCAAGGGAATAAAAATCCCTACCCCACAATCTTGTTGTGAGGATCAAATGGTGTGACTTATCATGTGCCTTCAAGCTAGGCTACAGCAGTATATGAATTGAGACCTTCCAGATGTAAGATCTAGTACAACCACTGCAAGTTCAATGCGTGAAGCAGGGCACCCAGGGCCTGTGCTCTGTGACAACCTGGAGGTATGGGGTGGGGAGGGAAGGGGGCGGGGGGTTCAGGACTGGGGGGACACAAGTATACCTATGGCTAATTCATGTTGATGTATAGCAAAACCCATCACAATATTCTAAAGCAGCTATTCTCCAATTAAAATAAATAAATTAATTTTAAAAGAAAAGAAAAGACAGAGGAACCAGCAATCAAATTAGTGGAGAAAGCAAGGGAATTCCAGAAAAACATCTACTTCTGCATCACTGGGCTTCCCTTGTGGCTCAGCTGGTAAAGCCTGTAATGTGGGAGATCTGGGTTCGATCCCTGTGTTGGGAAGATCTCCTGGAGAAGGGAAAGGCTACCCACTCCAGTATTCCGGCCTGGAAAATTCCATGGACTGTACAGTCACAAAGAGTTGGACACAACTAAGCGACTTTCACTTTTTCATTAACTATGCTAAAGCCTCTGACTATGTGTATCACAATGAACTGTGGAAAATTCTTAAAGAGATGGGAATACCAGACTACCTTACCTGTCTCCTGAGAAACCTGTATGCAGGTCAAGAAGCAACAGTTAGAACCTTACATGAAACAATGGACTGGGTCAAAATTGGGAAAGGAGTACGACCCTGTATTGTGACCCTGTTTATTTAACTTAGAGTAAATCATGTGAAATGTCTGGCTGGATGAATCAAAAGCTGGAAACAAGATTGCCAGGAGAAATATCAACAACCTCAGAGATACAGATAATACCACTCCAATGGCAGAAAATGAAAAGGAACTAAAGAGACTCTTGATGAGGGTGAAAGAGGAGAGTAAAAAAAGCTGGCTTAAAACTCAACATTCAAAAAGCTAAGATCATGGCATCCAGTCCCATCACTTTATGGCAAATAGATAGGAAAAAGTGGAAGCAATGATAGATTTTATTTTCCTGGGCTCCAAAATTACTGCAGATGGTAACTGCAGCCATGAAAATTAAAAGATGCTTGCTCCTTGAAATAGAGAGTGTATTAAAAAGCAGAGACATCGATTTGCCAACAAAGGTCCATATAGTCAAAACTATGATTTTTCTAGCAGTCATGTATGGTTTTGAGAGTTGGACCATAAAAAAGGCTGAGTGCAGAAGAACTGATGCCTTCAAATTGTGGTACTGGAGAAGACTCTAGGGAGTCCCTTGGACTGAAAGGAGATCAAACCACTCAATCCTAAAGGAAATCAACCATGAATATTCATTGGAAAGATTGATGCTGAAGCTCCAATACTCTGGTCACCTGATGCAAAGAGATGACTCATTGGGAAAGACCCTGATGCCGGGAAAGACAGAAGACAAAAGAAGAAGAGGGCAGCAGAGGAGGAAATGGTTAGATAGCATCACCAACCCAACGGACATGAATCGGAGCAAACTCTAGAAGATAGTGAGGGACAGGGAAGTTTGGCATGCTGCAGTCTATGGGGTTGCAAAGAGTTGGACATGACTTAGCAGTTGAATAACAACAAAATCACGTACCTGGACCACTGTAGTTACTTAACAAATACATATCCCTATTCTGGAACATTAGCTTACTAACACCTAGCTCTCCCATCTTATTTTCTCCCTAATGAAAATCTATCTTTTTATTTTATGATAACAGAATCTTTTTTCCTTCCTTTTTAGGAACCTTCTCTTTTTTATCTTTGAGCTATGTAGTTTGACTGAGACTCTATACCACCTCCTATTTCAATTCCCAGAAAAGATACGTGTCTGACCTACATTAGTAATGAACCATCTTATATAGCTCTGATCCAAGCCAGACTACTTGGATTCAATCCCTGGAAATGTGAGGAAAGAGGCAGAATGGTTTGATGAAGTTTCCAAACTGTCAGACTGTAAGACTAAATTTGATGATGTCCATCATTGCTATAATAAATGGTGAAATCTAACTTGAGAATGAAGTCAACTTGGGGGAAAAACAAAATGAAGAGATGTAAAAAATCAGTTAATATTACTGTAAGCCAGTAGGGACTCAATTTCTTAGGTGTCAGGCATATAACCAATTCACAAGAAACATCTCATTTAGCTAAGTAGGTATTAATTATCTTCACTTTACAGAGGGAGAAAAAAATAAGGGGCACACAGAACTAAACTTACTCATAACTCCTTACTTAGTAAATGGCAAAACTAGAACTCATACCTCAGTATCTCTGAGCCCCTTAAATTCCCAGCTGTACTACCTCCCAGTATAATTGATTTCTGATGTAGTAAAGAACAAGACCGTTATAACAGTTAGTTGAATAAAAATACACCTATTCTATTTAAGGCAGTATTGTGCTAAGATACATTTTATAAGATGCCCTAAACATGCAAATCAATTTGGAAGCAATTTAGACTCCTTGGAAGAAAGTTCATATATATGTCAGTATGATGGTACTACAAACAACCACCATAAGCATAAGGATAAGTTCTTACATTCCAAAACTGCTTTACAATTACCACTGACTACTTCCAGGGGTAGGAGTACTATTGCTGCCAGAAATAAAGATATGCCTTAAGTGCACTAGGTGATGAGGAAAAGATATGAATTCATCTTCATTTTTCTCCATGGGAAATGCTATGTTACTATCCAGTGTCATATATAAGTTCAGCACTATAAAAGTTCCCCTCAGTCCCCTCTACACTCCCACAGCCAGGCTTTAAGCAGAAATGATTAAAGAGAGCTTCTTTCAATTAATTTGCTGAATAATCCTAGATAACCCAATAGTTCTTATATAATAATAAAAAAAAAAAACCCTGATTTCCAAGAGTCTAACAAATATTGCTTCGATTGACACCTTTTTGCCAGCCATAGGAAGATCCTCAGAGTCAGAAAATACAGACCATGGGGCCAGAGACCAATATATTTCATCAACAGTCATGTGCATTGTGCAACTTACAAGGTCTCATGCTTTCTCGGGAAAATCCAGAGAGCCCACTTTCCAAGCCCCATTGGAGGGATACACACACACAGGCATGGTGGCCAGAAGAGCCTTGGGTTTTCTACTCACCTGCCTAAAACAGGCTAGATTTCCAGAGTTCACAGCTCCAGCCCAGAAAAGGTCCAAGAAGTGGCCGAGTCCATTGATTCACTAGGTTATGGGCTCTGAAGCCATTCTGCCTGAATCTTAATCCCAGCTTTGTGGCTTTCTGGCTGGGTGACCTTGGCTAAATTATTTAACCTCTCCATGCCAAAGATTCCTTTTCTGTTAGGGAGGATAATGCAAGGCTTACTTCATAAAATTGTTCTGAGGATTACATTGCTTAAGTTTGAATAATGCCTATCACAACGTCAGAGCTTGAATGGAGAAGAGGTCTCTATTCCCAAAGGCAGAGGAGGGGTATCATTTATTTCACTCAGCAGACAGATTAATTAGAATTTATATATGATCATGTATAAAGTTTTTATCAAGATAATGATATGACATGTGGTTACAAGGACTTGGTATAATATTTGTATAATAAATAAAATTTGTATAATAATATTTATATAATAACATTTGGTCACCTATGGAAGACCCCCATTCCAAGAAGAGATAATGGGTTTTCAATTACTACCAGCCAAAGCAATGATGGAATTGTTTATATCCCCAAAATGTGTGTAAACTAGCCCTCAGTGAGCTGGAAAATACCATATACCACCACTTAACATGGGAAATTCTCTCATCTCACTTTCCCTTTTTTTTTTGGATCAATGTTTTTCTTTGTTTCTGTCTCCAGACTTTCATGAAGTTTTTACCTTCCACTGCTTGGTCCATGTGCAAATGTTTTCAGTCCCTTGGAAGCTGGACTTAAAGAAAGATCAGCCTCTCATACTTTCTCATTGGTGAAGCATTGACTCCATCTCCAGGTTAAATTAGGGGAACCATATTAATTTATTTTAGTCTTTATTTATTCTGTGCATATTATTATTTATTTATTCTATGAACAAAACACCCAATAAAGGAGGAAATGAAAATATACAAAACAAAACAAAACACATGGACCCTCTTTCCAAAAAGTGACCTTATAATTTATAAGGAGATGCGCATGGAGACGCAAAGTGTCTCATGAATAAGAAACAAAATGAATAAGTGAGGAAGGGCAGAAATGCTAATCAGAAAAGGGAGATTCAGTGACAGTTAGAACTGTTTTCCCAGAGAAGGGAGAGGCCAATTTAGATGTCAAAAACAAAACTTCAGTCATTCCTGAGTGGAAGCAGCAGAGAAGAGGTGGTGACTTCTATGCAACTGAAACCCTATTTAGTTATCAACATCTCTGTGATGGGAGAAAAGGTATCTTTCCATACAGAAGTCTCTTTGTGTTATCTTCGAGCCAGTTTGTTTGCAAATGACTTGTCTTTCACTTTTTCAGGCAGTTTCACTAGTGTTAAGAGACTTACCTGTTCTCTGGCTTTCACCTCCCGCAGGAGTCTTAGGGCAGTATTTGAGAATGAGAAAAATAAAAATGCATTCCTCTTTGAAGTGAGAGAATTGGAGTGGTGAGGGAAGCTATTAGGTACATGGAAGTTGCAAGGCTGATGAAAGATAGCATGATTTTAAGAGGAATAAAAGGGAGGCAACTTTCACTGTCCTGGTTGAAGGAAGCTCACTGGCTTCTAAAAGGTCTTTGCCCCAGTAATTCTCAATGATGTGAACAAAGGATATTTAAACTCCTGTCTGAGCTAGTTCCACAGACCACTGTTTATACCAGCAGAAATCTGGAAGTAACCTAAATGTCTATTCCACAGGCAGGTTAGATAAATCAGGGTAAGACAGAATCACATCTTTTATATGGTCTAGGCTATAAATTAAAAAGGGATTGATAAGTAATATCAACATTAACTAGAATGTTTTGTATTTACACATGCTTAGGTATTCATAGAATGTTTAGGGAAGGAGAAGCGAGAAACTAGAAACATTGGTTGTGTACCATATGATGAAAAGAATACTTAAAAGAGTCGAAATCAGGAATGGGAAGATGATCTGCTTTTAGACTAATTAAGATCTACTTATTTACACCGAAAGTCTTTAATTTGTACATGTATTATATATGTGTATAGCGCTTTTAGTAATAAAAAAATCACTATTAAAATGTCTTTAAGGGTCTGTCTCAAAGTTTCACCAAAATATAAGAAAACAACATTTTCATAGCTCTTGCTGCCATTGATCTCATTTTTTAAAAGTAATTTATGATACTGCTTTAACATTTCCTTGCCATGTTTACCAATCCAATGTCACCTTCTGCCCTACAGAATGTGGGTGTATCCCGATAAGAACAGACTTCATGTGAGAGTTCTGGGTGGGAAGATTCCAATGCTCGTTTTCCCAGGTGATATCTCAATATGCTAGTAAATAGAGTGAGACTTACCAGTAGAATCTGTTTGGTACAACCGCTTCCTGGATAAGCTGCCACCTTCTCCCAAATTCAGCAGAGCTGTATAACTGTAGAGAAGACAAAATATTCAGCACCAGGACGACATGGTACACTGAATGCATAAAACATAATTCACTGGATGAATGATAATGATAATAATAATAACATCTTCCATTTATTAATTACCCTTCCTATGCCAGATGAGTGCCCCATGTATCATCTCTATTCTCCATGTAGATCCTGCAAGACATTGATATCTCCATTTTATAGTTGAGCAAACTGAAGCTCACAAAGATTAAGTGATTTGTTGGAAATCACATGCCCACTAAATATTAAAATACATTCGGATTCATACCCCATTCTGCCTGGTAAGCTGTATTACTGGCCCTGGAATAGCAGACTGTTGTCTGAAATACAAAGAAGCCCAAAACCTAGACCTGGCTCTCAGAAAGCCAATAATATAACCCAAATCTGACAAAAGATAATGAACAATGCATGCAATCACCAGATGAAGAAATTCAGAGGAAGGGGATTCAGAAATCAATTAGGGATGCTTCTGAGATGTATGGTGACTCACCATGGATGTGAATGAATGGCAGAATTCAAACGGACAAAGATAAGACAAGCAGTACTCAGAAAGGGAACAGCATGGATAAGAGGTGAGAAATCAGGGATGGTATTTGAATAAATGTGGCTTATCAAAGATACATGTAGTCAAAGCTATAGTTTTTCCAGTAGTCATGTATGGATGTGAGAGTTGGACCATAAAGAAAGCTGAGCACCAAAGAACTGATGCTTTTCAACTGCGATGTTAGAGAAGACTCTTGAGAGTCCCTTGGACTGCAAGGAGATCAAACCAGACCATCTCAAAGGGAATCAGTCTTGAACATTCATTGGAAGGACTGACGCTGAAGCTGAAGCTCCAATACTTTGGCAACCTGATGTGAAGAACTGACTCACTGGAAAAGACCCTGATGCTAGGAAAGATTGAAGGCAGGAAGAGAAGGGGACAACAGAGGATGAGATGGTTGGATGGCATCACTGACTCGATGGACATGAGCTTGAGCAAACTCTGAGAGTTGGTGATGGACAGGGAAGTCTGGCGTGCTACAGTCCATGCGGTTGCAGAGTCGGACACAACTGAGTGACTGAACTGAACTGGCAACTTGAAAAGGCTTTGAATGGCAAGTTATGGGGAAGAAAATCCGGCCCTGCAGGTAGAAGGAGCCAGTGATGGCTTTTTAAACAGAGTAGAGGAACTCCGCACCTTAAGTGTGGGCGGCTGCGCCCGGCGCACGAAGCGCGGCCGAGAAGAGCTACCCCATGTCCGAGGCCAGGGGCAGAAGCTGGGAGGACCCCAGACCCGAAGGGCAGCAGCCAAGAGGAGCTACGCCACATCCGAGGGCAGGGGCAGCGGACGAGAGTGCCAGACTGTGACGGCGCAGGAACGGCCGAGACGAGCTACCCCGCATCTGAGGCCAGGGGCAGAAGCTGGGAGGACCCCAGGCCCGAAGGGCGGTAGCCAAGAGGAGTTACCCCACATCTGAGGGCAGGGGCAACAGCTGGGAGGAGCCACCCTGAGCCCGAGGCCAGGGGCGGCAGCCGGGAGGAACAACCTCATGTCCAAGGGGCGGTGGCTGCGCAGGCACAGGAGGGCCTAGAGGAGCTATCCCAGGTTGAAGGTCAGGAAGGGCAGTGGTGAGGAGATACCCTTTGTCCAAGGTAAGGAGCAGTGGCTGCGCTTTGCTGGAGCAGCCGTGAAGAGATATCCCATGCCCAAGGTAAGAGACACCCAAGTAAGATGGTAGGTGCTGCAAGAGGGCATCAGAGGGCAGACACACTGAAACCATACTCACAGAAAACTACTCAATCTAATCACACTAGGACCACAGCCTTGTCTAACTCAATGAAACTAAGTCATGTCCACGGGGCAACCCAAGACGGGAGGGTCATGGTGAAGAGATCTGACAGAATGTGGTCCACTGGAGAAGGGAATGGAAAACCACTTCAGTATTCTTGCTTTGAGAACCTCATGAACAGTATGAAAAGGCAAAATGATAGGATACAAAAGAGGAACTCCCCAGGTCAGTAGGTGCCCAACACGCTACTAGAGATCAGGAGAAATAACTCCAGAAAGAATGAAGGGATGGAGCCAAAGCAAAAACAACACCAGGCTGTGGATGTGACTGGTGATAGAAGCAAGGTCTGATGCTATAAAGAGCAATATTGCATAAGAACCTGGAATGTCAGGTCCATGAATCAAGACAAATTGGAAGTGGTCAAACAAGAGATGGCAAGAGCGAATGCTGACATTCTAGGAATCAGCAAACTAAAATGGACTGGAATGGGTGAATTTAACTCAGATGACCATTCTATCTACTACTGCAGGCAGGAATCCCTCAGAAGAAATGGAGTAGCCATCATGGTCAACAAAAGAGTCCGAAATGCAGTACTTGGATGCAATCTCAAAAATGCCAGAATGATCTCTGTTTGTTTCCAAGGCAAACCATTCAATATCACAGTAATCCAAGGCTATACCCCAACCAGTAACGCTGAAGAAGCTGAAGTTGAACGGTTCTATGAAGACATACAAGACCTTTCAGAACTAACACCCAAAGGAGATTTCCTTTTCATTATAGGGGAATGGAATGCAAAAGTAGGAAGTCAAGAAACACCTGGCTGCTGCTGCTGCTAAGTCACTTCAGTCGTGTCCAGCTCTGTGTGACCCCATAGACGGCAGCCCGCCAGGCTCCCCCGTCCCTGGGATTCTCCAGGCAAGAGTACTGGAGTGGGTTGCCATTTCCTTCTCTAATGCATGGAAGTGAAATGTGAAAGTGAAGTCACTCAGTCGTGTCTGACTCTTAGTGACCCCATGGACTGTAGCCTACCAGGCTCCTCCGTCTATGGGACTTTCCAGGCAAGAGTACTGGAGTGGGGTGCCATTGCCTTCTCCGAAGAAACACCTGGAGTAACAGGCAAATTTGGCTTTGGAATGCAGAATGAAGCAGGGCAAAGACTAATAGAGTTTTGCCAAGAAAATGCACTGGTCATAGCAAACACCCTCTTCCAACAACACAAGAGGAGACTACACATGGACATCACCAGATGATCAACACCAAAATCATATTGATTATATTCTTTGCAGCCAAAGATGGAGAAGCTCTATACAGTCAACAAAAACAAGACCAGGAGCTGACTGTGGCTCAGATCATGAACTCCTTATTGCCAAATTCAGACTTAAATTGAAGAAACTAGGGAAAACCACTAGACCATTCAGGTATGACCTCAATCAAATCCCTTATGATTATACAGTGGAAGTGAAATATAGATTTAAGGGCTTAGATCTGATAGATAGAGTGCCTGATGAACTATGGAATGAGGTTCATGACATTGTACAGGAGACAAGGATCAAGACCATCCCCATGGAAAAGAAATGCAAAAAAGCAAAATGTCTGTCTGGGGAGGCCTTAGAAATAGCTGTGAAAAGAAGAGAGGTGAAAAGCAAAGGAGAAAAGGAAAGATATAAGCATCTGAATGCAGAGTTCCAAAGAATAGCAAGAAGAGATAAGAAAGCCTTCTTCAACGATCAATGCAAAGAAATAGAGGAAAACAACAGAATGGGAAAGACTACAGATCTCTTTGAGAAAATTAGAGATACTAAGGGAACATTTCATGCAAAGATGGGCTCAATAAAGGACAGAAATGGTATGGACCTAACAGAAGCAGAAGATATTAAGAAGAGGTGGCAAGAATACACAGAATAACTGTACAAAAAAGATCTTCACGACCCAGATAATCAAGATGGTGTGATCACTCATCTAGAGCCAGACATCCTGGAATGTGAAGTCAAGTGGCCCTTAGGAAGCATCACTATGAACAAAGCTAGTGGAGGTGATGGCATTCCAGTTGAGCTGTTTCAAATCCTGAAAGATGATGCTGTGAAAGTGCTGCACTCAGTATGCCAGCAAATTTGAAAACTCAGCAGTGGCCACAGGACTGGAAAAGGTCAGTTTTCATTCCAATCTCAAAGAAAGGCAATGCCAAAGAATGCTCAAACTACCACATAATTGCACTCATCTCACATGTTAGTAAAGTAGTGCTCAAAATTCCCCAAGCCAGGCTTCAGCAATACGTGAACTATGAACTTCCTGATGTTCAAGCTGGTTTTAGAAAAGGCAGAGGAACCAGAGATCAAATTGCCAACATCCGCTGGATCATGGAATAAGCAAGAGAGTTCCAGAAAAACATCTATTTCTGCTTTATTGACTATGCCATAGCTTTTGACTGTGTGGATCACAAAAAAACTGTGGAAAATTCTGAAAGAGATGGGAATACCAGACCACCTAACGTGCCTCCTGAGAAATCTGTATGCAGGTTAGGAAGCAACAGTTAGAACTGGACATGGAACAACAGACTGGTTCCAAATAGGAAAAGGAGTACATCAAGGCTGTATATTGCCACCCTGCTTATTTAACTTATATGCAACGTACATCATGAGAAATACTGGATTGGAAGAAACGCAAGGTGGAATCCAGATTGCCGGGAGAAATATCAATAACCTCAGATATGCAGATGACACCACCCTTATCGCAGAAAGTGAAGAGGAACTAAAAAGCCTCTTGATGAAAGTGAAAGAGGAGAGTGAAAAAAGTTGGCTTAAAGCTCAACATTCAGAAAACCAAGATCATGGCATCCAGGCCCATCACTTCATGGGAAATAGATGGGGAAACAGTGTCAGACTTTATTTTTAGGGACTCCAAAATCACTGCACATGGTGACTGCAGCCATGAAATTAAAAGACGCTTACTCCTTGGAAGAAAAGTTATGACCAACCTAGATAGCATATTCAAAAGCAGAGACATTACTTTGCCAACAAAGGTCCATCTAGTCAAGGCTATGGTTTTTCCTGTGGTCATGTATGGATGTGAGAGTTGGACTGTGAAGAAGGCTGAGTGCCAAAGAATTGATGCTTTTGAACTGTGGTGTTGGAGAAGACTCTTGAGAGTCCCTTGGACTGCAAGGAGATCCAACCCATCCATTCTGAAGAGATCAGCCCTGGGATTCCTTTGGAAGGAATGATGCTAAAGCTGATACTCCAGTACTTTGGCCACCTCATGCGAAGAGTTGACTCATTGTTAAAGACTCTGATGCTGGGAGGGATTGGGGGCAGGAGGAGAAGGGGACGACCAAGGATGAGATGGCTGGATGGCATCACTGACTCAATGGAAGTGAACTCCGGGAGTTGGTAATCGACAGGGAGGCCTGGCGTGCTGTGATTCATGGGGTCACAAAGAGTCAGAGACGACTGAGCGACTGAAATGAACTGAGAGGAACTCCAGGCTCTAACAGCAACCTGCATGGACTAAGCTCTTACTATAATTCAAGAGCTTCTCATGCATTCCTTAATCCACATACCATCCCTCCCAGTAATATATAAAGCTATTATGGTCATTTTACCAATGGTTACACAGCTGGGGAGATTTTAAGTCCATTTGCTACAGTGCTTTCCGAGGGCAACCACAAAGAAACACTGCTCAAGACACAGGGTCTAACCCTTGGCATACTCCTTCCCCTGCAAGTGTCTTTCTTCTCTTATATCTTGTTCTTCATTGTGGCCTCACTCCTACTCCTGCTCCTCTCCAGTAATTTCACAGCACTATACCCAGGATGGTTTTACAGGAACCTTTCTTGGTGTTTTTGTTGTTGTCATTGTTGTTGTTCTTTTGCTTCTAGAAGTGTCCTCTGATGGCAGCCCAGAGATTCCTATTGCTCGAGGCATTCCAGTTCCCACGGATGTCTGGCTGGCTGATTTGAAAATATCATTTTGGAACATCTCCTTTCTGCTATGTGCCTGGTCTGTAACCCACTCACATCCCAGTCATCCACCACTGCAAGTGCCAGATCCCACAGTGAATGGATGGTGAGTCACTGTGTATTGAGTACCATGACTGTCCGCCCTCCCCAGCCTCAGCACTCAATGGAGGGTCAAATGACTCACCAAGTGACTCACCATGGCTGCAGCTGTACCAGGCATGTCCAAGAAGTAAGTCAGCTCAAGTGAGGATTTACTGACCCTTGGAAGAGCCTGCTACGACATTGTGTACATTGGATCAAAACACATCCTGAAGTCAAAAAAGAGGCTGAAATATTTGGCTACCAAAGCGAGGCGCTCACTTGGCCCCAGCTACTCAGTATTTGGGCATTCAGCCAAGAAGAATCTGTGACTTTTCCTTTCAAGTCTTATTATTTTTCCCTGCCCTACAATGCCTGGGTTGGGGCTAGGCTTCCTGGGTACATTTCATGCTTGATTCATTTTAAGAGTGCCGAGGAGAAAGGGGAGACAGTTCCCCTTGTGGGGTAACAGAAGACACAACAGCATCTTCACTCTTAATTCAGACGCCAAGCAGACAGAGGGTGCATGTCCTGCTTCCCACTACGTCCCGAACACTTGCGTTTTAATATTCAAACTTGGATCAGAACAGTGATCATTTGATCCTGAGTGTCTGTGGTTTCCTCTCCTCTTGCACCATCTTTTTTAAAAAAATTAAAACCCAGAACTGCACTGCTTTCTATGAGTTCAAAGGGAACAGAAATCATGCCACTGTGTATGCCTATAGCTATTTATAAATGTATGTTAGTATCTATATTTATATACAAAGATTTATGCAAATGTAAGAGAATCAGGATCATATGAAATAATAATTCTGTGTGAAGGCTAGACTCACATATATTCTGAAAATCATATATAAATTCTGAGCTCTCCTACAGCTACACCAAGGGATTGCTACCTCTGTCTTCACATAGAATTCATCACAGTGAGGAATCGTTGGGTGCCAGCATTTATGTGTGTGTTTGTGTGTGTGTGTTTTCCTCTATGTCTTTTTAAATTGATCCCTCTAGGCTTGGATTCAGAACCTGTGGACCAGTCAGGTATGTCCCATGATATTTGTTTTTATCCTCTTCAAGGAGATGCTTTGTTATTTGTGAGCATCTAGAGGCCCCTCAAGCAGTGGGCACATTGAACAATCCAATAAACTAAGCCTCTCTTATTCAGCTCAGTGACATTTTTTATAGTTTCCTATCTCAAAAGGTACCCTCTCATGACAGTGGACTTGTTTCTCCCCTTTCCATTCACACCTGGGCACATGCCCCCTGCCATGCCTTCCCTGGTGCTACCCACTCTGGCAGAGGTGGCTTCAAGGCTTGCCTACCACAATGCCAGTCTTCTTTTTAGGTCCAGATGAGAGGACATTTTTTCTATGAACCCTCTCCTACACACTGAGATTTCCTAGTGGTCTCATTTCCAAAGAACTATGGTATAAGAAATGCTATCAAACTATAGTCCATATATTTAACTTTCTTAGTAACCTTTCAAGAGAGCCTTTTATAATGCAAGACAGAAATCCCTACCTATCTAAACTCACTCTAAAATATCTGAGATCATCCCTTCCCTCTCTGATGAGATCACAAAGTTTTTATGTGTCTGGAATTCCATCTTTTTGTATCTACACAGTGCCTTGCACATAGCCGATGACCAATGGGGAAAAATAAAGTATTGACTTTACATCATGCAAATTCCCTAGTGATGGATCTACCTAGTAAAACACTCAGGTTTCCCAAAGAATAGACAAAGGTAATTTAGCAGAGG
Organism: Budorcas taxicolor; assembly: GCF_023091745.1. Classification (NCBI taxonomy): domain Eukaryota; kingdom Metazoa; phylum Chordata; class Mammalia; order Artiodactyla; family Bovidae; genus Budorcas; species Budorcas taxicolor. The sequence goes on from NC_068932.1 coordinate 27,030,286, forward strand.
AAGATGTTTTACTTCCATGGATCCATAGCTAGAGGCCTGTACCTAAAACCAACAAACAAAACTATAAATATCAGCACATTCGAAATTCCCAAGGATTTGAAGGCAAGGTCTTATATATTCACCCTTACACAGAGCTGCTCTGTATACGCCACATACTATTTCAAACCTTTCCTCTCTAAGAATTTAATTGTTCAGCCTGATGTCACACCAAGAAAAGGAGAAAACAACTCACAGCCATCCAGGTTAACGTGTTCATTAAACCTGCAGAGTCTGACAGCAAAGTTTTCCTCCACAAAACAGAGGGTGCTACCCAAGCCTTTTTTTTTTTTTCCCACCCAGTGACTATCTCAGCCACCAGTGGAAGGCTTTCTGTGTAGAAAGAGTCAATGTCCTTTAAGAAAATTCATAGTGGTGGCAGCACCTAAATAAGATTTATTTCCCTCCCTATCTGTGTGTAGCTCCAAGGTTTCTTTTGACTGTCAGAACACAGAATTGAGAACTATCATTACTACTTGTCACATCAGAGAAAGCATCCACAGCTTTCTCCAGCAGTGCCAAACCTAGAGAAAGAGAAGAAGAATGATCAGGGGGCAGAAAAGACTGTCTGAACTAGTTTTAGGAGAGCAGTGCTTGTCTACTAATCCTCTGTCATGACCTCCTAAATGCCTTCTTGGAAGGGTTTAGATCTGTGTTTGTTTTTTTTTTTTAACTAATCCTGGTACAAAATATTAGCAAAAAAAAATGGAAGGAGTAGACATTTTAGACAGGGAGAAGGGAAGGATTCTAGTTAACAAAAGAATGAAAGGCAGATGATTCTTCCAGTTTAGAATCACTCTAAACTGTCTGAGACCACCTCTCCACCTCAGTAAATGTAAGTTAATGAGCACAAACTCATTGCTCATCTAAGCTCAAGATGTATTAGCAGCTAAAGGTCCAACTCTCCACTTTGTTATTACCCTAGTGTGGGGGCTTTCAACACTTCTTCCTGCCAGTTCCTCCCCTGAAGAGTTAGTCAGTCCTTCTTTCCTTTTTTTTTTTTTTTTTTTGATAACTTGATCATCATCACATTGGCTTGTTTTCTTGCCATCTGTCTTTGTCTGCCATATGAAGAGTGCAGATAAAAAAGCAATTAATTGCAAAGGATGCAATTTCAAGGGTTGGTTTTATTACCAGCTTTCAACCAACTGTACAGTCCTCTCTGGTGCCATCCTGGAGAGCTGCAAGTTGGCTGAGGGGCAAAGGCTCCAATGGAGAATAAAGAGGGAAGCCACAGGGGGACAAACAGCTTGGGGGTGGGCAAGTTGAGATCCACCAACAGTGCTCAGGATTCCTAATTGACAGCAAAATAAGAAGGGCTGGAAGAAGTGGGGTATGAGAACAGCTCCTTGTAACTTTCATTTTCTATCTTCTTATCATTCACATTTTGGCTGAATTGCGAGCAGAACAGCATCTTTTTTGGAATAGAAATTCACCTTCTTTGTGGTGATGCAAAAGCTTGCAAGCATTGCTGTCCCTGGAAAGTGTTCTCAATTGTTCTAAATCAGATCAACACAGCCCTTCATTTTATAGCATTAAGACAGGGACCTATTAGGGATTTTCTTTTGCAGCTAGGAAATCAAGGACACCCTTTGGCAGAAGGTAAGAGTGATGGCATGTTTCAGTCTTTGAAAGTGAAAGCTGCTCAGTAAAGTCTGATTCTTTGTGACCCCATGGACTGTAGCCCGCCAGGCTCCTCTGTCCATGGGGATTCTCCAGACAAGAATATTGGAGCGAGTTGCCATTTCCTTCTCCAAGGGATCTTCTTGTCCCAGGAACTGAACTCAGGTCTCCTGCATGGCAAGCAGATTCTTTACCACCTGGGCCACCAGGGAAGAGTTTCAGTCTCGGATTGATGGGTTTGGATGCTTTCACCACAAAGGTCCCCGTGGCAATTTTCTCATCAGGAGGCAGGTCCTGGGTCTCCTCTACATGGTCTCCTGCAGAGGCTTCCAGGTTGGAGGAACACTTCCTGCGGTTGGCTCTCTTCAAGGCTGCCTGCTCCCTCCCCTCTGCGGCTCTGCCCTTAATAGTTTCAGAGGCAGGAGGCTTACAAATTGCCCTTCCTGAAAAGGCTGACAGAAACCCCTGCCAGTTCTATTTGATCTGCCTCATCCTAATACCACCCTGGGGATGGTCTGGGGACAAAGCAGTCAGTCACCTCAGGACACTCCAGTTCTCACTGCTGTTACTGCATTCTTTTTAACAAGAAAAGAGATGGGGCCTTGAGGACTTCCAGTAAATTTATAGTGCCAGCCCTGGGGCACTGCAAATATCAAGCTCCTTCCTCTACTGGCCTCCACAGGAAGAAGAAGAGCAACCCAGAGAAATCCATAGTCTTCCGAGATGGGCTCTCATGCTCTGGTTACACAGCAAAGGAGGCCAGAGCACACTCTTAGTGGGAAATCACATCATAAGGGACCTCAAACTTCATCCAGTTCTGACACAAGTCTTCTCCTTGGCCAGTGGGGACAGGAATAGATACAAAACCATGACCACCTTCCCAGACCAGCTCCCCAACCTCCAAGAGATGCAAACCTCAAAGAAAAGGCAAACTTCTCAGCATCTGTCATACATGATATGTAGTAATGTGTTATATTTTGTCCAGATTGCTGTGGTGGCTTATGTAAGACAGTAAAAGCGGGAAGTCTCCCCAAGTTCTCAAGGTGGGACTGGGCATACAGTTAAAATCTCTCAGCATGACAGTGTGAGGAAAGAGTGTTTCAGGACAAGTGGGTCAATCTGAGCAAATAAACAGAGCAGAAAAAGTTAAAGTGAAGTCGCTCAGTTGTGTCTGATTCTTTGCGACCCCATGGACTGTAGCCTACCAGGCTCCTCTGTCCATGGAATTTTCCAGGCAACAGTACTGGAGTGGGTTGCCATTTCCTTCTCCAGAGGATCTTCCTGACCCGGGGATTGAACCCGGGTCTCCCGAATTGCAGGCAGATGCTTTACCATCTGAGCCACCAGGGAAGCCCCCCAGAAAAGGTAGAGCAGTGTCTTTGTTTTTCTTTTGTCAACCATGAGAGACCCAGCTTGGCGGGCATGGGTAAAGGAAAGTGAAGTGGGAGCAGAGGCTATAAATACAGCCTGGGAACAGGTTGGGTGGAGGCAATCCAACCAAACTCATGGGGAGCTAATGGAGACAGGACTCAATGGACAATGAGGTCAAAAAACAAGGGGCCCCAAAACTTTGCTGATGAAGAGTGAGCAGGAATGATGACATGTCACCAGCTCCATCAAATTCTCCCGAGGTTGGATTTATCAAACCTGTCACTGGCCATCCCCCAGCTGGCAATGAAGTCTGTCACGTGCCCCACAGTCCTGTTTGGCAGGATTGGGGGGTTAAACCTATGGAACTTGGGTGGATTGGGCAGCAAGGGTCAATAGGTGACAGTGGGCCAGTTCAATTTGTGGCCATTTCCTGTGCTCCCAGATCTGGAGGTACTTAGGGACATTTTCAAATGGAATCTTAGGCTTAAAGGTTCTATAATATAGATGTAGAAATAGAGAATAGATAAAACAATTAGATGCTAAGCATCTATATCACAAATGCCCCATATCTAGACACTGACAGGAAAAAATGAGTTACTCTCAATAACCATGTAATTATCCCAATATTTAAATGCATAAGTGATGAAACTTAGCAAGTTTTGAGAGATAAAAATAAGCAGGAGGAAACACTTGCTGCTTGGAACATATTGGAAGTGTGCTTGTGTAAGATAGATCCATCAGCCGTGTGGAGATGGGACAGAGGGGAGAGAACAGTTAGCAGGTGGCTGAGCAGAGCAGGGAAGAGATGGGTGCCTGGATAAGCCAGGGCCGCTGGATGCGGGAACGAGGAAAGGGAAGAAGAAGAAGAACAATAATAACAATAAACAAAATTTTAAAAAGAAAAAATCTGACCAGGACTGAGCATAAGAGAGAGTCATTTCATTTAAATATAGCTTATATGTATACACACACACGCATGGGTTTGTGTATTCTATTTCAGATTCTTTTCTATTATAGGTTATTGCAAAATGATGACTATGACTCTCTGTGCGATACACACACAGGCAACTATAAATTTTGTCTTGAATTTGAATGATGGGCTTTAGAGACTTTTCTAGAATATCTAAATATTTCATCTAATCATTCCAAGGACTACTGGTTTATTTTTATTTATTTCATTCCAGTTTTTAATTTTTCATTGAAGTATAATCGGTTTTCAATGTTGTGCTCGCATTTGGTGTATAGCAAAGTGATTGTTATATTCATAAACACATTCTTTTTACATACTCTTTCCGCTATAGGTTATAACAAGATTTTGAATACAGTTCCCTATAATATATAATGGAAGCTTGTTTATCAATTTTATATATAGTAGTGGATACCTGCTAATCTCAAACTCCTGTTTTATCTTCCTCCCACTCCCCTTTCCCCTTTGATAACCATAAGTTTGTTTTTTTATGTCTGTGAGCCTGTTTCTGTTTTCAAATAAGTTCATTTGTGTCATTTTATAAGATTCCACATATAAGTGATATACAGTATTTGTCTGCCAGACTTACTTTACTTAATATGATAATCTCTAGGTCCATCCGTGTTGCTGCAAACGGCATTATTTCATTCTTTTTTATGGCTGAGTGATTGTATCTGTGCATGTGTGTGTGTGTGTGTGTGTGTGTGTGTGTGTGTGTGTGTGACATACCTTATCTATTCATTTGTCAATGGACATTTAGACTGCTTCCGTGTCTTGACTGTTGCAAAGAGTACTGCTGTGAACATCGGGGTGCATGTATCTTCTTTAAAACAATTCTGTTTATTTACTTTTGGCTGTGCTTGGTCTTCAGGCTGCATGGGCTACTCTCTAGTTGTGGCACATAAACTTCTCGTTGTGGTGGCTTCTCTTGTTATACAGCACAGGCTCTGGGGTGTGTGGGCTTCAGCAGTTGCAGCACGTGGCCTCAGCAGCTGTGGCTCCCAGGCTCTAGAGCACAGGCTGCATAGCTGAGGCACACAGGCTGCATAGCTGAGGCACACAGGCTGCATAGCTGAGGCACACGGGCTGCATAGCTGAGGCACACAGGCTGCATAGCTGAGGCACACAGGCTGCATAGCTGAGGCACACAGGTTTAGCTGCCCTGTGGCATGTGAGATCTCCCCAGATCAGGGATTGAACCTGTATCTCATGCACTGGCAGACAGATTCTTTACCGCTGAGCCACCAGTGAGGCCCCATGAAGCATATGTATCTTTTTGAGAGTCTTTTCTGGATAAATGCCCAGGAGTGGGATTGCTGGATCATACGGTAGTTCTATTTTCAATTTTTAAAGGAATCTCCATACTGTTTTCTGCAGTGGCTGCACCAATTTACAGAAGGATTCACTTCTGAAAGCTCTAGTCATTTTGCTGGGCAAGGGGAAATTTTACACATAGACCCCTGGGACCAGAGCTGGCGCAAGGTTGGAGGAGGTGAGCAGGGGTCACAGTGCTTATGACACAGGCTGGCCTGCTGAGTCACAAGGGACTGTTTGCTGCCTGGGAACCAGCCAGGGACAGTTCCCTTCTTGCTCTCCCTTCCTCTGTTGCATGATCTTCAGACAGCAGTTTTCCCTCTGCTGTGAAACTCAGCTTTGAAACGCATACTACAGCATCTGCCAGAGGGAATGGGTTGCACAGTAGGTGGGACATGGGGAATATGGTTAAACAAAATTGAAAAAAAAAAAAAGGTAATTAAAGAAAAGAAAATATCACAATGGCTTTTCTAGGGAGGCAGTGTTTGGTGCAGTGAGGACAGAGTATGAAGAGAATCAAACCTGGATTAGACTCCTGGCTCTATCAACCACCCTGGGGAATTTTCTTAACCTTTTGGAGCCTCAGATTCCCCAAATATTAAATAGGCATAAAGATAAAGTCAATGTTTCATGTAAGAAAGAAGTTGAGGAATCAATGCGAAAGGCCTGGCAGAGCGTTTACCATGGAGTAAAGGGTCAGTGCTAGTTCTCAGCCTTTCCTCTTCCTGCTGATCACTGCCTCCAGCCTGAACTGCCCACAGACCCTGAAAAAACAAGGAATGGCAAGGAGAAGCAGGTGTGATTGCTATTTTCTTCCTGACTTTCAGGAAGCAAGGAAGGATCCTAGACAACACTTCCATGTCCCTTGCCTCTGAGGCTGGATATTGCTTAGCTTGGCTGTTCCTGGAGTAGCTGGGGGCGTCTGACTTTGGACCACAAGTCTTATGCTGGGACATTTTCTCATCATGCCTGCAATGAGATCAGCAGGCAGGCACTGAAATTAAGTAAGTCAGGTGAGTGAGCCTTGCCGATTTGAATTTGTGACTTTTCATCTGGTACTATTTTACAGTACAGGATCCGGTCGTTTCAGGAGGCTGGTTTCTGACTTCTGGTTTCTCTTCCTCTTGCCAGCTATGAGATCCTGCCTGGGCCTCTGGGTCTCTTAGACCACTGAGTGTGCCGTTTATAATTTGTACTTACAATATCCTCTTATGCTGAAAAGAGGAAGTTGGACAAGGTAACATTGAATTTTTTTTTAATGTGAAATTCAGAGTCATAAGTTCACAAAATGTGTCTGTCTATAAGGCCGAGACTTCCTTCTCCCCAAACCACTCCCCTCCGTGGCAACACTGTTGGTTACAAACACTCTTGAAAAGGAAAAATACAGGAAAATGTCACTGTTACTGGATTTCTAAAGGACCACTACGAGAGACAGATTTAAGAAAGAGGTCCCTGCCCTCTTAGGATGTCAAATGTCTTTCAAAGTTCCCTGGATGGATGCCTGGATTTAAGAGGCATCTTAATCCATTTAGACAAGTGGTGGTTAGAACAGATCAAAAAAGCTAGCTACAAAACACAAGCAAAAATGTAATTTATTTGAAATAAATTAAGCTCAACTAGCTACCAAAGAGCATAATTCTGTCTGTTCAAACCTTAGTCCTAATCACTCATTTTAAAATGTCCATTTCTCCTAATTCTTGCAGCCTGTTTATTCAAACTTGGGAATAGATAGATCAATCTGCTTTATGCAGCAACTGAAAAATAATGATACAACCTGGTTAAACAAGTTAGCTAAGGTGAACACAGGACTTCTGTGTTTGCATAGGATGACATTTCGGCTTGAGAATTTGTTTTATAAACAAGCATTGGGGTTGACATTTAGCAAGCTCCCTGGTTTCCAGTCTAATTGCCAGTTTTGTACTTGGATACTTAAATTACTAACATATTCATGAGGTTAGAAATCAGCTCTGACATTGGGAAATTTCAAGCACATGGAAATCTTGCCAAAGCAGCATGGTATATAACACTGTATGTATTTCTTATAAATAACTGAGTGCCTTTTAACTTAATGCAGTGCCTTGGGAAAAGTGATGGCTTTAGGTAGGTATCAGTCTCCCAAGTGTTGTGCAGAAATTATTTGAATATCCCCCGGGGGCTGAATTTGAAGGATCTATTTATATTTTATTTCAATCTTGCCCTTTTGACATGAAAGGGCTGCTAGGTCTATTCAAAAACAAATAGAGTTGCTGTGAAGGCAAATACTTTAATATTTAATGGCATACTGCTATTATAATCGATAATATTTTCTTAGGACCAAATATCGGTTCTTGCTTGCTCCATTCATTCTGGTTCCATTCATTCTGGTTCAATGGTACCTTTTAGCCACTAAGAGTATAGTCAACATTGACTAAAGTATCTATAACTTCTCGTATGTGGGGAAGACAATCCTGGATTACTGCTAAGGCAGCCTTGTGTCTGTATCTAGTTGTGCCACACAAGATGGCTCTCTCTCCTAGGTCTTTGAATAACCATGTGCCAGGCACTGTGCTGAGTGTTTTACATACATTATCTCAGCATCTTCAAACAGTCCTGTGAGGCAGGTACTATTATTACTTCCATTTCACAGCTGGAAAAACTCTAAAAGTTAAGTGACTTGCTGAAGGTCACACAGCCATCCGCAGGGCCTGACAGAGTAGAGAGCTGATGTTCCTGCCTCACTTGCTGTGTTGTCTATCACTGGTAAGAAACTAATATTACCGAGTGTTGGAAACTGCTGACATCTCTTCTCTTGTTGAGCAGTCATTATTTTCCAGGGAATTCCTGGCATTCAAAGCAGTTGTGATAAGCAATGGCCTTCTGTTAGTGCCCAGTCAGGAAAAGTAGAAAGGATTAAAAGAAATAAAAGAAAGTGCCGTTTTTGTTTGTTTTTTAAGAAATAGATATAAAACTGTTTAAATAAAATTTCTGGACTCATATAAAGAAAGAAAAGAGAAAACTAAAAGCAGTTCTTTTAAAAATGTACTATTATGCAAGTCACTAAAATTCTATTGTATGCCCTCAAACATACTTGCAGTATAATTTTCCTTTTCTATCAATATGATTTTAACTCAAATTCAGTCTTCATTTATATAGAGAATGTTGCTGTTAATATTCAGGGTTTTAATTATTTGTGAAAAGGGTTTCCGTATCAAAACACGTTCTCCTCCTTAACAGTTGTGTCTTTTGTATATCCTACACATAGTTACCAAAATCCTGAAGGTGAGGCCACTCTGCAAGCCTGAAGATTTCTCATTTAATTCATAAACTTTGATAGTTTGTAATATAGAGTAGAACAGAGATCCTGAAAGCTCCCATATGGTATTACTTGGACTGTTGACTCATAGGGCTTTGGAACAAGTGAGACCATACAAACTCATGAGTATTCTAGAACTGCCACTAAATGAACAGCGACCCACCAAACTGTCCTAAAGGTCTTGTCCTCCCTCCACAGAATTGATCACTCATTTGGATGCATTTTTTTAAAATTCACAAAACAACCGAATACCTCCTGAAATAAAACTGACAGGAAGATCCATGAACAAGAGGAAAACAAAGATGATGAGAAAGATGGGTAAATAAGAGAAAAAAAAAAGTGATTTGGGGACTAATACAAGGCAGCAGATGAGGTTCACTTGCTCTGCACAGTTCTCTGCTTTAAGTTTTTGAGTTCGTTACAATTTACAAATATCACATTTCAAACAAAACAGAATTACTCCTCTCGAAAAACTCTGAAAAGTCTGATGACATCAGATGAGTCATTCTTGGTGGCAAGAACAGTAGGCTGAAGCTGACCAAGATCCCCTACCTTGATCCACCCACCCTCCTGAATGCACACCTGCGCCCCAGTCTCCCACAGCTCAAACCCAGCTGCTCCGTTCAGTCAGATTCTTGCTTGTCTGTGGAGGAACTGAGTTTGTGGCCTAGAAGGACGTGGGCATCCACAGGGGTGGGGAGAAGAAGCTGGCTGCCGAGGACAGGAGAAAAGTGATTCCTTCTGCTCACAGTCGGGGCGGCAGGTAGGTCTGCAAAGCTGCCCAAGGAAAGGGCCTTGCCAGTCTGAATAAGCCAAGCAAGAGGGTCTCTCCTCCCCAGCAACCAGGCAGTCTGAGCCCGGGGAGTGTTCACATTGATTTCACAACACTGCAGACCCTCCCCTATACAAATCACTCCTCAGTGCAACCCCTAACAGACAGGCCTCGAGCCCAGCGCCCCAGGATGGTCAGCAGAACTGATTTAGATGCCTATTCTTAACAAATTTCTATTTTTTATTTCCTTTCAGTCACATCTGCGTCTTGTTTTCTCTCATTTCCAATGTTTCCCAACACATCATGTTTAGTGAGGTGTTTAAGACAGACTGAGAGATGCTGTTGGAGGCAATGTTTTATAGCACAGTTTGTACACTAGTTTATTGCCAAATTAAAATAAAGATGTAATCTGGCAGACTCAGCCTACTGCTAAGTCTTGCTTGGGTGGTTTCCTGCACTGAGGCAAGAAGAGGTAGGGGAACATGGAAGGAAGGGGAAGCTCTGTATCTTTCTTTTCCCGGCTGCTCGGTTTCCAAATGCAAAGACACAAAAGCAATGAGCAGAATGTTTGGTTTGCCTACCACTTAATTACAGACATAACAAATAAATAAAGGAGAGTGAGATGGTTGGTGCTTCTGGAATTCTTCACCACAGAATTCTTCACAGCATCCACAGTGATTCACTGCTGGTTTGTAAGAAGCTGAAAGGGTGTGACTATACATGACGGGGTTACCTTGGCCCATTTGGCACAAACTTTCCATAATGTCTATAACATTTATTTTTCTGAAAATCTCAGGGCTTTCCAAAGGCACAGCCTCACATTCAGAGGCCAAGGAGTCTATCACCTGTGTCTAGACCACGGAAGTCCCCCAACAGGGCTTTTTAAGAAGGCAGGTTACTTCTTTTAGAGCTTCAGTGGGTCTCAAGCCTTTTCCCTTCAATTATTCTAGTGGTGGCTTGAGAGTCACATGCTCATTCAAGAACACTTTTACCTCTTGGCAACCATCTAGGTATTGAATATCACAGGTAGATTTCTTTATCTAAAAAAAAGGCTAAAATATCAAAATATCCTGGTTTTATGGATTTCAAGGGCATTTGGCTATACACATTTCTCTCTGATTAAAAGCTCTTCTCTTTTTTTTTTTAAATCTGGCTTCCTATGGAATTGATGGCCACTAAAACTCTATCTTGGGCCAGAAAGGACAATCTGTTCAACCAAACTCTTTCAAGTCCCTTAAAACGCTCACATCAAAAAACCTCCGCTGAGAGTCCAGACACTCAAGATGAGATGCAGTCAGGGCAGAGTGCCGCGGCCCATATGGACTCTTTCCTGTGAGCCAGAGATCCAAACTGTGTCCTTGGGGCGCTCAAAGCCTCATTCACGGAAGGAGAAAGAAAGCCATGGCAGGAAAATAAGGGGAAAGCAAAGGTGGCTATATATTCAAAAGAGGAAGTATGCTTCGAAAGTCTGACAGCCAACGATGGGAGAGAGGTGAGGAGGTCTGTGCGCAGGGGAGCTCTAATGCAGCTGCCACCTCCGTGCTTTCTAACCCACAGTATTTCACCACAGACTGATGGGAAATAGCACTCAGCAGAGTGAATCCCAGCACTTAAGCCAGCATCTTTGCTGAGAGCTCTGCAGCAGCAGTGACTGTCATGCACAGTGATGAGCAATACTTACATGGAAGAATGAACGTTCCTGTTTCCCAAAGTCACTCACCTGCCAGCACCGGCATGGGGCCCTCGTTGGGGCCCACTGCTGCCTCTCATTGGAGCTAAAAGCTCTGTGATTTGTGGGTGACTGACAGCTGCTATTTCCATATCACTGGCCCACTGGAGTGGCCACACATCTTCTCCACTTGACTTTAGGCCAACTCCACCAGTTAATGGCTCATCGAATGACTGCACCCCAATCCCCTCATTGCTAATGGACCACTCCTCATTCTGTGATTCACATCCTGACATATGGAGCCCTTCAGTTCAGTTCAGTTCAGTTCAGTTCAGTCGCTCAGTCGTGTCCGACTCTTTGCGACCCCATGAATCACAGCACGCCAGGCCTCCCCGTCCATCACCCCTACTTCTGTTAGTGGGTTTCTCATAATTCTTTGTTCCCAGGATCATCTCTCCTTCATTCTCCTCTAGAGAAACAGAGCTTAGCAGATAGGCTGACTTCTACCCCTTTGGTGATATCTCCAGACATCACCATCCATTTAGTAGAACTCTATTAAGTTTCATATTCCAGTTGCCTAACTTAGACATGTGTTACTAATGAGTATTTTCCCCTTTGGGGAAAAATCTTCTCAGATTTTTGGTTTGTCAGCTACATACAGAACAAAGACTGTTAAGGCTTCCTCTACATGTAAAATGACAGAATTCATTTGGTCTGGTCCAGACCAAGGATTCTATGATATCACCCTAATGGGTCTTCTTGGTTTTGACCTCATAATGCCTCAGTTCATCATAATACTACTGCCAGGTTAATTTTTGTAATCTATAGCTCTGAACACATAAATCCACTGACCAAAATGTTCAAAAGGCTCCTAATTGGAAAAAAAAAAAAAAAAAAAGAATTATTTTTCCTAACAGTCTAAACAGTAAAAAAAAAAAAAAAAAGATTGGGTCCAGGAGTACATGCATAATTAACTTTCCATAATTTCAGTTTCAGCCAAATCAACATATTCATGATCCTGTTAACATGAGTTTTCTAACTATACAAACTTACATTATTGTTTATGACATTGCTCTTGTGTAAAGTGTGCCTCCCCCCAAAAAAGAAATATGACATATTCATTAAAGTCCAGGTGAAATCATTTTATAAGATCTCCATCTCCTAAACTTTGAGCTGCCAGTTTCATAGAATCCATGAACTAACTCTGATTGGGTATCTACTACATGTGAATGACTTCCCTGGTGGCTCAGATGGTAAAGCGTCTGTCTACAATGCGGGAGACCCGGGTTCGATTCCTGAGTCGGGAAGATCCCCTGGAGAAGGAAATGGCAATCCACTCCAGTACTACTGCCTGGAAAATCCCATGGACAGAGGAGCTTGGTAGGCTACAGTCCATGTGGTCGCAGAGTCGGACACAACTGAGCGACTCCACTCACTCTTCACTCATATGTGAATGAAGGCTCTCCCTGCCTTGTTAGTCCCTCTTAGACTACTGAACTCATGTGTGTTTATTTTCTTTCCCTAGGTTGACCAAATACTTCTCGATATAGCTATTTTATACCAACAATGCACCATGCTGAGCACGTAAAACAGAGCCTAATCTTTTTTCAGTCTCATCCAAGTGCATCTGCAATTACAACCACCCACACAAACACATTTTAAGGCAAAGAAGGCTGACCCCAAGTACCATACGTGGCCAAGTTGGGGCTATAACTCCCACATGCCCTAACTTCTCCGAGGTAATTCACTCTGCCACTGTGGTCATGGGGCTGCTGTCTGAAGTGCTGGCACATGAAGGGTTACATTTTTGGCCTTTTCTTCCAACACAACTGCAAAGATGCACAGTTTTCACTCAGCCAGGTAAATCTGGCCCTCACTGTGCCTCTGGCATCAGGGGAAAATTAACCAACTGTCAAATACAATACAAAAGCCCAGTGGATTAAATGTCTAATACTCTGTGTTCTGAGCTGCTCAGCTTTGCCTCTGGTAACTGCACCATCCTGGACCAAATGCACGGTGGCTTGACTCCAGGAATGAAATTGTACATTCTGCTGAAAGGGGAGCCAGGCTGCTCAAGAGGAAAAAATACTAATTGCAAATCTTTTCTATTTTTAGGCTAATGTGATCTTATTTGGCAGTAAGGGCAGCATGAATAAAACTCCAATGCTAAGAATTTTAATTTGCCTTCTCAAAAAATTTCATGTCAGTTAGAGACCTTGAAAAGTTGCTAGTATCATTCCTCTCTCATCAGAAAGAACCCCCACACGTCTATACCAGTCCAGATGGATAAAATCCTCAAACACCCTCCTCACTCAGCTAAGTCCAATATTTCTTTAAATATACGTCCTTTGTAACTTACAAGTCCTCTAAAGAGAATGTTCAGAATGACCTCACTGAACCATGCATTTCACAAAAAGCATTCCAATACTTTAGCTATGTTCCTTTTGGCTTTTTTTTTTTTTAGGTTTTCTCTCACATTTGCCTCTGTATATTTTGTTTCTTCTAATTCTATGATTGTATTTGCTGTTGTCAGCCTTATAGTCTACCTGAAAATGTAAGTTCCTTAAAAGCAGGGGCTATATGTATTTTATAACTGTAGCCTGCTAGGCTTCTCTGTCCATGGAATTCTCAAGCAAGAATACTGCAGTGGGTAGCCATCCCTTCTCCAGGTGATCTTCCTGACTCAGGGATTGAACATGACTCTCCCACATTGCAGGTGAATTCTTTAACATTTGAGTCACTAAAGAAGCCCAACTGCAGTATAGAGTACATGATATATTTGACAGTATTTATCCTATAAAATACATATACATATTGCCATGCACTTGCATACACACACAAACATACAATAAACATAACATGCTTATAACATATAATTGCATAACATCAATCAATGCCTTCTTAAAAAATAGACTTCTCCTTCAGCCTAACCACCAAGAGAAGAAAAGTCCTGGATTACCTGATTCTGAATGTCATCTATGTACATTTCTCTCACTATTTTAACAAGTCACTAGCTATTGCGGTTAACTCTTTCAGAGCCATCCAGCCCTTTAAGGCTCTGAGAAAACCTATGGGGTCCTTTACAAAAAAAATGATTATATCTCTCACACACAAAACTGTCTCAGATTTCATGGGGGTCGGGGGCTGTCAATGGACTGAAACTTCCAGGTAAGAACTGCTTCTCCACAACATCTTCCTGATGGTCTAGCTTTTCCTTTGCATGCTCTTTCAGACATTTACACAGCTCAGACAAGCAGCCTGAGATCCACATTCCTGCTCCTTGCCCTACTGGCACAGGGTTCAAGCTCCTGCACATAACCTGCCCACTGAGATGAAATACAGAGATGACTAAGTGGTTGTTGTTCCCTAGGACAACCATGCACCACTGTCTCGAGCAAGGTGATCGCACTCACCTTTGCCCTACTGGCACAGGGTTCAAGCTCCTGCACGTAACCTGCCCACTGAGATGAAATACAGAGATGACTAAGTGGTTGTTGTTCCCTAGGACAACCATGCACCACTGTCTCGAGCAAGGTGATCGCACTCACCTTTTGGTCTTGGCTGTATGCCAGAATCCAGTCTTCTTGTTTGGGGTGGAAAAGTAAGCTCTGGATGTAAAAGTTCAGCCGGTATTTTTGATAGGTTGCCCCTTCGTCTGAGCTGATCAGTAAACTGCTCTCAATCTCTGGGTCTGTGAGCAGCATAATCTGTGGCAGATTATGGGAAAGAAAACAAGAGAAAAGTAAATTTACAAAGCTTAAAGATGAGCTAAATTTTTGACAAAGGGAAAAGGAGCAGGTGAAGAACAACTGGGCAATGACCTTGACTGTCAGGTTCACTCTCCTGCCTTGGACCAAGGTGACAAAAATGTTTTCACCAAGAAAGGAAAGCGGTAGGACAAGTTGAAAGCAGGGGTTGGGGGGTGGGGGGTGGTGGTGGGTGAGAAGAAAGGGAGGAGTGAGTTTTCTTTCCTCCTAATAGGGCTCCTTGACCCCCCCTCCCCATATGTTATTTCCTTAATCTGAAATATTTTCTATTATTCTCCTGACCTCAAGCCTCCTTCCTACTGAGCCCTATCTAGTCTCCATTTAGGGGGATGAGAGAGTAAGATTTGTCACCGGTATTTGTGAGAAAGCTGGAAAGGAGTACCAATAGCAGTGGGATTTCAGTCCATTAGATTTTTCTCTTATTACAAGCCCTTCTTGATAGGGTCCACATGGGTTCTCACTGACAAGATGGCTCATTGTGTTGACCTTGCAAACAAATAATAAATCAGAGTGATCCTTGAGACTGACCAAATTGCCCAAATGGCATCCTGTTATCTCACTGGTGCCTATATTCTCAAAGCTGCGAGACCACCAGATTCCAGACCTCTGGCTAGGTGACCATTTCTTTAGAGAATTTTTCATTGGTGGGGACTCCGTCAGAAAGGAGGATGCTGGTTCTCCTTAAGGGCCAGTCACCCTCTCTTTTCCCTCTAATAAATTTTCCTTTTCTTGCCTGACTGCCTGGCTCACTCTTTTTCTCTGCACTCGCCTTACACTTCTATTCATATTAACAATCTCTCACATCATCCTGCCTTTAGCCTGATTTTCTGAATCTTGAGTCAAAGGCTGTGTATTCAAATGCCTCCTCTGAGTATTTATTTGTTGTCTATATACTTTCTTTAGAAAATAACTCCATGAGAATAGTGATACTTGACATTTCTCTGTTTTCATCCCCCATGGGTATATTCCCAGCAGCTAGAATGAGATCCAGCATATATTATATACTCAATAGGTATTTACCAAATTAATGAACATGAGTTAAAGGGATGGATGAAAAGAGTTTTCAGAGTAGTCACAAAGATTTAGAAAGATGCTCTGAACAGTCTGAACAGATATAAATGGAAGTTCCATGGGGAAGAAAAGTCACTGAATGCCCTCTCCATCTTTAGCCTTTGACACGAAAATACACTAGACTCATGTAAAGCCACAGCTCCAGAGGCTTGGGATTTTCTCCTTTTGAGGGTTAACCTTGGCCAGAGCAGTGTGAAGAACAATGGGAGCAAGATGCAGGAGCTGCCCTCTAAACTGCTTTTTATTCTCTCATTTTCTGCCTCTAGGAATGTGATAAACACCTCATTCCAGACTCTGCAGGTTGCCCTTCACTCAAAGTGCGCACCTAACGCCTCCAGACAGGTGGCCTTAATGCTACCCATTGACTTCTTCCCCCATCAACTTATTAATTGGCACTCTCCGAGTTTGGTTCAGAGAGGCATGAAAGATGTGTTTAATGTGTGGCCATATGAAGAGAAACCTCTGCAGCCCAGGGTTTAAGATTACCAGCTGAGGATGCTGCAGTTCCAGGGAAAGGAGAGACAGAGAGAGAAAGAAAAAAAGAAAAAGAAAAAACTAGAGCCCTGGCATAAAAGAGCAGAGTGTCAGGCAAACACACAGGGCTTTCTCAGGCACTGGAGGCAATCATATTAAAACCTCAAGATAGTTAGTGTCATCTTCCAAAGACGTGTCCTGTCACGGCAAATGGCACACAAGAACCGCACACCAGACACACTCAGCCGGAATGTGTTTATGTAGTCAAGGATGGATTTAGGTTCCTTGCTGTTTTCCTCCCTGCCCTTCTTGAAGAGGAGAAAGGGATGTGGTGGAGTGAGCGGAACGCCAAGGCTGTCAGCCCCTGTCTGGACAAGCTGGAGAGCGCACACAAAACTGGAGACTAATTGCCTCTCATCCTGTGTTCCAGTGAAGCCACTGTCCATCGAACATAAATCCTGACAAAGTTATAGATTTCTCTGTCTTGCAGTCACCAAGCAGACAGTGTTCCCCTTTTGGATGCCTGGTGGGGAACCAGCAGATAATCTGCTAAGTACAAACTTCCGTGGCATCATTAAAGTCTATCGTATGCATTAAGCAAGGAGGATCAGATGGTTCCTAAATTCACAAGAATATTTCCAGGTGATTTCCTATTTACTGACACATAAAAGCTGTCATTTTCTAAATAACAAATAAGTCATCAAATGATCATATTGCTTTGTGTCTCCAACCACAATTAACAATAATATATAACAGCCTTTTTGCACCACTGCCAACAAGTAATTTCCATGATAATATGAAAAGGTTCAATTTTATAGAGCATCTATTGTCTCAGGCAAGGTGATTTTCCCCCTCTGATTTTCTATTTCTCTGTAAACCAGAATATGTTTTACTCTCTTCCCACGAGTGCAGATCCCACCACCTGCTTCTCCTGGCAGATTACTTCATCAAAATAAAAACCTGGGCCTAGAATATACTGATATCAAGCTGCTTTTTATTTATCACTTATTTAGAATATTTTGATACTCATTTATGCTCTGAGTCATCTGTATGAGATATTCTGTATCCAAGTAACATGGGATGGGAGAGGTAAAATCATGCAAATATTTTCAAACATATGGATATTTACTATTGAATAAATAAAACTCCTAGCTTCCGTGTTTTTCTTCTGGGTATGAAAAATATGTAGGTCAAAATCTCATGATTTCTATACATTCTTACATAAAACCCTCTGCTTGGGAACTTGGCACTTCAGATATTATAGAAGATGTCAGGCGATCCCTCTGTAAGAATTTTAGATGTATCTGTACTACACCAATTTTCCAGTGGTTCCTCTTTCATATCTCTGCTTCAATTTACTCAAAACAAACAGGTCAGTCTGGATCCATTTTTAGTAGAATTCAAAATAAATGAAAAATGCATTGACCCTAACCCTTCAACATGTTAAATCATGTTTATGCCGCCTTCTACTACTTCTATATCCATAGCTACATATCATATCATGGATTGAATTTTTCATTGTTTTCCTTTTTTCATTTACTATCATTACCTATATTCATTTCTCGGAGAAGGGAATGGCACCCCACTCCAGTACTCTTGGCTGGAAAATCCCATGGACGGAGGAGCCTGGTAGGCTGCAGTCCATGGGGTCGCTAAGGGTCAGACACGACTGAGCGACTGAGCGACTTCACTTTTCACTTTCATGCATTGGAGAAGGAAATGGCAACCCTCTCCTGTGTTCTTGCCTGGAGAATCCCAGGAACGAGGGAGCCTGGTGGGCTGCCGTCTATGGGGTCGCACAGAGTCGGACACGACTGAAGTGACTTGGCATGGCATATTCATTTCTAGCTGAACAATAAAATTACAAATGCATACACACATTAATTAATACACACCACTGTATACAATGTATTTCAATTAGTTAGTTACAACCTTTAAAACAATTAGGTTATAATTGATTCAGTGGTTGAACCATAGAAAGCACTTGATGAATTATTAACTGGATTCAGTTCAGTTCAGTCACTCATTCATGTCTGACTCTGACCCCATGCACTGCAGCACGCCAAGCCTCCCTGTCCATCACCAACTCCCGGAGCCTACTCAAACTCATGTCCATCACGTTGGTGATGCCATCCAACCATCTCATTCTCTGCTTCCCCTTCTCCTCCCGCCTTCAATCTTTCCCAGAATCAGGATATTTTTCAATGAGTCAGTTCTTCGCATCCATCAGGTGGCCAAAGTCTAGAGTTTCAGCTTTAGCATGAGTGCTTCCAATGAATATTCAGGACTGATTTCCTTTAGGATGGACTGGTTGGATCTCCTTGCAGTCCAAGGGACTCTCAAGAGTCTTCTCCAACACCACAGTTCAAAAGCATCCATTCTTTGCCACTCAGCTTTCTTTATAGTCCAACTCTCACATCCATACATGACTATTCATTTCAGCTCAGTCCAGTTCAGTCGCTCAGTTGTGTCCGACTCTTTGAGACACCATGAATTGCAGCACGCCAGGCCTCCCTGTCCATCACCATCTCACGGAGTTCACTCAGACTCAAGTCCATCGAGTCCGTGATGCCATCCAGCCATCTCATCCTCGGTCATCCCCTTCTTCTCCTGCCCCCAATCCCTCCCAGCATCAGAGTCTTTTCCAATGAGTCAACTCTTTGCATGAGGTGGCCAAAGTACTGGAGCTTCAGCTTTAGCATCATTCCCTCCAAAGAAATCCCAGGGTTGATCTCCTTCAGAATGGACTGGTTGGATCTCCTTGCAGTCCAAGGGACTCTCAAGAGTCTTCTCCAACACCACAGTTCAAAAGCATCAATTCTTCGGCGCTCAGCCTTCTTCACAGTCCAACTCTCACATCCATACATGACCACAGGAGAAACCATAGCCTTGACTAGACGGACCTTAGTCAGCAAAGGAATGTCTCTGCTATTGAATATACTATCTCGGTGGGTCATAACTTTTCTTCCAAGGAGTAAGCGTCTTTTAATTTCATGGCTGCAGTCACCATGTGCAGTGATTTTGGAGCCCAAAAAAATAAAGTCTGACACTGTTTCCACTGTTTCCCCATCTATTTCCCATGAAGTGATGGGACCAGATGCCATGATCTTTGTTTTCTGAATGTTGAGCTTTAAGCCAACTTTCTCACTCTCCTCTTTCACTTTCATCAAGAGGCTTTTTAGTTCCTCTTCACTTTCTGCCATAAGGGTGGTGTCATCTGCATATCTGAGGTTACTGGGATTTCCCCCGGCAATCTTGATTCCAGCTTGTGTTTCTTCCAGCCCAGCGTTTCTCATGATGTACTCTGCATAGAAGTTAAATAAGCAGGGTGACAATATACAGCCTTGACATACTCCTTTTCCTATTTGGAACCAGCCTGTTGTTCCATGTCCAGTTCTAACTGTTGCTTCCTAACCTGCATACAGATTTCTCAAGAGGCACATTAGGTGGTCTGGTATTCCCATCTCTTTCAGAATTTTCCACAGTTTATTGTGATCCACACAGTCAAAGGCTTTGGCATAGTCAATAAAGCAGAAATAGATGTTTTTCTGGAACTCTCTTGCTTTTTCCATGATCCAGCGGATGTTGGCAATTTGATCTCTGGTTCCTCTGCCTTTTCTAAAACCAGCTTGAACATCAGGGAGTTCACGGTTCGCATATTGCTGAAGTCTGGCTTGGAGAATTTTGAGCACTACTTTACTAGCATGTGAGATGAGTGCAATTGTCCGGTAGTTAGAGCATTCTTTGGCATTGCCTTTCTTTGGGATTGGAATGAAAACTGACCTTTTCCAGTCCTGTGGCCACTGCTGAGTTTTCCAAATTTGCTGGCATATTGAGCGCAGCACTTTCACAGCATCATCTTTCAGGATTTGAAACAGCTCAACTGGAATTCCAGCACCTCCACTAGCTTTGTTAGTAGTGATGCTTTCTAAGGCCCACTTGACTTCACATTCCAAGATGTCTGGCTCTAGATTAGTGATCACATCATCTTGATTATCTCGGTCGTGAAGATCTTTTTTTACAGTTCTTCCATGTATTCTTGCCACCTCTTCTTAATATCTTCTGCTTCTGTTAGGTCCCTACCATTTCTGTCCTTTATCGAGCCCATCTTTGCATAAAATGTTCCCTTGGTATCTCTAATTTTCTTAAAGAGATCTCTAGTCTTTCCCATTCTGTCGTTATCCTCTATTTCTTTGCATTGATCTCTGAAGAAGGCTTTCTTATCTCTTCTTGCTATTCTTTGGAACTCTGCATTCAGATGCTTATATTGGAAAAACCGTATCTTTGACTAGACGGATCTTCGTTGGCAAAGTAATGTCTCTGCTTTTAATATGTTGTCTAGATTGGTCACAGCTTTTCTTCCAAGGAGCAAGCGTCTTTTATTTTATTTTATTTTATTTTTTTGCAAGCGTCTTTTAATTTCATGGCTGTGCTCACCATCTGCAGTGATTTGGGAGCCTAAAAAAATAAAGTCTGTCATTGTTTCCCCATCTATTTGCCATGGTGTGATGGGACTGGATGCCATGATCTTAGTTTTCTGGATGTTGAGTTTTAAGCCAACTTTTTCATTAACTGGATTAGTGGAATCTTATTATTTCAGTCTTCAAATTAGAATCCTCCAGTAATTATATTTCTATTAGTTCAAGTTTGTTCTGTCATTTTGTAGGTTATGAAAATTAAATATGTTAATAAGCAAAGAATTTAAGTAAGATCTAAATAGAAAATCTCTAACCCATTTGAGAAAAAAAGATACAATGTAAGTAATAAGTGTGATCCAATCGTTAGATATAAATGATGCCATTTATAGATAAAGGCCTATCTTCTCAAGAAGGTATTCTACTATCAAAATAGTAACTTCAAATTAGCGACTATTCAAAAAATAACCAACTACATTCCTTAAATATGGTCAGTGATCCCTGTTTTTGCCAGTTTACATGGGCTCTCTACCTTCCTTTGGCTCTTCCTATGAGTTTGAATAATAATGTTTTGCTATGTTTAATCCTCTGCATTCTGAAATATGATCTGTGTGACAGAACTCTAAAAGACCTCCATAAAAGGCATGACTCCAAGGTCAGCAGGATTCCTGCAGTGAGCTCTCTAAAAGGAGGACTTATTTGCTCAGCATAAAGCTTGATCCATAGTAGGTCCATACATATTTATAAATGAACAAATGAATGAGTCCTCTTTGTCCTTGGATCCCTGTGCCATTGAGAGTTCGAGTCTCTTAAACAAGTCCCTGCTTTCTACTTGGAAGCAAAGAGGGTAGAGACATCAGGAAGAGTCTGTCTTTAATAGGAAAGTAATTAGTCTGTTCAGATCAGCCCATTAGTGATCAGAACCAGTTCACTCATGCCTTGGAGGGCACACTGCATGCTTTACGACTATAGACGAGCTACTTTCTACAGCAAGTCAATAATGGCGACAAGGGCTTACACCACCCAACTCTAAGTAACCATTCATCATCCACTTCAGGGGGAAAGAAGAGACTTTGTTTGCTTTTCCCAGAGGTGACAAATGAACATGAAATGCAATTTATAGATTTCAAATATGTCACTTCTCTCTTTTTTTGATATCAGTCCCCCTGAAACCTCAGTGTCATCAAAAAATAAATGTCTCTTTGACTTGCTCCAGATTCAACTTATGGCTACATGATGTACTTCTACCAAAGGTTGCCTCGCAGCTTTCTGATCCTTCCAGGTGTCTAATCAGGACATTCCTGAGGAATGTCCTACTATTTAGCGCTCCCAATTCTTTTCCTAGGTGTATGTTGTTCTTAGAATTGTATCATATAGCTGTTAAGGCAGCATGGAGTTAATAAGAGGCAGCTGGAGAAGGAAATGGCTACCCACTCCCATATTCTTGCCTGAAGAGTTCCATGGGCAGGGGAGCCTGGCTACAGTCCATGGGGTCACAGAGTCAGCCATGCCTGAGTGACAAACAGACACTCACCACCACTAGGCATATATGTTTTCCCACCATTTCCTTGGTCCTTAAGCAAAGAGTATTTATTTTATATGTTGTTCACTATTCATTTGCTTGTTTGTCACTCCTGTTGTTCATGGTAGAACCAAGAGGGAATGCACTGGTATCATCTGTTTCTTTGCTCAAGGCTTACTCAGATCCAGATGCCCCCGTCAAAGGTGCACAATAAATAATTTCCATAGTGATAATGACAATGACCAAGAATAATAGCAAGGGCAGCAATTGGGCACTCTAGTTATCTAACCACTCTATTCAAACAGAAATCTATAAAATAGTATAAGAAGCTATTTGCAAACCTTTAGCTCCAGTATAAAAAACAAATTAAGGGAAATGTAATCAGAGCAAGTGAATAATAGGTTGATCAATGTGAATGGATGAGTTGAGGGTGAGAGCAACAAGTGCTTAGCAACTGGCAGCTGTTTAGAGGACGGTATTAAAGAAAGTTATACAGGCTTCCAACATGACTCATGAAAAATAAATGACTGAAGTATGAACAACAGTGAGAAAAGGAGAGGAAAGTGATGAAAGAGAAAAAGGTCTAATCAAGTAAACACTGTCAGAAATGAGTCTGTAGAAAGATGGACCCAGCAAGCAAATACTCGATATGAGTCCCACTCTCACCCTCTCCCATGAACTCAGTGAAGCTCATCTCACATTCCTTAACCCATCCATGTTCATTAACACAAGGGAGGGTCATTCAATACTAAGAGGCCGAGAGACCATTTGAGCAATAGACCAGCTTCCTGTGATCTGAAATATGGATTCAATGAAATTGCAGAGAAACTTTTTCACTGTATTCTTTAAGCTCACTTTTAAACTATTTTTTTTCTTTAATGAAGTCTTTTTAGTTTAATAAAGACTTTGATGTCTCAGGGGGGATAAAGGGGGTTTTCAAGAAGTGTAATTTCAGCCCTTCACACTTCTCTTGATAGAAGACCTACTACTTATTATGTAATGATAACAATAATTCATTCAGTACTCATTTTGCCAAACCCTGTGAGGTACACAGAAGAGTAAGATTCACCAGTAATAAAATATGTGTTACACTTCTTGGAAGACAATTCAAGAAAGAAACTTTATGGAAGACTGCTTCTGATTCTCTTGGGACCACAGACAACAACCCTCTCTTCTGAGTTAACTCAGACAGTCTCAAACTAAAATACACCATTTCACTGTGAGACTAGGCTCCCACTGCTATGACCCTCTGCGTGAACAGAGGCAGGTTGGTATGCAGGGCTGAAGGCGGGGAGCTTGAACCACACACTTGTTTTCCACAAGAAGAGGCATGACCAAATCCTAAACATGCCCCTTGTCAGTGTTGCTGTGGACGTGTGCACTCTCTCAGAAAAGAGGAAGAAGGTGAGTTTAGTGAATCCCATTCACGCCACAAGAAGCGGAAAAAACAAACCATAATGTAACAAACCAAATAATCACAGTGTGTCATGAGCCCTAACTGGGAAGGCAGATTTGAGTTTCATTTCTGCCATATTTGTTAAGCCATTTTTAAGAGCTCACAATTCAATCTCATTCTGAGCCTCCTTTTCAGCATTGAGGGTAGGGACACTACACACTAAGTTTACATTCACTGAACATGTACTATGTACCACACACTCCACTAAACCTTTAAAACACAGCATCTCACTAGACTTAAAATACTTCAGATAGATATTATATGCATGTGACAGATGAGCAAAGGAGGCTTTGAGGAATGAGGTGATTTGCTCTAGGGCACACAGCTAATCAGTGGCAAAGCTGCTTATGGGGTCAAATAAGATCATCTGTGTGAAAGCGAAGTTGTTTTGTGCCAATGTTACCATTATTACTTCACAAAGAATGTCACATTTAGTGCTGGATGTTCAGATAAAATGAAATGGTCAAGTTCTAAAAAAGAAAGAAAAAAACCTTGTATTACAAATATCTCATGAAAATATTGCCTAGATGGGAAGAAGGATGGGGCAGTAAGGGACTAGGACTTAAATACTGGAGTTTCAATAACAAGATGATTGGTAAGATATTCTTGAAAAACTACAGATAATTTGGGGAGGGGCTTTAAATATAAATCTACTGAAGCAAAATGCCCAGGCCTGGTTCACACTCAGATTTTTTACGATGGTGCTGGCCTCCTTTATTCTTCAGCATCACTCCTCCATAGAAATGGTTTTATGCTTTATTAGAATAATGGGTGAAAAAATAAATTATAGAAATGGTCAAAAAAGCCCTGATTGAATGATAGTACATCTTGTTCTCAAAAAAGTTTACACTAAAAGCCAATAAAAACCATTACAATGTAATGTAATTTTCTGCACAAACAGACCCTAAGTCTAATTGGCATTTTAAAAATAAACTATCTTTGCTGGAGGGAGAAATTGCTATTATCACACTAAGAGTATAGTACAGTATGTGAACTATTTATTGAGGCTAAGTATTGTGTCATCTGCTTTTTTTTTTTAAAGGTATTTTAAAGGAAAAGAATGATGTAAAAATTTGAGAGACATTTTTATTCTTGCAGTCACTATGGAGACTGATTAAATACCTTGAGAATATTTGCATTGACTTAAAAAACTGCAGCATTATCCATAGCCTCAGCTCAAACTCAATCAGAATACACTTTCATGGTCATTACAAGTCCCAGAGTAACTTCTCTCTTAAATCCCAGAAGATCTATAAATGGCAAAAGGTCACATCATTTTAAAATGTTAGCTGCTATCAGAGGGAGCCATGATGCTAGGAGAAACGGACATTCATCTTCTTTGCTCACAGGAAACTTTACAAGAAATGATGTTCATTTAATGATAAGAAATCTCTTTATTCCACTAGAAATGATAAAGGAGAAGGAGATGGAGAGAAAGAGCAAGAAGAGAAGCTATCAGTATATTTTAACATTGATTTAGGTGAGAGACACACCATTTGGGTAAAATCTCTTAAACTGCATTTGATTTTAGAGATTGAATAAATGTCAAGTTGAAAATCAGGAGAATGAGAGGAAGAGCCAATAGGAATGAATCCACTCTGAAAATCAGTGAACAGAACATACCCATATTCTTCATCCTTTGCACATCGAGCATCATCATCCTAGGGGGTATGGTTAATTTCACTTACTTGTATTAATGATTCATAGTAAGCAGACAAATATACCAGGGTGTATTGGGGAAGATTAATGAAGTCTCAGACACAGGTTCAGTTCAGTTCAGTCATTCAGTCGTGCCCAACTCTTTGTACCCCATGAACCACAGCACACCAGGCCTCCCTGTCCATCACCAACTCCCGGAGTTCACCGAAACCCATGTCCATTAAGTCGGTGATGTCATCCAACTATCTCCTCCTTTGTCATCCCCTTCTCTTCCTGCCCTCAATCTTTCCCAGCATCAGGGTCTATTCCAAATGAGTCAGCTCTTCACATCAGGTGGCCAAAGTATTGGAGTTTCAGCTTCAACATCAGTCCTACAAATGAACACCCAGGACTGATCTCCTTTAGAATGGACTGGTTGGATCTCCTTGCAGTCCAGGGGACTCTCAAGAGTCTTCTCCAACACCACAGTTCAAAAACATCAATTCTTCAGTGCTCAGCTTTCTTTATAGTCCAACTCTCACATCTATACATTACTACTGGAAAAACCATAGCCTTGACTAGATGGACCTTTGTTGGCAAAGTAATATCTCTGCTTTTCAATATGCTATCTAGGTTGGTCATAACTTTTCTTCCAAGGAGTAAACATCATTTAATTTCACAGCTACAATCACCATCTGCAGTGATTTTGGAGCCCCAAAAAATAAAGTCAGCCACAGTTTCCACTGTTTCCCCATCTATTTCCCATGAAGTGATGGGACCAGATGCCATGATCTTAGTTTTATGAATGTTGAGCTTTAAGCCAACTTTTTCACTCTCCTCTTTCACTGTCATCAAGAGGCTTTTTAGCTCCTCTTCACTTTCTGCCATAAGGGTGGTGTCATCTGCATATCTGAGGTTATTGATATTTCTCCCGGCAATCTTGATTCCAGCTTGTGCTTCTTCCAGTCCAGCATTTCTCATGATGTACTCTGCATAGAAGTTAAATAAGCAGGGTGACAATATACAGCCTTGACGTACTCCTTTTCCTATTTGGAACCAGCCTGTTGTTCCATGTCCAGTTCTAACTGTTGCTTCCTAACCTGCATACAGATTTCTCAAGAGGCACATTAGGTGGTCTGGTATTCCCATCTCTTTCAGAATTTTCCACAGTTTATTGTGATCCACACAGTCAAAGGCTTTGGCATAGTCAATAAAGCAGAAATAGATGTTTTTCTGGAACTCTCTTGCTTTTTCCATGATCCAGCGGATGTTGGCAATTTGATCTCTCTTTCCTCTGCCTTATCTAAAACCAGCTTGAACATCAGGAAGTTCACGGTTCATGTATTGTTGAAGCCTGGCTTGGAGAATTTTGAGCATTACTTTACTAGCTTGTGAGATGAGTGCAATTGTGCAGTAGTTTGAACATTCTTTGGCATTGCCTTTCTTTGGGATTGTAATGAAAACTGACCTTTTCCAGTCCTGTGGCCACTGCTGAGTTTTCCAAATTTGCTGGCATATTGAGTGCAGCACTTTCACAGCATCATCTTTCAGGATTTGAAACAGCTCAACTGGAATTCCATCATCTCCACTAGCTTTGTTCGTAGTGATGCTTCCTAAGGCCCACTTGACTTCACATTCCAGGATGTCTGGCTCTAAGTGAGTGATCACACCATTGTGATTATCTGGGTCATGAAGACCTTTTTTGTAGTTCTTCTGTGTATTCTTGCCATCTCTTCTTAATATCTTCTGCTTTTGTTAGGTCCCTACCATTTCTGTCCTTCATCGAGCCCATCTTTGCATGAAATGTTCCCTTGGTTTTCTAGTTTTCTTGAAGAGATCTCTAGTCTTTCCCATTCTATTGTTTCCCTCTATTTCTTTGCATTGATTGTTGAGGAAGGCTTTCTTATATCTACTTGCTATTCTTTGGAACTCTGCATTCAGATGCTTATATTTTTCCTTTTCTCCTTGGCTTTTCACTTCTCTTCTTTTCACTGCTATTTGTAAGGCCACCCATTTTATTTTTTTGCATTTCTTTTTCTTGGGGATGGTCTTGATTCCTGTTTCCAGTACAATGTCATGAACCTCTGCCCATAGTTAATCAGGCACTCTGTCTATCAGATCTAGTCCCTTCAATCTATTTCCCACATCCAGGCGAAGTCATAAGGGATTCGATTTAGGTCATACCTGAATGGTCTGTTACTGCAGGTGTTTCTTGACCTCCTACTTTTGCATTCCAGTCCCCTATAATGAAAAGGACATCTTTTTTGGGTGTTAGTTCTAAAAGATCTTGTAGGTCTTCATAGAACAATTCAACTTCAGCTTCTTCAGCATTACTGGTTGGGGCATAGACTTGGATTACTGTGATACTGAATGGTTTGCCTTGGAAATGAACAGAGATCATTCTGTCATTTTTGAGACTGCATTCAAGTACTGCATTTCAGACTCTTTTGTTGACCATGATGGCTACTCCATTTCTTCTAAGGGATTCCTGCCTGCAGTAGTAGATATAGTGGTCATTTGAGTTAAATTCACCCACTTCAGTCCATTTTCCATTTTAGTTCGCTGATTCCTAGAATGTCAACGTTCAGTCTTGTCATCTGCTGTTTGACCACTTCCAATTTGCCTTGATTCATGGACCTAACACTCGTTGGCTGGATGAAGCACAAGCTGGAATCAAGATTGCTGGGAGAAATATCAATAACCTCAGATATGCAGATGACACCACCCTTATGGCAGAAAGTGAAGAGGAACTAAAAAGCCTCTTGATGACAGTGAAAGAGGACAGTGAAAAAGTTGGCTTAAAGCTCAACATTCAGAAAATGAAGATCATGGCATCTGGTCCCATCACTTCATGGCAAATAGATGGGGAAACAGTGGAAACAGTGTCAGACTTTATTTTTTGGGGTTCCAAAATCACTGCAGATGGTGATTGCAGCCATGAAATTCAAAGACACTTATTCCTTGGAAGAAAAGTTATGACCAACCTAGATAGTATATTCAAAAGCAGAGACATTACTTTGCCAACAAAGGTCCATCTAGTCAAGGCTATGGTTTTTCCAGTAGTCATGTATGGATGTGAGAGTTGGACTGTGAAGAAAGCTGAGTGCTGAAGAATTGATGCTTTTGAACTGTGGTGTTGGAGAAGACTCTTGAGAGTCCCTTGGACTGCAAGGAGATCCAACCAGTCCATTCTGAAGGAGATCAGCCTTGGGTGTTCTTTAGAAGGAATGATGCTAAAGCTGAAACTCCAGTACTTTGGTCACCTCATGCAAAGAGTTGACTCATTGGAAAAGACTCTGATGCTGGGAGGGATTGAGGGCAAGAGGAGAAGTGGACGACAGAGGATGAGATGGCTGGATGGCATCACCAACTCAATGGACATGAGTTTGAGTGAACTCCGGGAGTTGGTGATGGACAGGGAGGCCTGGCATGCTGTGATTCATGGGGTCTCAAAGAGTCAGACACAACTGAGTGACTGAACTGAACTGAACTGAATGGTCTAGCTTTTTTTGCGTCTTTCTTCATTTTCAGTCTGAATTTGGCAATAAGGAGTTCATGATCTGAGCCACAGTCAGCTCCTGGTCTTGTTTTTGCTGACTGTATAGAGCTTCTTCATCTTTGGCTGCAAAGAATATAATCAATCTGATTTCATTGTCGACCATCTGGTGATGTCCATGTGTAGAGTTTTCTTTTGTGTTGTTGGAAGAGGGTGTTTGCTCTGACCAGTGCGTTCTCTTGGCAGAACTCTATTAGCCTTTGCCTTGCTTCATTCTGTACTCCAAGGCCAAATTTGCCTGTACTCCAGGTGTTTCTTGACTTTCTACTTTTGGATTCCAGTCCCCTATAATGAAAAGTCAGACACATGAGACCTTACTAACGTATTTGTCTATGAAAGCTTTTCTGAGAAGACAGGGGCGACCACCAGGGGTTTCTCTTCAATGGGATTTGCAAATTGCGGAGTGTGATTTGCCTTCTGGCTCCTCTGCAGAGCTCTCAGGAAGACTGGGCTGGAGGGCATCATCCAGAAGAAGTTAACAAGGAAATCTATTTCATGTGATTTTTTTAGTTCCTTAATTATTTAATGATAGACACTGATCAAGTTGTTTCTGAGAGGCAGAACAGGGTGAATATGCTTCATCAAGCTGCCCCAGAGCATAATTACATTCTGCTGCTGCTGCTGCTTCTCTTTTCTTCTTTTCCTTCCTTCAGAGCAGACAATACATACTAATGCAATGTTTTAAGTTGGTTTTTTTTTCCTATGATTACATGGTAGTTCTATATCTTGGGTTAATTCCATTTCAAAACATGTAACTCAGAAGCAGTAGAACTCATCCGTCATGATAGAGAAAGCGACCTCTGTTCACTTATTGATTGCTGTGCAACACACTATATCAGAATAGAGGCTTAAGACAACCATCTATTTTTTTTCTTGGTTTTATGGGTCAAGGATTCCGTAAATGCTCAGCTGGGTAGTGAGTCTCACATCCACTTGATGTCAACTGCAGTGGCTGGAACTGGAGGTTCCACTTTCTAAATGTTTTTTTCACTCGGGTGTTGTATCTTAGCCTCTCTCTTCTTCTCTATGTTGAATCCCATCCTTCAGGCCCTTTCCATGTGGCTTGAACTTCACAGAATACTACAGTTTCATGGTTGTTGGGCTTCATAATTGGTGGCTGGCTTCTCCCAGTATGAGGTCCCAAGAGTGAGTGTTTCAAGAAATTCCAGTGGAAGCTGCAAGGCTTCTTATGACCTACCCTCAGAAGTTCTACACATCCATTTTGCCTCCATTCTATTGATAAAACATATCAGTAATTCTGAGTTCGATTTAAAGGGAAGAAAAAAATTAACTTTACCTCTCAAGATGGGAAAGGCATATGCACACATAGGATGGCAAGGATTGATGGCAGCCATGTATGGATGTGAGAATTGGATCATAAAGAAGGCTGAGGGCTAAAGAATTGATGCTTTTGAATTGTGGTGCTGGAGAAGACTCTTTAGAGTCCCTTGACAGGAAGGAGATCAAACTAGTCAATCCTAAAGAAAATCAACCCTGAATATTCATTGGAAGGAATGATGCTGGACCTGAAGCTCTGATACATTGGACACCCGATGCAAACAGTCAACTAATTTGAAAAGATCCTGATGCTGGGAAGATTGAGGGCAAGAGGAGAAGGGGGGCAGCAGAGGAAGAGATGGTTGGACATTATCAGTGACTCAGTGGACCTGAGTTTGAATAAACTCTGGGAGAGAGTGAAGGATATGGAACCCTGTAGTTCATCAGGTCGCAAAAAGTCTTCACATAATCATAATATATCTGGAATACAGATAATTTTGAGATTTTCAGATTTTTCATTGGATTTTGGCTGTGAAATAGCTATTGCCTTAAATCTTTGAAGGCTATAGATTCCCAATCTGGTAGCAATTCAAGGTGCATATTTATTGAAGCCTAAATGAATTTATCATTAGTCTCAGAGACATCAAGAAACCCAAGGTCAAGAAACTCCAGTCTGGATTTTCAGGGTATATAAATGACCCAGATTAAATTATAGAAGAATAGATCTGTTAGATGTTCATTAAAATGTACATAAGTAACTCTTCAATATGACAGCCCTTACCTTGGCATTACAACCCTGTCATTTAATTAAGGATCTCATGCTATTAAAAAAAATGGGTTTCTTAAGAGCAAAAACAACTTTTGTCCTTTTATAGTCACAACAAAAGCACTGATACCAATTATGACACGATCTAGCAATTGAAAACAGAATATTTATTGTTCTCTTAGGTCTTAAAATAAACTCAGTGACTTTTTAGGTAGCCTTGGACCAACAGAAACAACGGAAGACCATTTGGGTCTGAAGGTGAATGGCTGAATCATAAACATGTCCCAGAAACATACATCAAGTTCAATTTTCATCATACACAGGCTGGTATAAAACTGTCTACAATTTTTATTATATATTTTTTATTTTATATGCATCCTGCTGCGTAGCTCAATTCTTACTGCTACTACTCCAACCCTATAAAACACTCATCTGCTCCATGTTACTACCAATGGGCAATCCACACTTTAAGAAAATAGCCACAAAACCAGCCCTCTTGACTTCAGTGGTATTTTTCAGCCCACTGATTCAAAAGGAATAAAAGGTTCCCTAAAAGAGTTCAAAAAGAACAAAAATTTTGCCTTCATAGAACCTTTGCAAACATCTTTTATGTATGTTCTTCATAAAACATCTTTTAAGTATGTAGGGGCTTCCCTTGTGGCTCAGCTGGTAAAGAATTCACCTGTAATCTGGGAGACCTGGGTTCGATCCCTGGGTTGGGAAGATCCCTTGGAGAAGGGAAAGGCTACCCACTCAAGTTTTCTGGCTTGGTGAATTCCATGGACTGTATAGTCTATGAGGTTGCAAAGAGGTGGACATGACTGAGTGACTTTCGATCTTTGCTTCTATGAACATATAGATATAAACATACATAAATAGGAGAGGAGACAAAGAAAGACACACACAAACACACACACACACACGGTGGAGGAGGAAAAAAGGGAGCAATTGATTTACATAGCAAGAGAGAGTACAAAGTACTTTCTGCTTTTTAACCTGCTTTAGCCACTTTAAAACATTTTCCAGGCTATTGAATATTCTTCAGTATTATCATTTTTTATTGGCTACACAGAACTTGGTTGTATGGATATACTACTATGCAATTAATCCCTTATTAGAAGGCTCTTAAATTTCACTATGATAATGTTATGACCTAATGTAAATTAATACTTCTATGAACTGAAGTCTTAAGCATTCAGTCATGTCTGATTCTTTGCAGCCTCATGGACTGTAGCTTGCCAGGTTCCTCTGTCCATGGGATTCTCCAGGCAAGAATACTGGAGTGGGTAGCCATTCTCTTCTCCAGGGGATCTTCTCAACCCAGGTATTGAACCTGGATCTCTATACTGATGGCAGATTCTTTACTGTCTGAGCCATCAGATGATAAAGAATACATCAATACTTCTGTATATCAACTATTATTTCTTCCAAGGACTGTTATTGAAGCTGAAGCTCCAATACTTTGGCCACCTGGTGCAAAGAGCTGACTCACTGGAAAAGACCCTGATGCTGGGAAAAGTTGAAGGCAGGAGAAGAAAGAGGAGAGAGAAGATGAGATAGTTGGATGGCATCACTGACTCAATGGACATGGGTTTGAACAAACTCCAAGAGATAGTGAAGGACAGGGAAGCCTGGCATGCTGCAGTCTATGGTGTCACAAAGAGTCAGACATGGCTAGGTGACTAAATGACAACAACAACAATTTCCTCAGAGTGCAGTTGAATTTATGGATCAAAGAACAGGAATTTTGTCACCGCTCTTGATAGATAATACCAAATGTCTTTCAGAAAAAGAGAATGCTAATTCATGGTTCCCTCATCAGGGACATGGGAAGTACCTATCACCAATACCTTTTTTTATTCTTGCTTTCTTTTTATAATGCTCTCTAAGTGAAATGGCAACCCACTCCAGTATTCTTGCCTGGAAAATCCCATGGACAGAGGAACTGGTAGGCTATAGTCCATGGGGTCGCAAAGAATCGGACATGACTGAGTGACATTTACTTACTTTACTTACTAAGCTAACTTTGGAAATGGTGCATTTTGTGTCAAGACACACTACTAAAGATAGCAAATTTGTTTTTTTTCTCATTTCCTTCCTTTTGTCACGTGTCTTTAGTCATTTGAATATCCTCATTTGGTAGATTGCCAAGTTCATATTTTGTCCCCATTTTAAATCATGATTGTTTCTCCTTTTCTAATTGATTTATATTAGAATGCCATTCCTACTTCATAGTTTATTTATAACAGTCTATTTATGCACATATTCAATCTTCATCTAAGTTTCTAGAAAAAAGTAATAAAGCATCATCTGCACATATTATACATCCACACACATAGGGGACCCAGGTGAGCATTTCAAGTTTGAAGACATTTATGAGATTAAAAACTCTGAACTGCACGGCACCTCAGTAATTGTGTTCCCTGAATAAAGCAGCCCCAGAGAAACATGATTTCTCCATTTTGACTAAATCATCAATTCACAGGCAAACTTTCCCTGTCATCCATTTATCATAAATTGTAAGATGTTAAAAAAGACTTCACTACATACACAAAAATTCCACAAATTTGTTAAATTACTATTTAAAAAGATTTTATACATACATGACATTTTCACTGAAGCACTACACAGTGCTTTACAAATGTTAATTAAGATATTCCAACCTGAAATTGAAGCAAACCTCAAGGGAGTGAAATTAGGCAGGGAAGGACGTGATAATTTCTTCAAGACAATTTCAGAGCATTTCTGGCATTTGCATGGCTCACACCCAAGAACCTGGTCCCCAGGTCTGCCTTTTAAACATAAGCCCACAAAATAATCAGGTCTTCTAACCAGTGACCATGAGCTTGGAGCGGTTATTAACCAACGTGTGTAAATTTGTCTAAAACACGAGAGAAAGTGTCAACTAAACTGTATTTTCCTTCTTCAGTATAATTTACGGTCAATTAATAATCAAGGCACTAAACAGAACCTTATAAAGCCTGTCTTATCTACAGGATATTTTACCAAAAATACAGAAATGACCTCAACAATTAAAATTCTTAAATTCAGGCTTCAGGTATTTCAAGAGTGGATAGAAAAACATGATTCTTTGCAAAAAAATTTTTTACTTTACCCCCATTTCTTTCTTCTCCCCCTCTTTCTCCCCACCTTTCTAATTTATTTAAGTAAGTTTTAGGTACCAAGTGATAACTACTGTTTTTAAGACTGGGGATTAAATTACAAATGAGACACTAAATGTTTTACTGCTCTGTGAATCCTTTACGACTGGCTCTGACACAGAAACAGATAAAACTCAGCAGGAAAAGTGCAGCCATACAGGTACTAACACATACCAAACATTGAGAGAAAACACAAAGAAGCACCTCTTTCCCTGGTGTTGGAAGGAGGGAAGGAGCCACAGGGCATTTGATGCTATAGTGGATTTTGAAGGATGTACAGGTACTTGACAGAAGGGGTGGGAAGGATCTCATGGCAGAGGAGTCAACCTAAACAAGATCAGAGCAGTGGGAGCCCACACAATACGCTCAGGTAGTAGCAAGTTCCTCAGCATGGCAGAAGTTAGGTAAAATGGTCTGAGGCTGGTCAGTTGTGTCCAGCTATTTGTGACCCCATGGACTGTAGCCCACCAGGCTCTTCTGTCATGGAATTCTCCAGGCAAGAATACCGGAGTGGGTAGTCATTGTCTTCTTCGGGGGAGCTTTCCAACCCAGTGATGGGACTCAAGTCTACTGCCTTGCAGGCAGGTTCTTTGAAATTCTTTAGCAATTTCCCATTGCAGCACTGGTGCTCTACAGCCTAAAAGCGATCTACAGTCAAGGTAAAAGAGCTTCACTAGCCACTTAAAGGGGTTTTGACTTAAATAGCAAGAGAGTCTATTTATTCTGAGCAAATTCAAGGTTTTAAAGTAGGGGGGAAAAAAAAAAGACTCCATTGTAGGTCATGCAGAATGACCACTGTGGAGGTAATATAGAAGTTGGATTACACAGAAAACATTTGGAGGCAAGACACTCACTTAAAAGGCTGTTGTATCAGTTCAGCTACGAGAAGTATCAGGAACATACGCAAATGATCTTAGACCAAATAAAGGTATCCTCAGAGTTGGGTGATTAAGCATTACCACAATGATTCCAATATACCAGAATGTCAATCATATTTTATAGTTAATTCCAGCCAAATTTGAAAGTGTTGGAGATTCAGGAAAAAAGAAGAAAAAAAAGATTCAGAAACATGCCCCTTGAAAAAGAAAGCCAAGTCTCACAACCAAAGCTCTTCAAGGGTTTAACAGGAGGGGAGAATAAAGAACACATATGTCTCCCCAGTTTAACACTTGCCAATGTAAATGAGCACAGTACCTTTTCAATGTTCAACAAATTCCTCAAGCCACACAATGTGGAATTGCCCACGAAGAACACCATAAAGCTACAAAGAATCATTTCAGTGAGAGCCTTCTCTACCCCCTACGCCCTCTTGGCAAGTAGCACAGTGAAAAACAGAGGCTAAAACTCATGGTCTATAGGGTGACTCCGACCAGCCCCCAAGTTCTTTTTGATGTAAATAATGCTAATTCAAACAGAACTGTTGATCAGCTGATTTTTCAGCAATGTGCAGAATGACTGGGACCATATTCCCATAAGGTCAGAATCAACAAGAGCTTTAGAGCTGCTGTGTCCTATAGAGAGAGGTCATATGTTCTCTGGTTTACTGCACTGCACATTATCCTCTGTTGCCTTTTCGATACTAAAAGCTGGATCTATTGGTTTCTGTCATTAATAAGAGAGAGAGAGAAACAAAACAACACAGTGTAAATTCAGAGCTTAAATAAAAGAGAAAAGTACTATGTTCTTGCTGCAATTAAAAATGGGACATCAACAACAGATTGAGAAGACACAGATTACATTAGATGCTGGGGATATTCCTCACTTCCTCAATTCATATGCTGTCTCATTTTTTTTTTCTTTGAAATAAAAATCCTGTGTCCAAAGAATCCCTAGTCACATCTCAGTTACCTGTTCAAGCCAACAGGTATTGGAACTGAGACTTCTGCAGGGGCTATGA
The DNA here is from genome assembly GCF_023091745.1 of Budorcas taxicolor. Lineage (NCBI taxonomy): Eukaryota > Metazoa > Chordata > Mammalia > Artiodactyla > Bovidae > Budorcas > Budorcas taxicolor. The sequence goes on from NC_068932.1 coordinate 27,066,331, forward strand.
ACACAGACTTGATTTTGATTCTTAATCCTTACTACTGATGAGACATTGACAAATCACTTATTATCTGATTCTTTATCTCCATGGCTATGAAATGCAGCTGAAAATGTCCATTTCACAGAATGTCTACTACAGTTACACGAAACCTAAGCACAGAGCTCAGCATTTTCTAAGCAAAATTCATAGTTACAATATCATAAAGATTTAATATTCATGTAAATTTGAGGAACAGTCAAATAAAGAAAAAAAAATTAAGGTTTATTTGACTCACTAAAGTGTCTGAAAAGCACATTTGGAAGCAAAAAGGGAGATGCTTTTTTAACATCTGCTGAATGTATTTGGGGACACAAAATCTGTTTTTGTTCCCAGAGCTTCTAGAGAACCAGGGCCCCGAGAAGCAGACTTTAGGAACTACCAATGGATTGTCTACACCGCTGGCTCACAGAAGACATGGGAAAGTTGTTAGTTCACTCTTATAACTGGCTCTGGGCTTTCTGTGGCTTTACATGAATCTCAAGATACAAAAGAATAAGGATGGGGACACTAAGGAACAGATCAGGCGATGTTGTCCTGTTCCCAGTGTGAAAAGAAGCTTTGGCTCTTACGACCCTTCTTGTTGGGGAAGATGGCCAAAACCAAATCTATTCTGAATGATGGTCTTTTTTGTTATCCTTGGTGTTTATGGGGAACAAGATGCTTGGTCCATGTATTCAAGTTATGCAAAATAAAAGTTAAAAATGTGCCATAACTATAGGACTAGTAGAGGAGTCCAGTGTTCCAAAAGGGAATAGTCTGTAGAGTGGTTGAACTACTTGATGGTCAAGGGGGAAGGAAGTGTACAGTGAAATGGGAAGTGTGGTCCACTTCTGCCACTGGCTGGTTCTGGGACATTAAAAAGTCACCTAAACCTCTCTGAGCCCAGATGTCATTATCTTAAAATGCTGAGTTGGAAGATAAAGTTAGTTTCTAGTATCTCTCTCAGTTCACACAATATGCAACTATTTTGGGGTGAAAGATACATTCTAATGAGGTAGACAAATCAAATTTTAGTGAATCAAATTCCTAATACCTATAAATAATATTACCTATGCCAAAAAATATCACTCTGTTCATCTTCAAATTATCTTTTCTTGGTACTATTTCCCGGTATTTGAATCTTAAGTTTTGCCCTTATTTAGCATAATGTGCAAGGAACACCTGTTACCTAAAAGAAGTATGTGCTGTTTTTTTGTGTCGAGTGGATAATTTCTTAATTTACATATTGACCGTTCAGGTTTGCTGAAATCAAGTTAACCTATGGTAAGAAGAACAGCAGAAAGAAAGTTTGTGCTAAATGGAAGTTTTAAATCACAGAAACTTTAGTATGCTTCTCAATCTAGAATTGCAAATTTTTAAGAAGATATAGATCTTCTTGACATAAGGCATTTCTCACCAGTTCCTTTATCAAATTTGTTTTTTCCCTGAAGGTAAATTCTTCTAGTGCTGCATTATAAACTTAAGTCCCACCCCATCCAGGCTCAGCTGCCAATGAAACCTATAAGATTATAGTTACCTCTTCTAGCTAAAATGTAAAGGTCACTTTGTTTATTAAAGTTCAGCCTTGAGGCTAAATATCTTTCTTTACTTTCCCCGAAGAAAAGGATAGAGAGAAAGACAGAGAAGTCTGGGAAATAGAAACCATTACAGCTTAATTGATCGGAAACTGAGATCTCTGGATCCTCACCAGATTTAATCTGGCTCATCCATAGCTGAACCAGAGTTTTTAATTCCAATCAAGAATAAATTTTACACAGAAGAGATAGGAACCTTTCTCTGATTAAATAACAACTGTTTTTTCTCACTGATCTATCATCTTTAAGCGATTGGAAGATGGTCTACTGGGGAAAATAGTGCCATTTTGCTCTGGCTCTTCTTGTCTGCATCTAGTCCATCAAACACCTCTGAGCCATTTTGGAAATCATAGGCAATAGGACCCAACCCAAATTTCCATGTTTCAAATATATTACTTAGTTAAAGGATGCTTTGCTCTAAGACTGATTGAAAATTGAACCACATGATGCTAACTTTTGGAAATCCTGACCTGAAAAACACCCCATCTTCTCAGTTCATGATACCTACACTTAGGTGATTTTCCTGAAAATTGCACAGATTTTCTTCTAAGCTCTGAATACAATCCTTTTCCAATTTAGTCTCTTGCTGAGGGGGGTTTTGGCTGTGCCAGAATATTTGAAAAACAGAGGATAGGAGCAAACAACCAGGTGCAGCCATGAATTTTTAAACCAGGTCTACTGAAAAAAACACATAAAACAAAAGCCCTCTAACCACCTTTGGGGTAAAACATCAAACTGAATATTATCCAGAATCATCTCTGTTATGCGTCTACACCAACTCCAAACAGATGGTCAATTTGCTTTTACCCAAGCCCAAGCAGCCAGCCATTCCCAGTCGACGGCTTTTGCAGACAGGGGCTCTGATGATAGAGCAGTCCAGACACTGAGGGAAGAGTACATCCCCAGAGTGGCATAAATGTGTAGAAAGTAAAGCTAATAAGCACACAATAGTCCATAAAAAATATGTATGTATATAATTGAACAATATGCAAAGATTGGCCAAGAAACAAAGCTGACACAAAAGTTTATTTCACCTTTCTTTGAAATATGAGGTACCATTTCTTAAAAGGGGAACTACCTTCTGTCACTTTATTCTTCAACTTCCTGCAAGGAAACCTAGGATTCTTAGAGCCAGGAAAAGACCTACATGACTGAAGACTGAACTATCACCTGCATTGCCATGTGTAGTATTTGGTTACAGGGATAAATCAAGCCCTATTCCAAGGAATCAAAAGTGTCTGCCTGCCCTATTTTGCTGCAATTTACATAGACTGAACTCCTGATTTTGATGCACCATTGCAACTGAATATGCTGTCTCATCTCTTATCGCCTTGTAGTGATTGGTGTCTTCTAGCCCTTTAGCTCTAAGTTATGGCTCCAGTCTCTCAAGCAAGAAAAGATGGTCTATTAATAAGTAACTAAGCACACAAGAAGGACTCATATACTGTTGAAGTAACTGTCTACCTCCATTAATCATCTTGAAAATAATTAAGTGTTCCCTAAACAATATTTATATAAAGTCAATATACAAATGCAAGACTTCCTAAAGGTTGATATCATGTCTGCCAGAACCCTTCTAGGGCTGTAAACAAAACCATAATAAGGGGCTATCATGTCCATGTGCTGTAGTTTACAAGGGAACCACCAACACCAGAGACTGAGGGGTCAAAAAGTTGGACCTAACAGGTTATAAGGCCATCTTGGGAAGAAACAGCAAGCTGGGTGAGGTGACTCTCCCCTATTCTTCAAAAGCACACCGGGTGCAATGCTATCTCCCCAAGCCAAGCACTCAATGTGTTGTTGCCGTTGCTTTGTTTGTGTGCCTCCTCTACCAGACTGGAGTACGGATGCCAGACATGGCATCTTTCTTCTTCCTCTACTCTCTTCTACATAGTATATTGTTAATCGATATTTGGTGATAAAATGGACAGAAACATAATTTAATAAAACAAACAAGCAAAAAACACTTTAGGATATTTTATTCATTAATTCATTCATTAAGTATTTAGATGAGTGCTGAATATTTGCATATTATTACATTACATATGTGTCCCAGTTCAAATTTTAAGGAGAGCAGTTGGGACAAAGAAAGAAAAAGAAAGAAAAATAAGGAAGGAGGGAGAGTAGGGAAGAAAGGAAAGAGAAGGGAGGGAGAAAGTCTCTAAATAGTACTGTTTGGGGCATTAAACTAAATTCATCTATGTGCTTTATATGTCTTTTATGTCTCCTACACTGGCAGGCAGTTTCTTTATACTAGCACTACCTGGGAAGCCCATACACTTTATAATTGAACTATAATTTTTAGTTTTTTTCTAATTCACATAGCATCATATTTAAGAGGCCTTACTAAGTGCTAGGACCCATTCTAAGGGTTTGGCATGTGTGTATGCTCAGTTGTGTCTGACTTTTTACAATCCCAGGAACTGTAGCCCTCCAGGCTCCTCTGTCCATGGGATTCTCCAGGCAAGAATGCTAGCATGGGTTGCCATGCCCTTCTCCAGGGATCTTCCCAACCCAGGGATCAAACCCACGCCTCCTGCATCTTCTGCATTGGCAAGTGGATTCTTTACCACTGAACCACCTGGGAAGAGGTATCAGTCAGTTACTATTACTATTGCCATTTTATGGGTTGCTATACAGAGACAGAGAACTTTAGTGACCAACCTAACATTACACAGATAATAAGTGACCAAACCAGGATTCAGTGTAGGCAGTGTCAAAGTATTTACCCCTTATGTCAAACAGCCTCATCTTGAATTTATAAGCATGTATTAAGGAGATACAAAGATCTTCATAGATCTTTCTATGAAGACCTCCTAGAACTAACACCTAAGAAAATGTTCTATTCATCATCGGGGACTGGAATACAAAAGTAGGAAGTCAAGATATATCTGGAGTAACAGGCAGGTTTGGCCTTGGAGAACAAAATGAAGCAGAGTAAAAGTTAACCTATATGCAGGTCAGGAAGCAACAGTTAGAACTGGACGTGGAACAACAGACTGGTTCCAAATAGGAAAAGGAGTACGTCAAGGATGTATATTGTCACGCTGCTTATTTAACTTATATGCAGAGTATATCATGAGAAACACTGGACTGGAAGAAGCACAAGCTGGAATCCAGATTGCCGGGAGAAATATCAATAACCTCAGATAGCAGATGACCCCGCCCTTATGGCAGAAAGTGAAGAGGAGCTAAAAAGCCTCTTGATGAAAGTGAAAGAGGAGAGTGAAAAAGTTGGCTTAAAGCTCAACATTCAGAAAACGAAGATCATGGCATCTGGTCCCATCAGTTCATGGGAAATAGATGGGGAAACAGTGGAAACAGTGTCAGACTTTATTTTGGGGGGCTCCAAAATCACTGCAGATGGTGACTGCAGCCATGAAATTAAAAGACGCTTACTCCTTGGAAGGAAAGTTATAACCAACCTAGATAGCATATTCAAAAGCAGAGACATTACTTTGCCAACAAAGGTCCATCTAGTAAAGGCCATGGTTTTTCCAGTGGTCATGTATGGATGTGAGAGTTGGACTGTGAAGAAAGCTGGACTGTGAAAGAAAGTTAGACTGTGAGCACTGAAGAATTGATGCTTTTGAACTGTGGTGTTGGAGAAGACTCTTGAGAGTCCCTTGGACTGCAAGGAGATCCAACCAGTCCATTCTAAAGGAGATCAGCCCTGGGTGTTCTTTGGAAGGAATGATGCTAAAGCTAAAACTCCAGTACTTTGGCCACCTCATGTGAAGAGTTGACTCATTGGAAAAGACTCTGATGCTAGGAGGGATTGGGGGCAGGAGGAAAAGGGTACAACAGAAGATGAGATGGCTGGATGGCATCACCAACTCGATGGACATGAGTTTGAGGAAGCTCTGGGAATTGGTGATGGACAGGGAGGCCTGGTGTGCTGCAATCCACAGGGTCACAAAGAGTCGGACAAGACTGAGCGACTGAACTGAACTGAACTGAAAGGTTAATTGAATTCTGCCAAGAGTATGCACTAGTCATAGAAAAGACCCCTTTTCAACAACACAAGTGATGACTTTACACAGGTACACCACCAAATGGTCAATACCAAAATAAAACTGATTACACTCTTTGTAGACAAAGATGGAGAAGCTGTACACAGCAAAAGCAAGACCTGACTCAGATCATCAACTTCTCACAGTAAGATTCAGCTTAAACAGAAGAGAACACAGAAAAACAATAGGCCAGCCAGGTACAATTTGAATCAAATCCTGTATGAATTCACAGTAGAGGTAACAGATAGATTCAAGAGGCTAGACCTAGTTAACAGTGTGCCTCAAGAACTATGGATAGAGATCTGTAATATTGTACAGGAGGGGTGAACAAAACCATCCCAAAGAAAGAGAAAAGCAAGAAGGTGAAGTGGTTATCTGAGGAGGCTTTACAAAATATCAGAATAAAGATAAATGAAAAGCAAAGGAGAGAGGGAAGGGTATATCCAATTAAACTCAGAGTTCCAGAAAAATAGCTAGAAGAGATGAGAAGGCCTTCCTCAATGAACAACGCTTAAAAATAGAAGAAAACAACAGAAGGGGAAAGATTTGAGATCGCATCAGGAAAATTGGAAATATCTATGGAACATTCTGCCCAAAGATGGACACAATAAAGGATAAAAATGGTAGAGTCCTAGTAGATGATGAAGAGATCAAGAAGAGATGAAAAGAATACACCAAAGAACTGTATAAAAATAGATCCTAATGAACCGGATTACTACGATGGTGTGGTTAGTCACCCAGGTCCAGACATTCTTGAGTGTGAAGTCAAGGTGGCCTTAAGAAGCCACCACTGTTAATAAAGCTAGTGGACACAATGAAATTTCAAAACTATTCAAATTCCTAATGGATGATGCCATCAAGGTTTTGCATTCATTATGTCAGCAAATCTGGAAGATCCAGCAGTGGCCACAGGACTGGAAAAGGTCAGTCGTCATCCCAATTCCCAAATCCTAATTCACATCAAAGAACGTGCTAACCATCAGACAATTGTACTCATCTCCCATGCTAGTAAGGTCATGCTTAAAATCTTGCATGCTAGGCTTCAGCATTATGCAAATCAAGAACTTCCAGATGTCCAAGCTGGGTTTAGAAAAGGAAGAGGAACTAGAGAGCAAATTGCCAACATTTGCTGCTACTACTGCTAAGTTGCTTCAGTCGTGTCTGACTGTGTGACCCCATAGATGGCAGCCCACCAGGCTCCCCCGTCCCTGAGATTCTCCAGGCAAGAACACTGGAGTGGGTTGCCATTTCCTTCTCCAATGCATGAAAGTGAAAAGTGAAATTGAAGTCGCTCAGTCATGTCTGACTCTTAGCGACCCCATGGACCGCAGCCTACCAGGCTCCTCTGTCCATGGGATTTTCCAGGCAAGAGTACTGGAGTGGGGTGCCATTGCCTTCTCCGGCCAACATTCGCTGGATTATAGATAAAGTAAGGACATTTCAGGAAAATATCTATCTCTGTTTCATTGATGACGTGAAAGCCTTTGGCTGTGTGGATCGTGACAACTGTGGAAAGCTCTTAGAGAGATGGGAATACCAGACCATCTTACTTGCCTCTTGAGAAACCTGTATGCAGGTCAAGAAGCAACAGATGGAACCCTGTATGGAACAACTGATTGGTTCAAAATTGAGAAAGGATGACAACAGTTCTGTCTGTTGTCACCCTGTTTGGTTAACCTATATGCTGAGCACATCAGGAGACATGCCAGCCTGGATGAATTACAAGCTGGAGTCAGAACAGGTGAGAGAAACATCAACAACCTCATATAGGCAGATGATACCATTCTAATGGCAGAAAGCAAAGAGGAACTAAAGAGCCCCTTGATGAGGGTGAAGGAGGAGAGTGAAAGAGCAGGCTTAAGACTAAATATTAACAAAACTAAGGTCATGGCATCCAGCCCAATGCTGCATGGCAAATAGAAGGGGGAAAGGTGGAAATAATGACAGATTTCTATTGGGAGCCGTGTTAGGCATTAGTGACAAAATGGAGGCACGGTCCCCAGCCCCCTCTCCTCATTCCACAGGCACGGATCCCAGGATGAAGGAGTTAGGCCTTGTAATTCTGACTTGTCTTTTCCTCTCCTCGGCTGAGTTGACTGAAAAGGAATATTAAAGTGCTTATTGTTCTTGAGAGCATGAGAAGGCACAAAGCCTTCTGCAGCATTGCTCAAAACATAATTCATAAAGTTAATCATTGACATTTGTTCAAGGACTTTTACAAAAAAGTGTTCCAGGATGAGCACATAGGCCGCAGCTTGAGACCACACGAGAGATTGATATCTGAAGTCTATTTGTGAGGAGACTGTTATGGCAAAGGAGTTTACTGAATTTAGGGCTTAGAAATAATTAAAATAGTTAGAAGTTAAAGATTTAAGGAATGTTGTAAAGTTAGCATATTTTACTATAGCTTATAGAAGTTAGGAATTTTTAGAGACACTACAGCTAGAAGCCTTTTTAAGAGATAGTGAGCTCAGGATGTTAGGGGCAAACAGGATTTAGGAAGATAAGTAGTAAACTGAGGAATGTAGCATGAGTTACAATGTAATCACAAGTTAACTATAGGACACATTAAAAGAGGTAGATAATAGATGATAAGGCTGATTCCGAGAGGATCACTGAAGCAGGAACTCTGAAGAGCAACAATGATTTATGGAGATAATAAATCTGGGAGAGGGGGATCTGAAAATGTCAACCCTCTGGCCTAATATTTTTGTAAAAGTGTAAAAGAGAATCTTAAACTTGAAATAAACAGGCAGTCCATAGAAAAATGAGAGGCTGTCTCATTCGCCAACACCGTCCACCTCTTCAGGTTGAATCCCTGGCTGCTGGAGTTGGACTCCGGCAGATTTCCTCTTCTTGGGCTCCAAAATCACTTTGGATGGTGACTGCAGTCATGAAATCAGAAGACAATTGCTTTTTGGAAGGAAAGTGATGACAAACCCAGATAGTGTGTTGAAAAGCAGAGACGTTACTCTGCCGGTAAAGGTCCATATAGTCAAGGCTATGGTCTTCCCGGTGATCACGTATGGTTGTGAGAACTGGACCATAAAAAAGGCAGAATGCCAAAGAATTGATGCCTTTGAACTGTGATGCTAGAGAAGACTCCTAAAAGTCCCCTGGACAGCAAAGAAATCAAACCAGTCAATCTTAAGGGAGATCAACCCTGAATACTCACTGGAAAGACAAGGCTGAAGCTGAAGATCCAGTATTTTGGTCACCTGATGTGAACAGATGACTCTTCGAAAAATTCACTGATGCTAGTAAAGATTGAGAGCAGAAGGAGGAGAGTGCATCAGAGGATGAGCTGGCTGGATAGCATCACTGATCCAGTGAACATGAACTTGGGCAAACTCCAGGAAATCGTGAGGGACAGGGAGGCCTGGCATGCTGTAGTCCATAGGATTGCAAAGAGCTGGAACATGACTGGGCAACTGAACAACAATAATGTTGAGGAGACTCAATGTGCTAGTTACTCAGGCACGTGAGAGATATATGGCTCTAAGCTACTGACCTGTGATGCCTTATGTTGTCAGTTCCTTTACTGAAGTATAGGTTGCTGCTGCTGCTGCTAAGTCGCTTCAGTCATGTCCGACTCTGTGCGACCCCATAGATGGCAGCCCATTAGGCTCCCCCATCCCTGGGATTCTCCAGGCAAGAACACTGGAGTGGGTTGCCATTTCCTTCTCCAATGCATGAAAATGAAAAGTGAAAGTGAAGTTGCTCAGTCGTATCCGACTCTGTGCAACCCCATGGACTGCAGCCTACCAGGGTCCTCTGCCCATGGGATTTTCCAGGCAAGAGTACTGGAGTGGGTTGCCATTGCCTTCTCCGAAGTATAGGTTATAACTTCTAAAATAGAAAGTAAGCATCCCAAGAATAAAGACAAAGTCCACACAGGGTACAGATGCTCTAGAAGAGAGGATTAGAAAATGTGCTGCCAAAGGGGCAGCACAGAGAGTATGAGGAATAAGCTTGGTTTCAGGGGGGTTTGCCTCTAGAGAAAAGCCAGCAATGAAGTAGTGCTCACTGACTTTATACAATTAAAAACAAACAAAAAACCCTGCCGGACCTGTTGGTATAAATGCAGATGACACAGGAAGAAAAGAACCATCCTTCATTCAGGGATAGCTTGTCCCTTCTGGTTAGTAGGACTGGGTCACCTCTCTTTACCTGATCACACGTGAGGGCCGCACTGTCTGTAAGAGAAGTGGAAACCAAGATGGAGCACAGACCTTAGGCCCAGATCTCTGTTCACCAAAGTGAAATCAACTTGCTTGCAAGAGTGAAAAGGAGACACTTAAAAAATTTGCCAAGAGGTGAAAATCATGGGTTTAAAATAAGAGTTTTTGATGGAATAGATGATTTATGATGACAAAATCAATCCTGTAAACACCCATGCCTTACAAACAAGTACATTTTATGTTATAAAAGAAGCATATAGTTATTTGGAAAATACTGTATAGTGAGGAAATATGCAAAGTTGGGGCACCTCTCTATACTTCTTAGTGCACTTATTATAACAGGCTTATAAGCATTCATCAACATACATACACACAGAAACACACACAATCTTGCTGCCAGACTTTCACTCTCACAATACTTTGTATCTTTGAATAATTAGATCCTGTCCTCTTGATAGCAATGGCTGAAGGTTGTTAGAATCCAAGCTGTTCTGGGTACTGGAAATACTCAGTATCTCTTCCCTAACATCTATCAGCTCTTTAGGCCTCATTATCGCAATGACACATCTTGGCTTCTCTCCAGCTAGTATATTGTTTATTGATTGATGCGAATAAGGTAGGAAGAGTAGAACATTCTCTGCAAGTTATGAAGCACTGACAAAAAGAGGTTCAGAGGGCAGTATCTGTCGGAATTGTAACAGCCAAGGGATGCAACGAGATAGATTACTGTGCATCTTCTCCCTGGTTCCCAATCTAGGCTTGCAGCAGAGAATTACTGGAGAAAGTTTTTTATTATGGTTGATTTGTACAAGGACATTTTTCATATCAAAATCTCCAAACATCTACTGTATGGATGATTTCTGTGAGTGAAACTGACATGCAACCATTTAACAATCAGCCTATCTTACAGGTTAAAATTGAGAAGGATACGGGGCCAATTTGTGGGAATAGTGTCAAAAAAGGAGAACATTTAGAATCCCAGTGTTTTGTTAGAGAAAGCTGGGCAAGGTGCAAGTTATTCAAACAAATTGATGTGTGAGAGAGGTTGGAAAAGCACTTGTCATAATCACTGCATCAAAGAAAATCTCTTATTCAAAAACGGAGACAGTGTGCCTGGGGACTAATTCGGCAAGTTGCCACATCAATGGTAGTTTGGATACATAATTAACAGCTGTGTGTATGGAAATAATTAATCTCATGCTCTGGGAGAAAATGTATAGTGAGATGTTTTTCAGAACAGACAAGGGAGGATTATGTTTTGAGATTTGGACGTCTGGAAACAACACTTGAGAAGAAGAAACTTCTAGGTCGATGATGTCATGGATCCAGCCTGCATGTGCCTTGGATGTCACCCGGGACAAGAGAAGAAGGAAAGTACGCTAGCTGCACACCTAAACACCTGGTTTCAGGAAAGCAAAACATCTACAGATACCCCTGCAATCTTCCTGAACTTGAAGCTTAGGTAATACTATTCCCAGATTCAGAGAAATTTTGTGTTTAAATCACCAAAGCTAAATTCTTCCACAGAAGTCTCTGAGCAAATGTTAAGTAAGTATAAAGAGTTTGTTATTAATAGCAGTGGGAACACAGCTTTCATCTCAGAATCTTGGAAAGGCAATGAAGGAATGAGGGAATTCTTGAAATTCTTCAGGGTGAAAACTCCTCCTGCCTCTTAGCCTTCTGCACCAGGACTTTACAGATATATGATTGTGCTCATCTTCTGTCTAAAATTTACAATGTAATCCTGTCCCTTTCAGCATAGTATTTAACATCCTCAGCATGGTATACAAAACCTTTCATGATCTGACCCCTGGTTTGCATAACTCAGTTTTTCCAACCACAACTCTAAGTGACTCTCAGGGACTGTCTGCTAGCCCTTGACTGTTCTTTCTCACTGCTGTTTGCTCAGCCAGATGGATTTTTTTCCCCCCTCTACTAAGAATAAACTGATTCCTCTTTATTTTCCTAATTCCACTATCACTCCCCTGGAATGCCTTAGAGTTGCTCAGTCATGTCTGACTCTTTGCAACTCCTTGGACTATACAGTCCATGGATGAAATTCTCCAGAACAGAATACTGGAGTAGGTAGCCTTTCCCTTCTCCCTTCTTTCCAACCCAGGGATCAGACCCAGGTCTCCCACACTGCAGGTGCATTCTTTACTAACTGAGCTATCAGGGAAGCCCTTTGCCTAACCCTCTGCCTACCCTAAATCTGGGTCAGATTCTCTTCCCATGAGCTTTTATTTAAGGAAACCTGCTTTCTACATGACATATCAATTAGAAATTAAGTATTTCCAATATGGTGTAACATACATCTTTTACTAGATTGCTAACACAGAGAAAATATACCCTGCTCACCTTATTCCATACCCACATATAGTAGATGGTCAATTAGTGATGGCTCAATCAATTAAAGAGTGTGGCTTTGTCTGTGACATGGCTGGGCGTTTGGCAGAGGACCATAAAACCTTGACAAACAGAGTTGAGTGGCCTGAAAGCAATTTGAAAATCCATGATAGCATGTGTTTCCCTTCAGATATATTTTACATTGCCCTTCGAAGCCCATTGTTAACATCCCCACCCCAGACCAGGAGGCACATTATTCACTCAGCTCGGTGTCATTAGTGGAGCACGTGGTGTGACTCTGGGCCATGCTCTTTTCTCAATGGAAGGCTCTTGGCCAACCTAGGAATGTCATAATGATGGAAATCTGGCCCATTTCTGTGGGGCTCTGTCACCCATTCTGGAGGAAGGGAGGATGGAAGCAGGGGCAAGAAGATGCTTCCCAATTCTTTTTATTTTTCATCAGAAGGTACCTAGTTCTTCTCTGCTTCAGATATACTGGGTGACTCTACTCTGAAGATGCTGCAAGGAACTTCCAATATAGCTATAATTCTAGCAAAGCTGCATCCTAGAAGTTTGGGAGAATCAAGCTATAGTTTCACAGTGATGCATCAGTAATAAGCAAACACCAGCATCTGAAAGTATTACAGGATGGGAATAAGAAGCCAGGCAGGGAAAATTGATGGCATTTAGAAAGAATGGGCCTCTCTGTCAGAGAAATGCTACAGGTTAATATGAAAGGTGCAAGTTCAGAGGTTCACAGAAGTCCTTCGCTTTAATAAGCACTCAATCAAAATATAATTGTTTCAATTTAAGTCTTTACAAAACTTTTATTTTTTTTCCTATTTCATATATGAAAATTCCTTTTAAAAATAGCATAGTGAAAACCTTAAGAATGTAGCTTTGAGAGAGCTATTTTCCAAGGACAAATTCTTCTGTATGATAAACAGAAGTAAGAGAAGAAGGTTACTGAAAAGAAAAAAAAAAATCAATACAGGAGATAGATGACACATACCACAGCCAGTGGAAAGAATAATAATACATTTACACTTCATATAATGAAGGAAATAATAAATATAGAATGCTTTGTTTAATAAGGAAGGTGAGGACATAATTTTGAAAACTTTTTAAGTAAAATAGAAGGAGGGAAGGCACTATCGCCTTCTAAAGATAAGCTTCAGTTATCTGAACATTCACCTAAATAGAGCACTAAAATCCCCTAGCATGTCACACCCACAAATGATAGTGAAATATGTGGACCTCTTAATGGACATGCTACATGGCAGCAACCCCACAACACAGAGAGATACTCAGAAATAAAGTAGATATTCTGGGAAAGAATATCACTATTTCTAAAGATAGATAACCCATGATATGGGACATAAGTGCCCTATGAAAAGGGTACTTATTTATACTTTTTGCAAACAGTTCCTGGTTATTTACTATTTCCAGAATGACCTTTCACTCATGCCCAAAGATTATGTGAGAACTATAAATATGAGATATTGAACTGAAAAACCATTTGTATCAACCTTAGGATCCAATTGTCATAACCTTTTAAGCCTTCCTAAGAATTACAGATTTATCACTTCCAGGCCTTTCAAAGAACTTGAAAAGGCATTTTATTTCTCAATATACAGCATTTAAGTTCACTCACTGTAATCACTTGCTAATGGACATCATAGCTGCAAATTAGATGAAAATGGTGTTTAGAGATAACAAATCAATTGGTTAGATTAAAGGATGTTATCAAACAAGTATCAGAAGGATAAGGATGATGAGATTTTAAAGGATTAACTTACTCCTTGGAGAGGTAAGCCTTAGAATCTATTACCTTCAGGGCCCCCATGCAGAAAGCCAGCAGCTGCAAGTTACTACTTAGTTTTACAAAGTATAAAGATCAGGTAAAGAGAATAGATTGCAGTAGGCTAGGCATCAAAGAAACTACAAGATGTTAATTAGTAAGGACCCACAGCATTTACATGAGATCTTAAGGTTACTATCGGTTTAACTCCTTTAAAAAAAAAAAAAAATCCTATGATGTTTTTTTACTCCCACATGCCAGGAAGATTAGACAAGTTGCTCAAGGTCATTCAGCCTGTTGACTGGCTTGTCATGCAGAGCTCCCAACAGTCATGCCATCAGAAAACCGATTTATGTGCCCATGTGGCGTTTGGGTATGGCATTTATTCGTTTTTATTTTATCTTATTAGTATATCTTTTGCATATCACAATAACCTACAGGAAATAAAGAAAACAGTGTCTGATGGAGTCACCTCTACACTCGGGTATTCAGAACAATGCTGAAACTACAAATTATTCAGCAAGCAAAGTCCTGTGGGATGAGAGCCTATTTGATGGGAGAGGAAGACTTTTAAATAAAGAAGGAAACTCCACCTTCCCTATTACCCATGACAAATGCATAACTGCTTGGCTCTTTTCAACATCCTGTCCCACTCACTTAGTATCCTGCTATAAGTGGAGCTGAGACACTGTATTTTAATTTTCAGAGCCCTGAATAGAATATCAATAAAGGCATGTGAGAAAAGCACATATGTTTACCATCCTTCTCTTGGAAATTAAGCACAATGAGATTAACTCAGGGGAACCTAACAAGCTTTCCCTTTCTTTCTCATCTTTCCCTTTAGATTACTTCTGTAGCTGCTTAGCTTGTACTGTAATGTAGGTCAATGACACTACCAAAGTGTTTTGTTTTGTTTGTTTTTTTTGCTAACGTGGATCTGCTTAGGAAGAAAAGAAATAAGTAATGGAGACAGTGTTTCCATCACTTAGGAGGATGCAGTGTGCTGCTGTATTCTGTCCTAAGTCACTTCAGTTGTGTCCAGCTCCTCATGAGCCCCATGGACTGTAGCCCACCAGTCTCCTCTGTCCATGGGATTCTCCAGTCAAGCGCACTAGAGTGGGTTGCCATGCCCTCCTCCGGGGGATCTTCTTGACCCAGGGATTGAACCTCCATCTTTTACATCTCCTGCATTGGCAGGCAGATTCTTTACCACTAGCTCTACATTAGAAGCCCATAGGAGGATTCAGGGCTGGATATGTTGAAAAACAAACAAGCAAACAAAAACCACTTTTCTCCTCCTGATGTTTGTGTCTGCATAGAGACCAAACCACAACATTGAATAAGAAGCCGTCCCTTTTGAAAATGTAAACTTCAGTTTAAATGGTCCATAAGACATGATACAATAAACTGGTTCACTGACTAAGCACTGGGACTCTGGTTGCCATCTCCACCTCAAAAGCCCAAAGGCCCTCTTGTCTGCCCCTCCCCTTTGGGCTCAGATGCTGAGTTTGCAGCTCTATACAAGAACAGTGACTTCTCTTGGCTGCTGATTTCTGCTGTAGTTTCACAGGCTTTTCACTGAGATGCAAAAGGAGGTCCTAACCACTCAGAGTCATTAAGGCTCCCTGGAAACATTCTGCAAGGGTTGTGATATTAATTCCAAGTAATTGGATTCCACTAGGCAGTTTATGACAGAAGCCTATTCTCCTGCCATCTTCGTGGGTTCTTCTGCCAATAAGATACCAGCTGCTGAGCTTCAACTACTTTGGGGTTAAAATCGAGTTTCTGGAGTTAAGTCACTTGCAGAATATGTACAATAAACCTAGTCATCATAGCCTCCTTCATCATCTGCAATGATTCTTTCATTAGCTTACAATATCAAAGCATTCTTGAAGTCTTCCCCTTGTCTGATGTCCAGCTCAAAAATTTTCTCTTTCAAACAGCCCTCCAAAAGCCTGTCCTGTAGGGACTAATCACACACTCTCTCAAGTTTCCTCATCATAGTATTAATGTAGTTTTAGAATATGTAATTTAATTCAATAAATATGTGCCCCTCTGTGTTTGTGACTTCCTGGTCCGTGCTACCATGTAATGAGCTAACAGGATACATGTATTATCCCTACTCACAGATGAACAAATAATGGTACCCAAAACTGTGGCTTTGCACATACATCAGAGAACAGTATATTTAAGGCAAAGTGATGGATGATGACTTTTGTTAACAAGGGTGGTAATTAAAACCAGAAGATTCTGCTGCCTTCATGCTAGTTAGGTGTCTTTGTTTTCTTTCTAAAATTCCTTCTGCATTATAGGTGGTCCTTTCCTGTTATAATTTTGCACAAATTGAGCCCCCCGCCTCTTTCCCAACGACCGCAAGATGTAATCCTCCAGTAATCTGCTTCCTACTTCTTTTTACTTTCCCCATTCATGTTTTCCATATCTCAGCTTCCATATAAAGCACATCCTCCTTCCCCATGGTCAAATTTTTCCCAAAAAATCATCTTGCAAATAACTAGAAAATCACTGATTGTGTATATCTGAACCTTATTTTTCAACTATCAAAGTATCTTTTGATATACAATTGCATTTTTCTCTTAATGATCCTGAGATGAAGGAGAATTAGTACTTTCTCCATATTCTAGATGGAATAAGATGTTCAGGGTTCTGAAATAAAACCACTTTATTTGCATCTCAAAAGAAATGGCACAAACCCCTCTGGGCTTCGCTTTCTCCAAGACTGGTCCAAGCACTCCTCATGATTGCCTAAAATAGGGCCATCTGTCCCTTGTAGCAAAAGCTCCCTACATGATCTTCCATGGGGTAGGGAGGAGGGAATTTACTTTTCAATTGCAGTTTGAATTTGCCCACAAAGGGCACATCAGAATCGAAATGTCCACTGGATTTTGAGCTTACAAAAGGCAAAAACCTAGTGTCTTGAAAGAAACTGTGGGTCTAACATACAGTCTGTACTCAAGGGCAGTCACAGTTTGGTTTCTTTGTCTCATTTGCTTTTTTATTTTTATTGAGGTATAGTTTATTTACAGTATTATATTAATACCAAGTATACAGAGTGTGCTGTTTCATTTCATATTCACACCCCTCATCCATGTGATCTTCCCCACTGCACAGAGGAGTATGTCCCTCCAGCACATGTGCTAAAGCCACTGAAGCTGGGATTTGGGTGGAGGCTGGCTGCCTCCAGGAGCCACACTCTTCACCTGTCACCTGGAGCAGGGAGGGCAGTTGTCACATCCCCTGATGCATTCATCCCCTTCCTGGCTGCCACATACAGCAGTCACAGTATTTCTTCCTGTTTTCCTACAAAACTTTAGAGTTAAACCAGAAGAGCAAATAGAAATAAAAAGGATACTGAACTTGTTCAGAGAGAAGTTGAGAGGTTTCAAAGCAGGTGCCCACTTTACGGCCAGTTGTAAAGAAAACAAGATGTGGGATTCCAGCTCGGTCATCAGACTCAGATCCCTTCTTTACGTAATTTTCTCCTAGCCAAGCTACACTTTCTCCCTTTGTTTGTTTGTTTTTTAATTTTGTTTGTTTGTTTGCTTTGGAGGGAGGGACTATGTAGATATACAATTTTTAAAAAATACATAAAAAACAAAACCAAAGGGAAAAATCCTCCCAGACTAACAGCCTCCTCCAAGTTCCTGGACATCAGAAATGAAGTTTGACTTTGGCCTTGGCAAAGGGACAGAAAGTGCCAGGGATGGAGGAACTTACTCTTCTCTTGGCTGAGAGACTCCACAGTCAGGCTGCCCTTTTGAGAAGACAGCAGGATCCGATCTGTACTGGTCTCCCATGGAGCTCTCACATCTTGCCAGGATCCCCTGCCAGCCCTGTTCAATTCCACTTGTCAAAAGGCAGGGAGTTGAAAGACATGACAGCCAAACCACAAAGCAGAGACGAGTGACAGCTTAGCTTTGGAGAGGCTGGGGCAGAGGAAGGCTGAGCTGCTGAGTACAAAGAACGGGGCTAGAAAAGGAGCATCTGGTGGTGCCCAGTGCATTTATTCTCCGACTCATTCTACAGCCTTCACAAACTCTCCTTCTCTGTGACCAAAATCTCGAGAATCTGTTTGGTAGGCTGGTCTGAGCACCTGGCCCTGGATGAAAGTGAGAGAACCCTCTCTGTGCATTCATGTCTCTTTTCAAACAAGAGTCATTTTCTCCTTGTTAATGTTGTGTGTGTGTGTGTGTGTGTGTGTTTCAATACATTTTGCTTAACTAGTGTTATTGGGTGGGGAAGAGGAGATCTCATAGACATGAAATAAAAAGCATCCATGTTTACTACCATTCTTCTTTCTTGGAAGGTGGAAAAGTTAGATAGAGTTCAGTGATGGATGAAAGTTCACATATCAATGCTTCCTTAAAATTACCCTTTCACTGGTCCAATCTCAAAGCAATGATAACCCCTCTTTTCACTCTTCCTGCAGGCCATGGCACGTGTTAGAATTTATTCCTAAACTCGTTTTTCAAAAAACACCTGCATTTTTTCATGTAGCTCTCTCATGGGATGTTTGAATCTCTCTCATAGCAGTTTGTATCTAATAAGCCTGTGTGGGCTACCTGTGTTTCATACCAAGACAGAGTCACTTGCTGTGCAAAGGAATGGAATTAGAATTCTGGAATAATGGAGTAGAACTCTCAAAAAATAAAATTTCAAGAAGCTCCCCTCCCTGAGCTTATCAAACACCTTAGAAAATACTGTAAAAGAAGCCTCCCGCACCTCTGCAAAGTTACACTGCAAGCTGTTCTATGAATGCTTTATTCTAGCCCCTCCACTACATTCTCCAGGAGAAGAGTAGAAGGGCACCATGTCACCTGCACCTTGAGCTTTCCTAATCCACTCCTGAGACTGGGTTTCATCACTTCCTTAAATCTCAGAGATGCCCCAAATGCGTCTGTGTGTTCTGGACCTTTATTCCATACGGTGGTTGAGTGCCTAACACAGCTCTTTCTGCTAGGGGCATAAGGAACCCAGTCTTAATGTCAAAGGGACACATGGAGAGAAACAATCTAATTTCACATCAAAATTTCCACTGTCCAGTAGAGGGCAGCTGGTTCCAAATACATAACATGTATTTTATAGTCGGGTCACCAACATTAAGAGTTTTACCTACTTATTTTATAAAGAAAAACAAAACCAAGAGATTTCTTGAAAAAATGACATGTTACTGTCAGGACAGTTCATCTCTGTTCAGTAAAGTCTGGCCCTAGATCCATATGCAAAAGAATTATGGGGGGAGGGATGGCAGGTGGTGCCTGGTTTGCAAATGCAGATTCTCAGAGCTTCTGACCCAGAATTTCTGAAAAAAAGGCCCTCATAGTCTACAATTTCAACAAATTCTCTAGATGATTCTCATATATGCTGAGATTTAGGTATCTCGTTACTAATTTAGTCACTACTTCCTATGAATCTTGGAAAGACAAGTGGATATATCTTCAAGTATTTTCATATATATGTATAGAGATATCCAAAGATACTAGAACATTCAAGCCACAGTGTGTTGGATGAAAGTGTGTTAGTTGTGAAGTCATGTCTGACTCCTTGCGACCCCCATGGACTGTAGCCCGCTAGGCTCCTCTGTCCATGGAACTCTCCAGGCAAGAATATTGGAGTGGGTAGCGATTCCCTTCTCCAGGGGATCTTCCCGACTCAGGGATTGAACCTGGGCGTCCTGCAATGCAGGCAGATTCTTCACCGTCTGAGCCACCAGGGAAACCACAGTAGTCTTTATAAATGGCCAAAAATAGAATTATTGTTACTGCTCTTGCTTCATTGAGCAGAAGGAAGTATCTCATATGCACCATTAGAAGAAATAACTGTGGCCCTAGGGAGATTATACTCTTTAGTTAATATTCAGGGAGGGTAAATGTGAAGCAAAAAGCTTAGGAAAATTTCCATGTTGTCAGGTCCTCACGTAAGCATCAGCTACACAATCTGGACAACCCACTCTCTGAGCCTTAGTTTTCTCAGCATAAAATGTCATTAATGGCAGTTACCCTGGTTTCAAAGTTTTGTTTTGTTTCCTTTCTGCATCAACTATCATCATGCATGGGAATGTTCTCAGTACATTTCCCATGTGCATATCTTACAGCTTGTAGTTTATTATAATCACTGACTTGAGAAGTATGCACCGTTGTTGTTCTACTATTTCTCTGAAAAGTGTGAGTCTGGGTTACTTCAAACACCACTTAATTTAAGAGGCTTAAGGGAAGTTTCCAGTTATAACTAGCTGTTATCTCATGGATGGAGGAGCCTGGTAGGCTGCAATCCATGGGGTCATAAAGAGTCGGACACGACTGAAAGACCTCACTTTCACTTTTCACTTTCATGCATTGGAGAAGGAAACGGTAAACTGGGTGGTTACTTTATTCTTCATGTTCCTGGTCATGGATATTGTGATGTGATGGGTGCGTTTCTGATATACATTCCTTCTGGTAAAAAACAACAACCCAGAATGATATAAATTGTAAGTACACAGAAGGCCTATTGGGCCTGCAGGGAAGCTCAGAGGCCAGGCAAGGGATAATGCCCATTACAGGAGTTGTATGACAGAGGAGGAAAGTGCTGTGAGGGTCACCGCCCACCCTCCTGCCATAGTAAATCTATCCTGATTATTGTTGGCACCTCTAACCTTAGAGATACTAAGGAAAAAACAAATTCTTGAATTTCCTTTTACTTACTCATTCATTCATTTTTTCATTCATTCAACAAACCTTAATTTGTTTGCTTAAGGTTTTTGTTTTTTTTTTCTGTTGTAGTTTTGGTTTTTTTTTAGCAGCAAATATTGACTGAGTTCTTCCTGGGAGCCAGTACCAGAACCTGGGGTTAAAATAAGGACTCTCTATGTGGAATCTTTTTCAGATTTTTTAAGACATCAGGCTTATCCTGTAAAGCTGTCAAGGCTGCTATCAAGAAATGATAAGCTAGAGGCTGGATGATTTTATACAAGCTGACTTAAAATGTGACATATGGTTGTGCCTTTACTTTTGCTCTGTGCTTTGCATTTTATCTGAGATTATATAATTCGTATTTAATACATGAAATTCATTAAAGTTCTATAGAGGAATCAGCGCTTAGCCTGAGACTAGAAAACTGCAGCAATGTTTGGAAAATGTAAACTAAGAGAGAAATACAGACCCAAAATGCAAAGTCTAATTAAAGACTACCAGCTACTCACTGGGTGTGAGATGTAAAATAACGTGACTTTTCCTATCCCCACCTCACAAAGTTTTTGTAAAGATGAGATGATTACACACATATCTAAACATTTTGAAAACCTATTCTGTTTTAAATATATAAGGTGTTCTCATTACTCCCTCTTTCATACAAATGAGCTTTGGGAGAGAAAGAAGGAAAGATGGGCACAAAGAAGGGAAGAAGAAAGGAGGGAGGGACAGAAGAAGGGATGGAAATGAAAGGAGAAATGAACTAAGCAGTTGAAGACAGGTAATATACAATTTCAACACTGTTCTCTCCTGTGTATTTATTTCAGACTTCTTTGTAATTCCCCTGAGTTGGGTTTGTATAGGAGGAACATAATGAACCATGGGTGAAACTTTAATAAATGGAGCCAAATGGTTTGGGTTGGATAATCTTCTGGGCTTTATCATATGAACTTAACCAGCTCCCATTGGTTGCTGGGAAATGGGATGCTCACATGGCCCTCCAGGGATCCAGACGATCCCCACTCACCGTGCTAGACTCTTGGGCTCTACTAAGACCTCTGAAGTGGGAAAAACAGTGTCATAGCTCCTAGGAAATTTAAGCCCTCATACAAGTGTAATCTTCACGAGTCTATGAAATTTCAGCTAGTAAAGACAGGGAAATGGGGGAGGATAATAAAACTGCAGGAACCATTTTCCCTTCTGCAAATCAAAGAATTAATTTCATTTTCTGTCTGGTTGTTTGCACTAGCAGTGCAGGGAGGAGGTGGGAGAAAGTGGCTATTTCTATAAGAAGAGGATGGTGCTTTCTGCCCAACTTCAACTTGCTTAGATCTGGAATTTCAAACGAAACAATGAGAGGCAAATTTCAAGCTCCATTTACTTCTAGCAAATCAGGACTTCTTGTCTCAATGTGAGTACAGAGAGACTCCTTCCGGGGCCACTATGTTTACAGATGGCCATTTCTACTAAAATAACTGGTTTGGTAGAATTTGGCTTCATACTTCATCAAAATGTCAGTAGCATCACACCTTCATCACAACAGAAGATGGAGGAAATAGAAGTCAAGAGTGGAAATAATTACAAAGGAGATGATAAACCTCTGAATACATTATCAAGTTTATTCCCTTAAATTAGCACATCTTAAGGCTATTGTCAACCAGAGATATCAATCTTCTCATGAGGAACATCTGCGATCTGACAAACTACTCTGGCTCTAAATGCCCTGATCTCACATTCCATTAAAGACAGAGAGAAGTTTAAGATTACCTAAAAGGCTACCATCCTAGATATGCACTAGTAATACATATAATTTAACGTGCAGAGGGCTCTGTGCCTGACGTCTGCACTCTGGGGCTTCAGTCCCTCTGACAGGCAGCCATGGAACAGGCCAACTATGCCTATGGCAGAACGGCCCTGCAATTAGCAACAAATCACCATCTTGAAGTAATTGGTGAGCTCTGCTGATACGTGAGTCTAGAGTAAACCTGGAGGCAATGTCCCAATTTCTGCCTAATTATTTTATTTATTTAGGGTCTTCTTCTGTGTTGACACAAAAGGTGATTGAATTGAAAACTTGTTAACTCTGGGGGTCTGCTTCTTTTTCTTCCAGAGAAAACATACGTTTCCATTCACAAGTCAATGTCTTAGGGTTTGGGGAAGAAAAATAAGATTCTTCATCTAAGAAGAAAGCATCCCACCAATTACACCAGGCATGGAGCCAGAATTACAGCAAGCACTGCAGGGGTAAGAAGCAATAGATTTTAATTGGTGCCCAGGGGTAAAGGTCAACTCTCTTGGAACAATGGGCGTCTATGGTGGTAATTGACTGAGTCCTCCATGGGAGTTTGTAAATGTCAGTAATGCTTCCAAATAGAAGCAGGAAGGGCTTGGGCCCTGGAAACAGAGCCAGTAGTAACCAGTTCAGAAAATATGTAAATCTGATGGTTAAATAACGCAGTCATAAACCGTAAGAGGTAAGTACACACAAACACACCACAAAAGGTTTCAAAAGCAAACAGACTGCTTCTCATATCAGACAAGTGCCTTCTTGAGGTCCCGCGTCTTTTTTCCCAGCAGATGTGCTTAGTCGCTCAATTGTGTGTGGCTCTGTGGGACCCCATGGACTGTAGCCTGCCAGGATCCTCTGTCCATGGGATTCTCCAGTCAAGAATACTGGAGTGGGTTGCCATGCTGTCCTCCAGGGGATCTTCCTGACCCAGGAATTGAACCCAGGTCTCCCGCACTGCAGGTGGATTTTTACTGTCTGAGCCACCAGGGAAGTCCAGCAGAAGTTTGGCTCTTTTCCTAGATGCCTCCGGAATTCAAACATGCTGATTATTTGAGTCAAGCTGGATGGGTGGTTTGATCCTAAAGCTATAATCATCCTTGTGAAATTTGGGTTACTGGAGAGGAAAGCATCAGCATTTATTATTGTTGTTTTTTCAAGAGAATTTTTGGCCCCTTTTTAAAAGTAGTGGCAAAAATGATGAACAACTACTAATTGAAACACCAGCATGCCCTGCCAATCCCCCAGATCAGAAGGACCTGACTGAGCCCCCTTGACTATTCAGAGTGCTTCTCTTACAACCACGTTTCACCCCATTCCTCTCATTTCACAATCATCCCCCAGTATTCACCTGCTCCCCGGACCCGGGTCATTCTTCTCATTTCACCATCACCCCCAGTATTCACCTACCCCCCCTGACCTGGGTGCTCTCCTAAGTGTTTAATAAGTTTCCTATAGTTTTAAACTCAACCATTAGGCTAACTGTGGAAAATTCTGAAAGAGATGGGAATAGCAGACCACCTGACCTGCCTCTTGAGAAACCTGTATGCAGGTCAGGAAGCAACAGTCAGAACTGGACATGGAACAACAGACTGGTTCCAAATAGGAAAAGGAGTACATCAAGGCTGTATATTGTCACCCTGCTTATTTAACTTCTATGCAGAGTACATCATGAGAAACGCTGGACTGGAAGAAACACAAGCTGGAATCAAGATTGCCGGGAGAAATATCAATAACCTCAGATATGCAGATGACACCACCCTTATGGCAGAAAGTGAAGAGGAACTAAAAAGCCTCTTGATGAAAGTGAAAGACGAGAGTGAAAAAGTTGGCTTAAAGCTCAACATTCAGAAAACTAAGATCATGGCATCCAGCCCTGTCACTTCCTGGCAAACAGACGGGGAAACAGAGGAAACTGTGGCTGACTTTATTTTTCTGGGCTCCAAAATCACTGCAGATGCTGATTGCAGCCATGAAATTAAAAGACCTGTACTCCTTGGAAGGAAAGTTATGACCAACCTAGACAGCACATTAAAAAGCAGAGACATTACTTTGTCAGCAAAGGTCTGTCTAGTCAAGGCTATGGTTTTTCCAGTGGTCGTAAAGAAGGCTGAACACTGAAGAATTGATGCTTTTGAACTGTGGTGTTGGAGAAGACTCTTGAGAGTCCCTTGGACTGAAAAGAGATCCAACCAGTCTATCCTAAAGGAGATCAGTCCTGAGTGTTCATTGGTAGGACTGATGTTAGAAACTCCAATACTTTGGCCACCTGATGCAAAGATCTGACTCATTTGAAAAGACCCTGATGCTGGGAAAGATTGAGGGCAGGAAGAGAAGGGGACGACAGAGGATGAAATGGTTGGATGGCATCACTGACTCAATGGACATGGGTTTGGGTGGACTCTGGGAGTTGGTGATGGACAGGGAGGCCTGGCATGCTGTGGTTCATGGGGTTGCAAAGAGTCAGACATGGCTGAGCGACTGAACTGAACTGATTAGGATAAACAATGTGTCAAAGGAGCATTGTAAGGAGCACTTCTAAGATACAAAAAGAATAAGGCATATAAAATATATTATCAGATTACTGAGATTTCAGAAAACCAAAGGTACAGTGCCTAAACCAATGCCAACACCATACTCATCTCTACCTGCCTGTCTTTGCAGACAGGGCCCTGCTGTATGCATGCTCGTATTTCTACTGCCTGCCTGTGTATACATGCTAAGTCACTAAGTCATGTCTGACTCTTTGCAACCCCATAGACTGTAGCCCACCAGGCTCCCTTGTCCATGGGATTCTCCAGGCAAGAATACTGGAGTAGGTTGCATTTCCTTCTCCAGAGGATCTTCCTGACCCAGGGATTAAACCCACATCTCCTGTGTCTCCTGAACCAGCAGATGGATTTTTTTTTTTTAAACAACTGAGCCACCACCTCTGTGGTTATCTACTGCCTAGCACTCAATAATTGTTGGTACAAATAATTATATATATTTTTTGTGAATGCCATGACCCTTTGTAATACTGGTCAGCTTCATTGGTCAATCTAAGCCTTCTCCTGATGTTTTTCTGATCATCTCAGACTACAGTCCTCTCCAGATTCTAAGAGCCTTTGCCATCTGTACCACATAATCCATCATCTTCTATCCAGCACTGTTCCTTAAGTGTATCCTCACAAAGGGAATGCAAACTCCATAAGGGCAATGTGAAGTTCACGCTGTTTTTTTGTTTGTTTGTTTGTTTGTTTTTTAATTCACCAATACAATTACACTTTTTCCAGTAGTCATGTATGGATGTGAGACTTGGACTATAAAGAAAGCTGAGAGCCAAAGAATTGATGCTTTTGAACTGTGGTGTTGGAGAACACTCTTGAAAGTCCCTTGGACAGCAAGGAGATCCAACCAGTCCATCCTAAAGGAGATCAGTCCTGAATATTCGGAGAAGGTAATGGCAACCCACTCTAGTACTCCTGCCTGGAAAATCCCATGGATGGAGGAGCCTGGTAGGCTGCAGTCCATGGGGTTGCAAAGAGTTGGACATGACTGAGTGACTTCACTCTTATTTTTCACTTTCATGCATTGGAGAAGGAAATGGCAACCCACTCCAGTGTTCTTGCCTGGAGAATCCCAGGGATGGCAGTGCCTGGTGGGCTGCTGTCTATGGGGTCGCATAGAGTTGGACACGACTGAAGCAACTTAGCAGCAGCAGCATTCATTGGAAGGAATGATGCTGAAACTCCAATACTTTGGCCACCTGATGTGAAGAGCTGACTCATTTGAAAAGACCCTGATGCTGGGAAAGATTGAAGGCAGGAGGATAAGGGGATGACAGAGGATGAGATGGTTGGATGGCATCACCAACTCAATGGACATGAGTTTGAGTAAACTCCAGGAATTGGTGTTGGACAGGGAGGCCTGGCGAGCTGCAGTCCATGGGGTTGCAAAGAGTCAGACATGACTAAATGAACTGCAGTGAACACTTGCAAAGAACTGAGTACAAGCCAAGGTGTTCAATAAAATATGTAAATTGATTTCTTAAATGTGTACCTCCAAAGCTCATCAATAGTTCTGTCTGATAAATAGTTGAGATAAATGCTGAATATGTCAAATTTATAAGGTAAATTTTAGTTTTAATAATTCAATTTTAATAATGTCATCCTGGCCTGTTTATTGATTTTATAAAGAGAGGTGAAAATTTATAATAATTGAAAAAATTATATTATTATGTTAGAATTCTAATTTAATTGGGTCATGAGGACTTTAATTTTGGTTTGATTAGTCCATATACTCATATATATTTCCATTTATATATGTACAGAAGATAGGTACAGAGAGTCAAAATAAGTACATGCTTATCTATTTAATATCTGCAAATCAATCAAACTATGTATGTGCTGTGATCTGTGAACACTGGTTTCTCACAACACATACACTGAAAGATACTCTTCATCTTCTTTTCCCTTCCCCTTTGACCAATATTTGCTCCTCTGTGAAGCCTTTCTTGGGTCCCCAAAATAGAGTTCTATGTACATAACTCTTATGATTCATAACTTCTGTGCTGTAGTTGACTGTTTATATACTCATCCCCTCTGCCAGACAGTACAATCCTTAAGAGCAAAGGCAAAGTCTTCTATTTCTATTCTGCTTCCTAGTTCTTAAAAAAGATATGGCACAATATAGTCATTTAAAAAGATTGGCTGAGTTGACAAATGATAGCATCAGGCATAACCATATAATTTGAAACAGATGAAAATGATAGCAATGAGACTAACTACTTGCTGTGTGTCAGGTACTGTTCTTCACTTGATATAACTCTCCTAACTATCAATAACTCTTGATATGGACACAATCATTTTGTTTTAGAGATAAGGAAACAGTATTGTGGTGAGGTTAATAAGAAACAAACCAACAAATGAAACCTTGTCTAAGGGTACATACCTAGTATGTGGCCTAGGTGGAATTTAAAGTCAGACCAGCTTCAGGGTGTATTAGATCAACTATTACACATGACCATGACTCTACTAGGGCTTCCCAAGTGGCGTTAGTGGTAAAGAACCCGCCTGCCAGTGCAGGAGATGTAAGAGGTACAGGTTTGATCCCTGGGTTGGGAAGATGCCCTGGAGAAAGGCAGGGCAACCCACTCCAGTATTCTTGCCTGGAGAACCCCATGGACAGAGAGGAACCTGTCAGTCTACCGTCCATGGGGTCGCAAAGAGTCGGACACAGCTCTACTAAGCAAAAAATTCACCATGAGTGCCTTCAAATGACAAAGTGCAGCTCCATGGTAACTGAAGATGGATGCTGAGTGGAAGCACCTGAGAAGTGCAGACATCAGCAGATGTCCACATACATAGAAGAGCCCATTCCCTAGAGGGATGGGGAGCAGCCAAGGGAGACAGCATTAAAAGGACAAAAGTTCCCTAAGCGCAGGCAGTGGCGATGATATTTGAATCTGCCACTAGGGAGCTGGGGAGCCTGTATCTAGGCCTGCTGCTCCTCCACGCTTGAGTCTAAATCGTTTTTCCTTCCTGGCAAAACCAATTTCGGCCACAGCCATCAACATCTTTTCCCCCTTTGAAAGTACTCAGGAAGAGCAGAGAGATAAAGGTAAATTATACTCCCTCTGAAAATCTTAAGAAGTTCCTAGTGAATGAGCCAGTCCTCCTCTCTCATAGATCTCAAGACATTCTTAATCTACTGCTGAGAATACATATGATTTTATTTTTTCTTTTTCTTCAACTTTATGAGTTCATTGTGCTTTTACTACCTTTCTCTCATCACCATTTTGTTTTCTAAATGTTTTGTACTAACCTCTACCATCATCCCTCTGAGCTTAATGCCTGTGTCTTTCCTCCTATAACTTTTCTCTTATCTGTGAGAGACAGTGTATTCAGGCTGTTTTATTTTCCCCCATTCTATACTTTTTGGATTCGTCTGCAATCGTCCTTTTCTCCACAACAGGTATGCTCATTTCCTGGTTGGGAGATGCTGTCAATCACGGAGACACTTAGTATTCCAGGGCCAAACAAGCGCACACAACCCCAAGCAGGTAAAGAAGAGACTGCTCTGGCCCAGGCATCCGACTGTATACGCTGTACTACAGGCTTTTTTGCCTATGAAGATCATAGCCCATCTTGTACCAACAAGTTACAGTATTTTGTCCTGTGAAACCTGTTTTAAGTAGTTGACTTGGAGGGTTATGGAACGAGAAACATGTTAGCAGCTAGTGACCCAGCACAGTGAGAGGTGGATTGCTAGAAGAACAGAGGGAAAAACTATCAAAAGAAGATTTGGTCAAAAGGAAGGTCAGGTCAGAAAAAGGAATTGTTTAAATGGAAGCAATCCAGCTCCTGAGGCTAGAGGTATTCTCTTAACTTCTCCAGGGAAGAAAAAAAAAATAGTGATTTTATTAAAGATTCATCAACATCGACTCTGTTTTTCCTGACAGCACCAAAAGAAAGCTTGGAGTAGATCTGATATATTGGAGTGAAATATCCCCACCCTAGTAAATATGGCACATTTCCTGTAGCAGCCGGCATTCATCTCCATCCATCAGGAGAGCAGCAAGGGCTATTCACGAGAAACAAATGTTCTAGATACAGTGTGTCAAACACTGAATGATGGAAACCTCTGAGAAACCACAGGGAGTATGCAGGAAGCAAACAGACCAGAATGTTGAAAAGACCTGAAATAATGCATCTGACCTTCATAAAAGGGTAATGGATGGGCATTTAACATTAGGCCAGTCAGACTTCAGAGAACAAGAATTCTAATAAGGACAGATGATGAGTCAAAAATAAATAAATAAGGAGGTAGATAACTAAATAAAAAAAGATCTGCTCCCCAAAGAAGGTTACGCAGGTAGCCTATTTGGCATATTTTGAAGGATGACCAGCCTCTGATACAGGTTTCTTTCCATTTTTGAGAAAACTTCTGTTCACTGGCCTACAAAAACAACTATCTTCTGAGACGCATTTGTTGGTATAAGAAGCATTCAGTTTCCAGATCACTCTTACTTTATGATATTTCAAGATTAATGCAGTCTATCTCTACCCTCATTAAATACATTTGTTAAAAAGGAATAACACCAAAAGACAGAGTTCTATTCCCCCACCCTCTTTGGGAAAGAAATACCACCTAAAGTCAACTAGAAGGCATTACCTAAACTTAGAAATGGTTGACCTCTGGGTATTTATAGGGCTTCCCTGGTGGCTCAGATGGTAAAGAATCCACCTGTAATGCAGGAGACCTGGGTTCGATCCCTGGGTTGGGAAGATTCCCTGGAAAAGGGAACAGCTACCCACTGCAATATTCTTGCCTAGAGAATCCCATGGACAGAGGAGCCTGGCACGCTACAGTCCATGGGGTCACAAAGAGTTGGACACAACAGAGCAACTTTCACTACACTCACTACTGGGTATTTATAACCATTCTACTTATTTGGCTAATAAAACTCTGAATTATAGCATCAACATTATAAACTCACCTTTATGCAGATATGTTAGTTGTTTCCTTTTATATGAGTGATTCATAATTAATATTTAATGTATCAGACACATTATATGTGATAGACACAACATCTTACAAATGAGGAATAATAAATACATGATCTTAAGTATGCAAGAAGCTTCTTTCTAAGAACAACAAAATGATATGCTTTGCTACTTAAAGCTTCATGAAATAAAACAGTGAATTACTAGTTAACCTGGTAAGTTCTGGAAAACCAGGCACATTCTAAGTCTGCCTTTCTTTTCTTTCCTTTTTAAATTAGTGTTAGAGACAAAAGTCAATAAAAATCAACTGTGTACCTACTCTGTACCACACTGTGTTAAAATAAAATAGACTGGTTTGATAAGATTTTAAAATCTACGAATGTTATTGTAAGTGCTTTGATTTATATAAAATAGTACAAAGTACATGGCTGTTTCAAGTGTAGTTCCACATGCAGAGGGGCAATGGCTTAGATCAGTGGTTTTATTTTTTTTATTTTTTTTCTGTTTTACCACTGTGTTCTGTGGATCCCAGGAGTTCCAGAGGGCTCCCCAGGGCCACCTTGGAGTGACAGAGGAGTTTGCAGGTGGGCACTACTCCTGGCACTCGGCCCATTTCAAACAGAGCACTTTACACTTATTATTCTGTAGCTTATTTGAAACGCAGGGGCTTGGACAACCGTTGGAACATCACCCAGAGGAAAACAATGTAGATGTGGCATGCTTTCTTGGATTTGATTTGATTTTTGAAGGCTCAAGAAAAGAACAGAACAATGTTTGATGGACTGAAACAGTATAAACACTCAGCTGTACCCAGGAAGGATCAAAGGACGTGATCCCTCCCTTACTCCCTTTAGCCATCATTGCCCAGAGTAAATGCAGGCAAGTTAGTATTTGTTTCCAAAAAAAAAACACCACGGAAAAGTCACTTCTACTGAAGTTTGGAAAATACAATTTCCGTTCTGTTTCTGGATTCATGTATTGTACTTCTTTATCAATGAAACATACATTATTTTTTAAAAGATTAGAGGCAAATGCATGATCTTGTGTACAAAGGGACAGATAAAAGAGTTAGGGTAGAATGAGCAAGTGTTGCCTGTCTGCCAAGGGAAATGCCACGCACCCCCTTTGATGTATTATACAATACACTTGCTCCCCTCGGCCTCACCAGATAATGCCGAGTGAGTACTATGCAAAGTCCTGGAATTTTAAATATTAATCATGCTCTTCTTGGCTAGAAAAGATAAAATTATATATAAAATTATAAAAATGATAAAACTATAACTTAGAAATTATTAAAACCTACAGGGATTTTTTTTCCTTTTAACTGTCCTTATTTATTTACATAGAAAAATTAATTTTATAATTAGAGAAAGTAAATGAGTCAAAGCTAGTTTCACACTGTATTTTTCTTTTCAAGATCTAGCCTAGGAGTCCAAAACCCACCTAAGTTCAACTCAAATCCTCAGCCATGTGTTGGACATGACTGGACCCCAAAACCTTGTGCTCTGATTGTTAGAGACAGGAAAGTGGATCAAGTCACAATATCCCATCTAGGACCCTGTGTGCTAAAGGGGTGATTACACAGGGTCAAGAACAATTATAATCAGGAGAGAGAAGAGCTGGAAACAGAAGCTGATGCCTGGGAGATCAGGGGGAGTGAGAAAGTTTTGTTAGCGGAATTGATTGTTTTATGGAATAGGTGGCATTTGAGGATGACTTTAACTCAGACAGTAAAGAATCTACTTGCAATGCAGAAGACCTGGGTCGGATCCCTGGGTCGGGAAGATTTCTCTGGAGAAGGGAATGGCAACCCACTCTAGTATTCTTGCCTGGAGAATCCCATGGACAGAGAAGCCTGGTGGGCTACAGTCCATGGGGTCTGCTAAGAATGGGACATGACTGAGCAACTACCACTTAAAGGTTTAATCATCTTTGTTCTTTATTTGCCAGCTGCATGCAGCCTCAGGCAAGATACTAAACTCTCAAGACTCAGTTTCCCTATCTGTTAAACGCAAAAGGAGAATGTTAAAATGTCCAACATCTTTTAGGTCCTGATTCAACAATTTCATGATTCTTCCCAAGAGAAGATGAGGACACTGCCAAGCACACTTCTCTTTAGTCCCAAAAGGTCACATGCATGCTAAGTCACTTCAGTCATGTCCAACTCTTTGTGACCCTATGGATTGTAGCCTCCCAGGCTCCTCTGCCCATGGGATTTTCCAGGCAAGAAGGCTGGAGTGGGCTTCCATTTCCTTCTCCAGGAAAAGGTCACATATATACATGATATAGACCACCCAAGCAAATGACAAGAGGAATTAAGCCCAGGATATAGAAAGAAGAGACAACAAGTTAATAATCACATGCTTATTTAGAAAGTGCCACATACAGTACGGTAATTAAAACTTAAACATCTGGAGAAAATGCAAACAGTGTTTCATGTTGGCATGTATCAAGAGACCAGCAAGAATGATCAATGTGTTCTGGAGAGCCAGGATCCTATTTATAGGATGAAAGTCTTGGAAGGCTCTCTCAGCAGGAACGATATTAATTAAGTGGTGATAACACAGAAAGGAGAAGGAACTGGGATATGCAGGGGGCACAGGAAACATAAAGAATATAATCTCTAGGTCTTTTCTTTGCTGGGAACATACTGTACAGAGAGTATAAGCATATAACAACTAAATGAATTGGCTGTTCTGAGTTTTTAAAAAAAGCAAAACAAAACACTTTCTTTTCTTCTCTCTCCTGATAGATTCTGCTTAGGATTTTGTATTCTTTAATCCTTGAAGATGTTCTACAACACTGCATGAAGGGAGCATAGCTAAGGTTGGTTGGGAGTGATGGGTAAGGTTTTACGGATAGATGCACATGGAATATAAAGAAGTTTTCCTTTTTTAGGCAGAAAACAAATAAACTCAGTGAGAATATAAGAGTAAGACTTAGATTTCAGTATTGATTTTTTTTCTTTGATACATTTGTATTACTTTTCCCCATCACCCTCTACATCCCAGATGTCCATTTCAGGTACAGGTTAAATCATCTTTCCTCACAGAAGATTATATATAGGTAGCCAATAACCTACTTCTGAATCCAGCAAGCCTTGGGATTTATCATGAACTGGGTGGGTGGGGGAGTGCATTCCCTTGGAGGCCTGGTGACAGATAGGTAGCCTGCCTCTCCTCTGGCACCTGTACCCACTCACTCTTAGAACTTTTGAGCCTACCTCGTATATCTGAGGCCAGGTGCTGAGTTCCTCTGACATAGAGGATGCTTGAGCTAGGATAATACCTGCGAGCCAGATTTCTGTGTCTGTCAGTCAGTTCAGATTGCCTAGACTGACCTAAGATGAGATTATAGTTTTTACTGTAACAGACAACTCCAAGGAAAGCTGCTGTAATTTACAGCAGGCTTGCAGAGAAACAGCCAATGAATGATCATCAATTTAAACTGAAAATATGGGCCTGTTTTGTTCTAGAGGCTGATCCCAGTAATGCCCCTAACAAGCTGCCTGGAAAACCAGGGCATGATGCCCACTGCTGGAGACATGTTGATGAAGAACTGTGCTTGTCCTGACAAGCTGCTAAAAATAGCAAGAAGAACAGGAAGGCAAAACAGGTTCCTGGGAATGTAAGACAGTTACTCCGATGTCAGTTTTATTCCAATTGCTCTCACTGATATGAAGAGGAGAGAGAAGTATCTGGTACAAAAGATGTTAACTTGCTAGACAGTACCCCAGAGACTTAAAAAAATTAATACAACCCTTTAAAGGAGACTGCCTTTTCACTGGAGGATGTAGAAGTCTTAGGAGAATCAGAGCAAAGCTGAATGCCTTTGTCCTGCATAATTAATAGAGCCTGGTATTTCTTTTCTTCTTCTTCTGCATTTTTTTTTAAACATAAACTCTCATTGATTGGGGGAAATATATTCACACTGTAAAACGTTGGGCAGGTACTATCTCTTTGGTTCAAGTATGTCCCTTTGGGGGGGGAAGTCCATATTTCATGGTGATAAATTCGCCTCATAAGTAGAAAAACTGAACACAAATATACTGCTATGTCAACTTTATTGATTTTTGCACCATTGTAAAGACCTTCATCGTCCTCCAATATTTCTTAAATCTATCAGCATCTCAGAAAGTGACCCTGAAAGCCTCATTTATCTGTAGAGGAAAAGATCCCTTCTCTTAGGTTCACCCATAAACATTGTGATTTAAACAGCTCAGGCCTGCCTCTGCTTCTGGAAGGGAACCTGCACTGAGAAAGCTGTTCTCAGAGTCATGGGCAACAGTTTCTTTTTCTCTGGAAAAAGGAATAGCTGGGTGTTAATTGCAGCTAAATGCCCATAGCCAAATGTCTTTTTGAAAGTCCTGTGAGTAACTATATAGTTCACTATGCACCCTGACTGACATTGATATATTTACATCAATAAGTTTGATGGCAGGGCGCCTTTCTGTATTACGTCTAGGATTTCCTTCTAGTTTTAGGAGCTACCTTTGGACTTGAGATCTCATTCTTCAAGTCCTGTTCCTGCTAACAATCTTGTCGCTTTCAGGTCACTACCACTTACTCTGCTGCTACAGAAAAGCCTATGCTGACATTCAATACTTGACACATGACTTTTAAAAACCATATTCCTTTCTAATGGCATTAATAAAACAGAGACTATCCCTAGATCAGAACAATTATAAGGTCTCTTCTAGATGTAAATTCCTTTATTTTGACTATATCACTTTACAAATGTAAACGACTCACCCAAAGACACCTGCTAGGTACAAGCAGAGTCAGAGACTTCTTAGTTACAAAAAAAGTCATATTGCATTTACTACTAGAATAAAGGATCTTTGAAGGTGGAAAGCTGGCTTATTTATTTCTATATCTTATGGTGCCTACAATTGGTTGATTGTTAAATAAAATTTACTAAAAATGTGAACTAGAGGAAAAATCAATAGAGATTATAAGAATTGATTCAAAGCCAACAAACACAGCTAAATTTCATTATAAAAAATAAGGGATATAAGTTCAGCTCCTCAATTTAGGACTGTATACAACAGATCAAAATTGTTTAGATGTAATTGTTGATGCTGGACCAGTCATCAGCCAGGAAGGGCAAGATAGGAACGTTCAGGGTAAATCTCTAAATTTGAGAGGCTGACATTACTTAGCTGTGCTCCCCAATACTGTGGCCAACAGCCACATGTGGCTATTTACATTCAAATTAATTAAAATGAAATTAAATGTAAAATCTGGCTCCACAGGCACACTAGCCATAATTTAAGTAATAGCCCCAAGTGCCTAGCGTCTATAGCACTGGACAGCTTAGAGGAACATTTCTATCATTGTAGAAAGTCTACTAAACACTGATATTTATAGAGGATGGTCACTACTATTATTTCCAGTAATTATTTGATGAAGGAGGAGAAGAAAGATGAGCAAAGGAGAATAAAGCGAAGAGAAAACATGATAAGGCCTTAGCTATTCTGTGCTAAATACTTGAAGTGCCTTAGTTAATGTAGGCCTTAAAACTTTCCTCCTGAGGTAGGTACTATAATTATCCTTATTTTGAATTTGATGACACTGTGCTAGGAGAGATTAAGGAAATCGCCTTAGTTATATACTTGTTAATTGGCTTAGCTGGGTTTTTACTCAAGCCATCTGACTTCAGAGTCTATGCACAATGGGAAATTATGCTGCTCCAACTGAAAAACTTGAAATGTGTAGAGCCAGAAGAAATATTACACCCTATCTAGGCGGTTCTTTAATCCAGATATATATTAGAAGCACCCGAGGAACTTGCACAAGATACAGTTCCCTGAGCCCTAAGCCAGAGCAACAGGGGTAGGGCAGAGGTTTGCACACCCTACAATGCCCATTGCTCTGCATCTACAGCTAGAGTTGAGGATGACTATTTAGAGATGCACTAATCTACCTTCCACGGGCCAGATGACAAAATGTAGTACCTACCTACTCAAGGTCAATGATAGTACCTATTGACAGATCTGAAATGAGAACATAGGTATCAGGGCTACCAACATAAGAGAATATGGCTTGGGACAAATGAACAACCTTTTTAAATTTCCTGATAGATATTCTTATCTATTCATATAACTTAAATAATACCTAGAAATTATATGTCAGAATCTGATAGTGCAAATTTTTAAAACTAGACAATGAATGTAACACCACTCTCCTCCTAAACCAAATAGGTGTTTCTCATTTAAAAGCAAATATTATTTTCTTCCTAAGAAAATAACATCCCTCTCTGAAGAATAAATAAACCCTATGTTCATGACAGCTCTCTGGTACATCAGATGGTAAAGAATCTGCCTACAAAGCGGGAGACCCTGAGTCGGGAAGATCCCCTGGAGAAGGGAATGGCTACCCACTCCTGTATTCTTGCCTAGAGAATTCCTAGGACAGAGGAGCCTGGACTGAGGAGTGTCCATGAGGTTGCTAAGAGCTGGACATGATTGAGCAATAACACTCTCACTTTTCACTGAAGAGTAAATAACCTCTGATCATAACAGCAGTATAATGCAGTGGAAACAGGATGATCACCAAGCAAGAAAGCTGGATTCTTGTCCCAGCTGTGCCTATAACTCTGTGATGGAGGCAAGTGATTTTCTTTCTTTGAACTCAGTTTCCTCATCTGTAAAATTAGTATGTCGTATATGATGATCTTCAGGGTTCCTTCTAGCATTGTCTCCAACCTGACATTTGTATGCAATCTGAATAAGCTTTAGAAATGAAACTTCCAACCTGCTTAGGACAGTGTGTTCACTTCAATTCTCGTCAATCTATTTATTCCATGTCAAGGGAATAGAGGTGGACATTCCATGAAAATCCTATCTTTTGTTTTGCCATGCTTCATTATAATTCCTGCCACTAACTGGTCAGAGCTCTTGTAAGAGTCTGGAACATCCACACAACAGGACATTCCCTATAGCTGCCTTTTGGAAATGATAATGATATGCCTGCCTCTCTCTCTCCTACATTCACAGCTGCTGATCTGAAAATTATGATGTGTCAGACATTTTA
Source organism: Budorcas taxicolor (assembly GCF_023091745.1). Taxonomy (NCBI): domain Eukaryota; kingdom Metazoa; phylum Chordata; class Mammalia; order Artiodactyla; family Bovidae; genus Budorcas; species Budorcas taxicolor. The sequence continues at coordinate 27,103,272 of NC_068932.1, forward strand.
CCACCTTAACATCGATCAATTCATCTTTATATCTCTTGAAGCTTAACTGTAATGGATTTTTAGGTGGTTTAGAGAGATGAGCCAGCCAAGACAGAAGTCACATCATGAATAAACAGCATGCTGAATACACACTACTTACCTTACGCTTGTTGGTAGGACACACGTAGAGATAGCTTAAAATCGTTTTCAACCCAACTTTATCATTCAGCTTCTCATAGGTTGTCCCATAATCGGTTGACCTATAATTCAAAAGGAGCATTAATGAGGACAGAAGTATAAATCATTTGCCTGCTTGTCAATGTAATGCATGTTTTACATAGTAGAATGGCTCTCCAGAGGTTTCTAAATGATTCATGTAGTATATAATGATGCTTAATTATGTACACAGTAGCATCATGTGAGTGGTTAACATTTGCATTTAAATTGAATTGGTAAAAATTAAAACTCCATCTCTCACTGCTCCTTAAGGTACGTGCATTGCATCGAGAATGTGTTTAATTTTCAAAGATTAAGAATGAGGGTATTCCTTGAAACCAGACTAAGAAATAAAGACCTTTTACTTAGATCTGACATTTCCAGACTTCTGCTTTATCTTTGGCACAGTGGAAAAGTAGGTTCTGCTGATTTATCTACAAATTGTGTTTTCTTTCATGAGTCATAGGATATATGGTGGGCTAGTCTCTCCAAAGGTCATTCAGTCTTTTCTTATTATTTAAGAATAAGAAGATGTCTTAATAGTAAGTGAAATTTCACAGTTCTACTCGGTGGCCTTTTCCAGTGTTAAGCCACCTGGAGTTGGGAGGATATTACGTCTTGGCATTGACTTTGTCGTTTTTGGAGATTCTCTCATCTTTTCTTGACGTTGGTCAATGACTTATTAATTTAGACTGAATAAACAGACCTTAATCACCTTTCTATATAAGTCTATTATATATTTCAGAATTGTACATCTTATTAAATCATCATTGCAACCAAGTTCAATAGGAAATATTATCTATATTTGAAGAAAGTGGTTGAGAGAACATGAATGATCTTTTCAAAGTCAGTTAGAATTTGACTCTAGGTAGTTTGAATGGCAACCCACTCCAGTATTCTTGCTTGGAGAATCCCATGGACAGAGGAGCCTGCTAGGTTACAGTCCTCGGGGTCGCAAAGAGTTGGACACGACTGAGCGACTTCACTTTCACTTTCCTTTCTGACTCTAAGCTCTGTGTTACATTATACCACAGCTTTTTTTCTTTTAATTTAAAGGGAACAAATATAAAATCTATCAGCTTCTTTACACAAATAGGAGATTCCCAAAGAAAATGCAATTCATCCATTCACATTTGTAGAGCCTTTAAAATGAACTAGGCTCTGTGCTATGTTCCAGGATACAGCCCCTACTTTCAAGAATCCAATAGCTTCGAAAGGCAGAAAAAGAAAGTGGTAATGTGTTATATGTAACAAAAGAGATGAAAATTAATAAGACTCAGAAAATAAAGTTGGTTTAATGAGGAAAATCACAAAAATGCAATTATTTAAACTTATTTATGATATGATAGAAGTTTCATATTTCCATACACCATAAAGATGAAATAGAAGAGTTGTCTGATATCAACCTCAATGTCATACATTAAGAGCCTACTCAGGATCAGGCACCAGAGCTAGAAAGCTATAAAACATATTAGCTAGGAATTAAGGAATTAAGAAGTTGCTATGGCTGGAGATATAGGGAGCTCTTTACCAAAAAATATTTATATAAGATAGATAAATATTTTAGATGATATTAGAAAACAAAGATCATGGCATCCGGTCCCATCACTTCATGGGAAATAGATGGGGAAACAGTGGAAACAGTATCAGACTTAATTTTTGGGGGCTCCAAAATCACTGCAGATGGTGATTGCTGCCATGAAATTAAAAGACGCTTACTCCTTGGAAGAAAAGTTTTGACCAACCTAGATAGCATATTCAAAAGCAAGACGTTACTTTGCCGACTAAGGTCCGTCCAGTCAAGGCTATGGTTTTTCCAGTAGTCATGTATGGATGTGAGAGTTGGACTGTGAAGAAGGATGAGTGCCAAAGAATTGATGCTTTTGAACTGTGGTGTTGGAGAAGACTCTTGAGAGTCCCTTGGACTGCAAGGAGATCCAACCAGTCCATTCTGAAGGAGATCAGCCCTGGGATTTCTTTGGAAGGGATGATGCTAAAGTTGAAACTCCAGTACTTTGGCCACCTCATGCGAAGAGTTGACTCATTGGAAAAGACTCTGATGCTGGGAGGGATTGGGGGCAGGAGGAGAAGGGGACGACCGAGGATGAGATGGCTGGATGGCATCACTGATTCGATGGATGTGAGTCTGAGTGAACTCTGGGAGTTGGTGATGGACAGGCAGGCCTGGTATGCTGTGATTCATGGGGTCGCAAAGAGTCGGACATGACTGAGCGACTGAACTGAACTGAGACTATAATACATATTATATACATAAATTATAAGTAAGTAAATATAGAAAACACTTTATAGAATTTAGATTACACTCCAAATCACTGAAGATTGGGGTATTATGAAAAGTTTCTTTGAAGAACTTTGGATCTTGAAAATGGAAAATGGGTAGGGTTTTAGAAAAGGGATGTAGAGTTGATACTTGAATAATAAGGGGGTTAGGGGTGCCAACAATTCCTGTAGTCAAAAATCAGCATACAACTTATCACTGGCCTCCTATATACACAGTTTCTCCACATCTGTGGTTCTGCATCCAAGGATTCAACCAAATACACATTGTAGAATCTACAGTATTTACTACTAAAAAAATATGTAGAAGTGGATACACATAGAGTTCAAATCTCTATTGCTCAGGGGTCAACTGTAGTCAGAGCATCAAAAAATAGAAGTCACCTTATGTAATCCAAATATATAACTAGATTTCCTCAGGACCAGTCTGGGCTTTAGCCCAATAGAACAAATGCTTGCTTAATAACCAAGAATATTTAAGAATATTCCTAATCTCTTTACAAATCAAAATTTGTTCTCAATTCAAGCCAAATTAAATGTTTAAACACTGTGGTATTATAGTAACTAATAGAAAGGGAAAAAAACCTGATGTATTTCCATATACCCCAAATGTCACAGACAAGCAATTGTCTGTGGCTGTCCCGCAGAACCAGAATTACATAAAGTGTTGACAAGTTTCATGGGTAAAACCACCAACCAGCTGGGATACACTGGTACAGTGATATAGGAGTGAAGACACTCGATGATTGCGAACCAGTTGGCAAATAGTTTACTGCACCACATTCTCTGAGTAGCTACTTCTATCAGCCTCATCACCAGGGCCTCTCCTTGGAAAATGCCCAGATCTCCTTACAGTCCCAGCAACTGAAACACTGAAGGCTGAAAGAGCAGAGTGTCACTGTGTGACCCAGGACACTTGCTCCAGCACCTGTTCTGAATGCCACTGCCTATGACAGTCAGCCTGAGCCCCAGCGGAGGAGACAGTGACCTTGGAGAAGGGACTGCACCCTGGAAGGCAATTCCTAGGGTCCATCTGCAAACCCAAACTCCCCTTCATAGCCAACAGATGCTTCCAGTCATGCCTGCATGGTCAAATGTGGGAAATTCAGTCTCCTAGGGATGTGGGCTCGGAAAGAACAGAGAAGAGACAGACAGTTGAGCAGCAGGCTGGCTGTTGAGCCAGTGCACTAGCTGTTAAATATTTTAAGTGTCATCTCTAAATACAGGGGAGAGGAGTCTCATCCGAGATCAAAAAAATGTTAGGAAACACTTGATTAGGCAAAATTTAACGTTTCTTAACTTCAGAACTTAGAATTTTTATTATTCTTACATACATACATAAATTTTATTATTCTAATATACACTGTGAACCTCTTACATGCATATTTCATGAAGCATATTCAAAACATATTTGATTATAGGATCCATTCGTGAGAGATATCTAATGAGATTAGTCTTCTGAACAATATACTTTGGGAAACAGTATGAAGACCAAAAAAAAAAAGAAAGCCAAACAAAGATTATAGCTCTTGGTTTCATAAGAAAAGGAGAACAATAAAAATATTTAAAATAAATCAAATTTGCCAAGAGAAATGCCAGTTATGCCAACTATAAAGTGACTGTTGCTATGAAGGCAAAAAGGAAGCAATCTTAAAAATAGGTACCATACACAGACATATTTAAGATGCAGCCTTGCATCCTCCAATTGTACCATTTTTTAAAACATTCCAAAGCAAGCATTTTTTCAGGTTGTGTTTATAAGCTGGCTTATTACAGATTAAAAACATGGCTTCTGTCAACACCTATACTGTGCTAGAAGATACAGAAAGCTTTAAAAATAAGTGTCTCAGGAAAACAAATAGCAAATGATTAAATCAAGGACTGCAGGCTCTTGTGTTTGATCCTTAATCTTAACCCTTTTCAACAAATGCATCTTAGTGACTTTCAGAACATTTGAAAGCATGTCTTTATTTAAGTATTTACTATATGCATAGACCTGAGAAGAGCTTCTCTGAGGGATGGAGAAATCACATTCAAGGCATGGCCCCTGCTTTCCAAGAACTTATGATCTTTTTGAGATGACAGAGTCTCCAAGGGATGAACACTGGGCACAGCTAGTTTCCACAAGGAGTGGCAGAAATAAAATGTGTGATTGGATTTCCTCTACTACAATCTTATATCATCAAATGAGATAATAAATAAGCGCAGAATCATCTGTAAACTAAATTAATCCATAAAAAGTGCTGAGCACAATGGCTGGTATGTAATAAACCATCTACGAATTATAGCTTTTGTTACTCATTTTATCACTCATTCTTTTTCTTGATGATTTTTAGCATTCTTTGGCCAACATTCACTAAAACCCATCATGTGAATCCGCGAGGAAAATCTCAATCACTGAAAATGAGTTAGAGTTAGTTTGCTTAGAAGATAAGACTATCTCATGAAGCTATTACGATTTTGAAATGTAACCACATTTAGCCTATCATATTTTCAGGGATAAATGTTAGCAGTTTTGGGCAGAACTTGGATCAGAGAGGTAAGGAGAGAACTTGATAAAAGATTCTGTACTCTGCTTCAATAACAACTGTGTCAGGATTCTACTGCTGAATAGATTATTACATTTAAGAATCCTAACAGATATTATAAATGTGCATTTATTGGGTGCTTACAATGTGATCTAAGCTCTTCAGCTCCTTCAGAATCCCATGAGAGGCAGACTGGTATTAGTCATATGCTATAGATAAGGAAGGCCCACATGTATAACCAACCTACTTAACTAGGGCCATAGAACTTGGAGGTGGGGCACCCACTAAGGGCTGTATCTTTAACCTCATGCTACATTTCCTCTCTCAAAAGCTACAAGAGGAAAAAGGAAATGTATTTACAAAGCCTAGTTTTAAAAAAGGAATATGAACTGAAATTATTAGAAGTTCCCCATGGGGTAGGCCCAAACCTGGATTCTCTTCATACTTAGTAAAAATCCAGAGGACCTGCCAGAAGCCATATTAAGAAAAGTCTAAACAGAAACTCTCACAACAAGGCACAAAGAAAGTGATTCTTGATGTGGCCTACTTAGGCTCCTGGGGAGGCTAGAAATATGGACGAGGTGAATGGGTCAACCTGTCAATGATATGATGATGGCTCATGAAGATTACCAAGACGTCACAGCTGAATGGAAGAGCAATGACCTGAAGTCAAACAGAATGGGACTTACGAGCTCACAAGCTGGGTAACCAGTCAGTGTCCTGTCTCCATACAAACTCCAGACTTGCTATAGACAAATAATATTGACTTCTGCATCTAACAGGACTGCAATATAATCCTGAGATTCCCATTCCTAGTATCTCTCCTTTTCTCCTCTCCCCCTGATTCCTGCCCACTCCTGTCTTGTTATTCTTGACCTTGGAGAGCTCTTTATCTAGATACCCTGACAGATGGCCCCTCACTTCATTCAGCGACCCCCCTCTCCTAATACAGTGCTCCTCCTTAGCCTCTTTTATTTTCTCTTCATAGTCTTTACCCACATCTGAAAGATTTTTACTTACTTTTTATTGTAAAAAACAAAATTCTCCCACCAGAATACAAGCGTCATGAGGGTAGGAAAGATGTCTTGTGGACTGCTGTCTTCCGAGCTCTCAGAAGAGTGCCCCAGACACTTGTGAAACTTAATTGTTTTGGCTGAGTGACTGACTTCACAGATGTTTGCTCTTTTCGTGTGGCCCACAGGATTTCCACAAAGTCAAAATTAAGAAGCTCAGCTATTCAGGCAAGAATCACTGAAGTCCTTGTTATGAGCAGATACAATGGGCTCTGCAGGCTCAAGCGGGACTAGGGTGGTCAGCATGCTCCATGCCCCTCTATTGTTTAATGGAGCAACCTCTGCCTGGCATTTATAACCTGGCCACTGTAAGCACCATAGGAAAGCACACATCTCTGTTCATTTCCAAGTCCCCGGTCCTCAGGACAATGCTGGTACATAGCAGGTGCCTTCTACAGACAGAAGGTGAATGAATGCATGAAGCCTGATGGACACCCTCTTTGAATTGAGGATAAGCTAGGCTTCTTCTTCAAAAAGGCTTTTAGAAAATATCCATATAACTTGACACCTTCCTTCACTTCCAGGCCCCAGAGAGGGAATATACTCTCTCCCAGACACACCATGCCATAATACCAAGGTCACAAAAACAAGACTCAAGCTGTAGAGAGAAGTCCAGGGACAAGAAATATCAAGGCATCACTCACATCAGCTCAAATGAGATGTCCTGAAAGAGGAACAGTGTTTAACTCTAATTCAAGAGTCTGCAGCTTCTGTGTTTTGTTTCTTTCCTAAAATCATTAAGAGCAGCCACCTCCACTGTCCCTGGTGCATTTGGTGGCATACAAATAGCTTCCAGAGGCAAAGTTGCACTGGCTACATCACAGACTCTGTTCCTGCGGAACTCGGGAGGCATGAGGTTACAGCAGTGAGAATAATTTAGGGTTTGGAAAATGTTTGCGAGTGAGTCGACATTTAAATAACTTCATTATCATTCATTGACAGGTTTTTTTAACCTGTCAGTGCAATTGATATTTCTATTACCATGTTATAACAAACCTCTGCACATTTTAAATACAGTCACCAGATTCCATTAGTCTACCCACTGTCAAGAAAATATCTCCCAATCCATTTTTCATAATACCTCGAGAATATAATAGGTGATCTACATCAAACGATGACGTGGAGCTGAAGGAAATTGTCTCCTGCTTTCTGAGGATTCTGTCCTGAAATACATCTGCCTGTCAGCCTAAACATATAATTTAAAAGTGCTGCTGAGACATTATAGTGCATCCAGAGCTGAACAAGCTTCCCTCTGTTTTCTTCGATTTCCTGAGCTTTTCAGATTAACCTGCAGAATCAGAGGAAAGGGGGTTAAACAGCAGGATTGGGGGAGGCATGTCAGTTTACTATACAGATACTTTCCACTTTGCCATATGACACAGTATTTGGAATGTCATTTAATTTGTAATAGAAAAGTGTTTATTTTTTTAATGGAAGGGACAGTACTTATATCTTGTTAAATAATAAGCTGTGAAAGTCCTCTCTCATCTTCCTGGTTCCTTGTATCATCACACTGCATTCTTTTATTTTATTGAAGTATAGTTGATTTACAATGTTGTGTTAATTTCTGCTGTATAAAAAAATGGATTCAATTACACACACACACATTCTTTCCCATTATGGTTTATCACAGGATATGGAATATAGTTCCCTGCATTGCACTGTATTCTTGATGTTTCTAGTCACACAGGATAGCTAAGAAACTGGAATGTATCTGACTGTAACTGCATGCATATTGCTCTGTGGGAAAGTGGTGATATAGATTAGAAGGCATTGCTACCCACATACATTTCTGCAGTAAGTAAAGATCTATTATACTTAACATTAAAGAAAGGAGTTACCCTTACCCCTGAAATATCTCCCAGTTCATTTTGAGTGAGTATAAAAATAACCCAAACTTGTACTAATACCCAGAGTATTTTGCTTAAAAAAGGGAGTGCAAATTAACTTAGTCAGATGTTTTCTGTTCAGCTTTTTGGGCCATAGGTACAGGGAAGAGTAACTTTCTTAATAAGGTAATGTCCACGAGTTCCTTCTGACACACACACAGAGAATTGTCTATCCTCACTGTCTCTTATCTGTACCGTCCACTTCAGCTCTCCTTCCATCTCTGGGGCAGAACATTGCCATCTTTGCACTGGCTAGATCTTGTTGCAATAGTCCAGGAGACACCACTACTCCCTCCTTTTCCCTCCTCTCTGTCTTTGCAAATATAATACCCACTGCACAAGAGACAGTGGTGGGGCGAGCAGAGGACACACAGTCCTTATCATCTTTTCCTTTCCCTGGATGCCCCTCCTGACAACGCCAGCTGACTGGCAGCCTTTGTTGTTTCTTCTATAACATCTCATACCTGTCTAGGCTGGCCTAAAATTGTCAATGCTCAAAGTGTTCAGTGCTAATAGACTACCTTCTCTGAAAGCAGGGCTAGTTTACATTTATCCTTTCACCCTTTATTTCCCCAATCAAAATTCACTCATATACTTTCTCCCTTCCTTTATTGAGCCTTCTCATAGCCCTCTGCTGAATGGGATGACTCTTCTTTATATCCCACATAACTCACTTGAATCCTCTCTTCTGTTACTTTCCATATTTGCCATGCATTACCTTCATCTAGGTCTGCTCCCCTCTCACCTTATGGCCAGCGACTAGACAACAAGCTGCATTTATGCTTACTCTTCTGTGTCTCTCTCCACCATTGTAGCTTGTCCATGGTGTTCAAAAGGTGCTCAAACAATGTTGCTGATTGAACACCCTGAGACCTTTTCCTCTATTACCAGAAGCTATCATTCGAGAAATTTCACATTATTCTCTTTTTATGCATTTCTTTTTGGAGGATGAGGGAGCAAGAAAATTTCAGGATTCCCTGCTTGGTTTGAGTCAGACAGGATTAATGCTGAGGCAGAAATATAAGAGAAATTAGGGGCTTACTTAGGAAGCAGGCATAAAACTGTGTATGTAAAATGTATTATGCATTCAGTTCAGTTCGGTTCAGTCGCTCAGTTGTGTCCGATTCGCTGCGACCCCATGAATCGCAGCACGCCAGGCCTCCCTGTCCATCACCAACTCCCGGAGTTCACTCAGACTCACATCCATCGAGTCGGTGATGCCATCCAGCCATCTCATCCTCTGTCGTCCCCTTCTCCTCCTGCCCCCAATCCCTCTCAGCATCAGAGTCTTTTCCAGTGAGTCAACTCTTCACATGAGGTGGCCAAAGTACTGGAGTTTCAGCTTCAGCATCATTCCCTCCAAAGAAATCCCAGGGTTGATCTCCTTCAGAATGGACTGGTTGGACCTCCTTGCAGTCCAAGGGACTCTCAAGAGTCTTCTCCAACACCACAGTTCAAAAGCATCAATTCTTCAGCACTCAGCTTTCTTCACAGTCCAACTGTCACATCCATACAGACCACTGGAAAAATCATAGCCTTGATTAGATGGACCTTTGTTGGCAAAGTAATGTCTCTGCTTTTGAATATGCTGTCTAGGTTGGTCATAACTTTTCTTCCAAGAAGTAAGCGTCTTTTAATTTCATGGCTGCAGTCACCATCTGCAGTGATTTTGGAGCCCCAAAAAATAAAGTCTGACACTGTTTCCCCATCTATTTCCCATGAACTGATGGGACCAGATGCCATGATCTTCGTTTTCTAAATGTTGAGCTTTAAGCCAACTTTTTCACTCTCCACTTTCACTTTCATCAAGAGGCTCTTTAGTTCCTCTTCACTTTCTGCCATAAGGGTGGTGTCAACTGCATATCTGAGGTGATTGATATTTCTCCTGGCAATCTTGATTTCAGCTTGTATTTCTTCCAGCCCAGCGTTTCTCATGATGTACTCTGCATATAAGTTAAATAAGCAGGGTGACAGTATACAGTCTTGACGTACTCCTTTCCTTATTTGGAACCAGTCTGTCGTTCCATGTTCAGTTCTGTTGCTTCCTGACCTGTATACAGGTTTCTCAAGAGGCAGGTCAGGTGGTTTGGTATTCCCATCTCTTTCAGAATTTTTCACAGTTTATTGTGATCCACACAGTCAAAAGCTTTGGCATAGTCAATAAAACATTAATGTACTAAATATTATATACAAATAGAGCAATGCAAAACATAATATGCATTTATCAGTTACAAGGATACAGACAAATTTAGGAGAAAGGGAAGTCTGCTCAGCTTTTTAAAGCATTCTCTCTTTTGACACAACCCTAATCCCCAGACATTTTTGATCCAATGCAATACTTCCATGACCACGCTGAGGTCACATCCCCACATGCTGCAATATGCTACACTCATAACTGGCTGTGCCAAATATTTTATGAATAATAATAGTGGACATTCACCGAATGCTTAAAACATCCCACACCCTGGGCTGACAAACACTTTGTAAGGATTAACTCATTTAATCCTCATGACACCCTACCAGTTAAGAACTGGGAAGATCTACATTTTACAGATGTAGAGATTGAGACTTCAAGAGGAAGAACAACTTGCCAATACCACACAGCAATGATGAGCAGGGACTGGATTCAAACTTGGGCATTTAGTCTCCGAAGCCAGCTTCATACAGACACAAGGTGGCTTGTCCATTTAAGCTTTGTGCTCGTTATAGGTGGAGAAGGCAATGGCTACCCACTCCAGTACTCTTGCCGGGAAAATCCCATGGACAGAGGAGCCTTAGTAGGCTGCAGTCCATAGGGTTGCGAAGAGTCAGGCACGACTGAGTGACTTCACTTTCACTTTTCACTTTCATGCATTGGAGAAGGAAATGGCAACCCACTCCAGTGTTCTTGCCTGGAGAATCCCAGGGACGGGGGAGCCTGGTGGGCTGCCGTTTATGGGGTCGTGCAGAGTCAGACACAACTGAAGTGACTTAGCAGCAGCAGCAGCAGCAGCAGCAGCTTGTTATAGGAAGAAGGAATAGTTTGTCTGGAAAACAAAAGCATTTTCTAACAGAGCTCCCAGAATGTAGATGACCTTCTTCCCCAGTGAGGAACCACTACTGTTTATGACATTTGCCAATTATCATTCTAAAGTCAGTTTTCTATTTGAATGAGGACCCTGAGCCCAAGCATCTAATAAACGAAGACTCTAAAGGCATTGATGGCTCTAGGGACTACTGCAGCTTATGCCTTTGCTTGTGAAGACTGAACGGTGCCAGACATGAAAGCACATCCACATGTATATTCCTTGCTTTAGAATCCTTATCAGAAAATGGATTTAACCTGCAACTGCTCATCAGCATTTGCTATTTCTGACAGAGTGCTTCACTTCACTCTCACATGGCATGCTGGTTGACTAAAGGAGCACTGTGATTATCTTGCCTGGAAATAGGCAAAAATAAGTAAAATATTTATTAAATGAAGCCAGTGTAAATTGGTCCTCCTAGTCCTTCAATCCGGAGAAGGCAATGGCACCCCACTCCAGTACTCTTGCCTGGAAAACCCCATGGGTGGAGGAGCCTGGTAGGCTGCAGTCCATGGGGTCGCGAAGAGTCATACACGACTGAGCGACTTCACTTTCACTTTTCACTTTCATGCATTGGAGAAGGAAATGGCAACCCACTCCAGTGTTCTTGCCTGGAGAGTCCCAGGGACGGGGGAGCCTGGTGGGCTGCTGTCTATGGGGTCGCACAGAGTCGGACACAACTGAAGCGACTTAGCAGCAGCAGCAGCAGTCTTTCAATCAGAACATACAGTGAAAACTATGAAAAAAAAATGTATTCTGGAAGCATAAGCAACTTGTCATTTAGTGGTGATAATAGGATTTATTTGATTCCCTGATATTTAAATGATTAATTATCCTAAATAATGGAAGTTGTTCTCTGGGAGTCATGATATAAGGATATTTTATGAGGTTTTTTTTTTTTTTTTCTATACATGGTAGAAGCCTCAACCTCACATGATGACTAAAAATTAAGTGAATTGGAAATGAGTAAATTATTTCCCCACATGTAACTGGAGAGGACTGAACCACTGATCTCTAGTCATGACTGCAACATTCAAGAATTTCTGCAGCAGGAGTAGTTTTGAGGAACTTAATATCCATAGTGAAGCCTGGAGTAAGGCTTAGAGGAAAACACCATCCCCAAATCATAGGAGACAACCAGGGGTTGGAGTTTCAAGAGGAGGGTTTACCGTCTTCATCTGTTACATGTTGTCTACTTTCTATTTAGCTTCTTTAAAGATGAAATGATTGAGCCTGGATAGAAAACACAATTTGTTCATTACTGCATGAAACGTGAAGTGAACGTGTTAGTCATTCAGTTGTGTCTGACTCTTTGTGACCCCATGGACTATAGCCTGCCAGATTCCTCTGCCCATGGTATTCTTCAGGCAAGAATACTGCGGTGGGTTGCCATTGCCTTCCCCATGGGATCTTCCTGACCCAGGGATCTCACCTGATTCTCCTGCATTGCAGCCAGATTCTTTACCATCTGAGCCACCAGAGACACCCTCATTACTCCATATAGTTTCTTAAATAATCACTATTTATTGGGGGAATTCCATCTATTAATGTGAAGGAAGCTAAAGATTCTAAAATAGATCTTCAATTAAGTCTTAGAGGTAATTTGATCTGTTTAGTGGTTTTTATTTTTATTTTTTATTAAAGTAGTGGGGTATTTAAAACATATTTCAAATTGTATAGTAGACACATAGGAGTTAAATTCATTGAACCCCCTGTTGTCCACTCTAGCCCACACCCAGATACCCCAGTTGGTCTCTTTTAGTAACCCTTTAACACTTTCACACTACCTCCAGAAATCAATAAAGTACAATTACTACACAACTGAATAGGTCTGACCTTATGATTCTGCAGATAAAGAAGATAAGACTCACTGTAAATTAAGCCAAGAATTCAGTTGAGACCAAGTTATGAAGAGAACACAGGTTTTTTGATTCATGTGCTAAGGCATTTTTCAGAATTTCAGGCTATAAAATATGCAAAAGTACCGTTATCTCATTAGAGAAAAATAATTATAAAGCTTAATCATCCTAGAATTAATTAATACTGTAAGAAACATGATTCTACATATAAAAGTTAATTCTCCTCCAAAACTAAAAACAAATAAAACATAAAAATTTAAAATAAAAATAATTACAAAATAAACGAAATCAGAAGCATAGATATATACAAAATTATGTGTAACCACACTTTGGAATCATATCAAACTGAAAATAGTGGTTACATTCAGGAAAGGGACCAGGATGAGGGATAACAGTCAAAGAGGATATTAAAAATCACAAATGATATATAGTGCTTACTGAGAATACCTTTCAGAATCCCTCATGGAATGAAATTTGAAAGGAAAGCCAAGAAACACTTTAGTCATTGATCTTTATCCCTGCCAGTCTTTGTGCAGTGATATCTAACCCACTCACAGGCAATACTCTGCTCAAAAATGTGATGGTCCAGCCAACTGGAGCTCTAACCTACACCATGACTCCAGGCCACACTGACACTTGTCCATAAATATCCAGGAAAACTGTCAGGTCCTACTTCCCTCAGCTTTGCCAATTTTATTCAAAAATCCAGGAAAAACTGGCAATCTCACCCACAGTCTTACCACGGTCCCTTCATTCATTCTTAAATATGTCAAGATGACCACAGTATAAATTGAAACACTCAGGTGTTTCTTGGCTTGAAACTTACTGGGGCACTGGTAGCACCAGAATACTTAGTAATATGTGCTAAAAAATGCTCACCAGAAGTCCAAGACTCTGATTCTTCATAATCACACACAACGTGTAGTTAATATACATATTAGAGTGCACTGATACAGTATCATGGCATCTGGTCCCATCACTTCATGGGAAATAGATGGGGAGACAGAGGAAACAGTGTCAGACTTTATTTTTGGGGACTTCAAAATCACTGCAGATGGTAATTGCAGCCATGAAATTCAAAGACGCTTACTCCTTGGAAGAAAAGTTATGACCAACCTAAATAGCATATTCAAAAGTAGAGACATTACTTTGCCGACTAAGGTCCATCTAGTCAAGGCTATGATTTTTCCTGTGGTCATGTATGGATGTGAGAGTCAGACTGTGAAGAAGGCTGAGCGCCGAAGAATTGATGCTTTTGAACTGTGGTGTTGGAGAAGACTCTTGAGAGTCCCTTGGACTGAAGGAGATCCAACCAGTCCATTCTGCAGGAGATCAACCCTGGGATTTCTTTGGAAGGAATGATGCTGAAGCTGAAACTCCAGTACTTTGGCCACCTCATGCGAAGAGTTGACTCATTGGAAAAGGCTCTGATGCTGGGAGGGATTGGGGGCAGGAGGAGAAGGGGACGACCGAGGATGAGATGGCTGGATGGCATCACCGACTCGATGGATGTGAGTCTGAGTGAACTCCGGGAGTTGGTGATGGACAGGGAGGCCTGGCATGCTGCGATTCATGGGGTCGCAAAGAGTCAGACATGACTGAGCGACTGAACTGAACTGATATAGTATAATGGCCCATTCATTCATTCAACAATTATTTGTGCTGTGTCTCCTAGGTTCCAGGCCTTGTTTCTGACACCGGCAATAAAACAGAAGAAGAAGAAACAAATACAAAATCGCTGTTCCTTTGGAGCTTACACTCTAGCAGAAAGAGACACATTAGAAACATGTAAGTATTAGTAGCTCAGTCGTGTCCAACTCTTTGCAAATCCATGTTCTGTCCATGGAATTCCCCAGGCAAGAATACTGGAGTGAGTAGCCTTTCCCTTCTCCAGGGGATCTTCCCAACCCAGGGATCGAACCCAGGTCTCCTGCACTGCAGGTGGGTTCTTTACCAGCTGAGCCACAAGGGAATCCCAAGAATACTGGAATGGGTAGCCTATCCCTTCTCCAGGGGATTTTCCCAACCCAGGAATCGAACCAGGGTCTCCTGAATTGCCGGTGGATTCTTTACCAACTGAGCTACTAGGGAAGCCCTATAGTCAGAGAAGGTCTTACTAATAAGACATTTGAGGATAAATCTGAGTGATATATGTGGGAAGGTATGCATGTTGAGAAAGAGTGTTACAGGCAGAGGAAAAAGTAAGTGGAAGGGCATGGGGTCAGGTCCAAGCTCTGGATGTCTGATTTATGGCTGGACAGGATATTAAAAAGTAGAGATATCATTTAGTTGATAAAGGTCCATATACTCAAAGCTATGGTTTTCCCAGTAGTCACGCACAGATGTGGGTGTTGGATCATAAAGAAGGCTGAGCATCGAAGAATAGATGCTTTCAAATGAAACTGTGGTGTTGGAAAAGACCTCTTGAGATTCCCTTGGACTACAAGGAGATCCAACCAGTCCATCCTAAAGGAAATCAACCCAGAATATTCACTGGAAGGACTGATGCTGAAACTAAAGCTCCAACACTTTGGCCACCTGATGTGAAGACCCTGATGCTGGGAAAGATTGAAGGCAGGAGGAGAAGGGGACGACAGAGGATGAGATGGCTGGATGGCATCAGTGACTCAATGGACATGAGTCTGAGCAAACTCCAGGAGATGGTGAAGGTGTGCTACAGTCCATGGGGTCGCAAAGAGTTGGACATGACTGAGCGACTGAACAACAACAAATGGTTAGTTCACCAATTTAGAACTACATTTAATTTTTTTTTAGTATGTAGCTCCATTTATTCAAGAACTACATATCTTAAATCCTAAAGGAAGGGGAAAACACCAAAATAATAATGGAACGTGAGATGCAGCATGATTTCTTAAAACTGAGATCATGTTCCTTGATACATATTCCTGCAGGAGATACAGTAAGGCAAGTTGATTACAAGGGGCACCTGTGGAATTCATATGCTGGGCTTCAAGGGCTGAAATACTATGTATTTGAAAACTAGATTTCACCCTCACAGAACATCAGGAAACTCTGCTTGATGGAGGTGAGTTGGTGACATATTATTTCAGAGAACTAAACTTATTTCTGAACAGAACTTATTTCCAATACCCTGACCCAGACTCTTCTGAAAGGTTTTGGCCCTATAACTTACTATTTTTCATCTCCCAAAGCCACCCAAATTGATTTTCTACATACATCTCTGCTTTTTACAGTCCTATTTTTCAAACTACATTTCTCTCATTCTCTCAAAAATAATATGTCCTCCAATTCACCTCCATTAAGCAGCATTTTCAATTTTCAATATCTGGCTCCAGTTTCTAATTGCACCAATAACTCCTTCAACTCAAGGCCTTCACATTTCTTTCACCTCAGAACAGTTAGTGTTTATATGCCTACCTTACAAGAAAAGTGATTAGGGGTCACCCTTCCTAGAGGAATCAATGCCAGGACTTGTCACAGTAATGGGCTCTGAGGTTGCCTATGAGGCTTTGCCAATGACCTGCTGAGTGACCTTGGGCAAGTTGCCCAACCTCTCTGGGCTGTTCAATAATAATGGTGATTGACCTCACAAGGTTGCTGAGAGGAAACACTAATCAACCTGATTGGGAAACAGTCAATATAGAGAGCTCTATAAATATTTACCAATAGACAATGAGCTCACCGCATATAAGATTTGCATAATCACAGAAAACCCTGTCTGGACCCCAGAATAACAGTCAACATGGTGCCTGACATGGTTTCTTTCTCTTAAAATTTAAGGCTATCAGCATTCTGGGATGGTTTCCATTTTGAATCCTAAGAGAAAGGAAGAAATCAGATCAGTAAAGCCTTAGTCACCTACTAAACAAAGAAAGCAATGACTCTAGATCACTAAAGTGGTAATACTATATGCAAGGAAAAATGTATGCATGTTACTTTTATAATAAAGTGTGTGTGCCACTGAGCTTGTCACTCAACAACTAGGTAAACTGAGGATAATATATTACAGATACAGTTCTGGACATGTGCGTTAGTCG
Organism: Budorcas taxicolor; assembly: GCF_023091745.1. NCBI lineage: Eukaryota > Metazoa > Chordata > Mammalia > Artiodactyla > Bovidae > Budorcas > Budorcas taxicolor. The sequence continues at coordinate 27,120,198 of NC_068932.1, forward strand.
CTCAGTTGTGTCCGACTCTTTGCAACCCCATGGGCTGTAGCTTGCCTGGCTCCTCTGTCCATGAAATTCTCCAGGCAAGAATAATGGAGTGAATTGTCCAGTTCTGGACATGAGGGGAAAAATATTCAATAAACCAAGCAAGGATCCTGTTCTCAAGGAGGCTGCATTTTAGCATGAGATAATCAATCCCATCAATAAAAGTGTTTATATTTTCCTGTTTACATAAATACTAAGATGAAAACAAAAGAGGGTCCTGCTGTAAACAGTGACAGTGTGGTGGCTACATAGATGGGATGGTTTTGGGAGACCTCGATGAGTAGATGATGTAAGCATCCATTGGAAGCAGAAGAAGCTACAAACGCAAAGGCCTTCAGGTGTATTCAAGAAACCACAAGAAACTTGTGTGCTCTTAGCTTAGAGGGGGATGAATACAGAGAAATACACAGGACCTAGATCATGTAAGGTCTTCCTTAAAGTACATGGTAAGAAGTTTAGATTTTCTCCCACGTGAGACCATAAGGCATAGGAAAGGTGTGGTAAAAGCCAAGTCTGAAATTGACTACATTTTATAACGATCATTTTGGCTATGGTGTGGAGAATAAACTAGAAAATACAAGAAGTAAAAAAGCAAAGAGACCAAGTAAATGAGAAATATGGCCCAGACAACAGACTCAGGCCAGGATTCACTCCTGGGCTTGATTTTTCAGTGAGGAATACCTGCAGGCTACCAGAAAGTTATCAATTGTACCAAAACCTAGTAATCTATGACTATTTCTATGAACATTTTATAATAATTTCTATTCATTATGCATCATTTTTTCTAGGTATAACTTATATAATAATTTCTTCAACTCACACTCTTCCTTAGCACAGGCCTGACAGTTCCTTTTCTCTTAGGACCAGACAGTTCCTGAGACATTCTGCTTACAGAGACCCTGGGAGGAGTATGGCTTCTTTGACATTGAGGGTGCAGTTTGTATAATCAACATGAATAATTCAGCAGTGTATTAGTTATGCTTTATGATTACCGTTCACTTCAACTTGAGCTATAGTTTCAGAGTTATGGACCTTTTTTTTTTTTTTCTTAATCACCAGAAGCTCATCCATCACTATGCATCCAAGGGATCTACCAGATTACAAAGTCTGCTATTTATAGCAACAATTGTGATTCAAAATATGAATCAATATGTTGGTCCCCTACGCCTAACCTTAGGTGAAGCACAGGATCGCCAGATGAATTTTTACAGGAAGTGAGATGAAAGCACATAGCTGGAGATTGATGCCAGTGCAAGGGCTCAAGAGAACAGGCTCTTTGGCTGCTTCCCAGATGAAAAATGGTCAGCAGTGCAGATTGTGTGTCACAGCTACCTGAGGGGTGACAGAGAAATGATAGGCAGGGTGCCCTGGCATTTTCACACCAGGGTGTATGAACCAAATTTTCTCAAAATGAAGAGTGATCACCCCAAATCCTGCTCAGAGTTTGCCTTAGGAAAGAGGTCTCCAGGACTCCTTGCTTAAGTCATTCAATCCTCAGCATCATTTATGTAGTTAACTGGGAGCTGAACTTCCCTCCCATATTACCATGCAACGTTTGTGTCTCTTGCAAATACCACCACCGTGAACACCTACCTAATCACTTTCCATCCTGGTACCTTAAGATGTAGGACTTCCCAGGTGACACTAGAGGTAAAGAATCTGCCTGCAATGCAGGAGACACAGGAGATGCAGGTTTCGATCCCTGGGTTGGAAATATCCCCTGGAGTAGTACAAGACAACCCACTCCAGTATTCTAGCCTGGAGAATCCCACAGACAGAGAAGCCTGGAGGGCTACAGCCCATAGGGTCGCAAAGAATAGGACATGACTGAGCAGAGACATTACTTTGCCAACAAAGGTCCAGCTAGTCAAGGCTATGGTTTTTCCTGTGGTCATGTATGGATGTGAGAGTTGGACTGTGAAGAAGGCTGAGTGCCAAAGAATTGATGCTTTTGAACTGTGGTGTTGGAGAAGACTCTTGACAGTCCCTTGGACTGCAAGGAGATCCAACCAGTCCATTCTGAAGGAGATCAGCCCTGGGATTTCTTTGGTAGGAATGATGCTGAAGCTGAAACTCCAGTACTTTGGCCACCTCATGCGAAGAGTTGACTCATTGGAAAAGTCTTTGATGCTGGGAGGGATTGGGGGCAGGAGGAGAAGGGGACGACCCGGGATAAGATGGCTGGATGGCATTACTGACTCGATGGACGTGAATCTGAGTGAATTCCGGGAGTTGGTGATGGACCCGGAGGCCTGGCATGCTGCAATTCATGGGGTCGCAAAGAGTCAGACATGATTGAGCGACTGAAATGAACTGAACTGAACTGAACTGAACTGAACTGAACTGACGCAACTTAGCAGGCATGTACCTGAAGATATGATGTTTTCATATCTTTAAGAGGTTTTTTTTTTTTTCTAGAAGGAGCTTTCCTTGGATAGAGGCAATTTCCTTTGTACAGTGTCTAACATCAGGCCTTAAGTAATTAGCCATGTACCAAATATTTCTGACAGTGACGAGGCTAATGAGAATCAGTTACTATTTTCATACTCCCAAAGGCATTTCAACCCTTGTTTGCTGTAAAATGTGTTTGAAGATCCTGAGAGAGAACTTTTCTTTTTTCCACAGCTGGGTTTTTATACAAATTATTAGTAAGAACCAATCTTTTCTAAAATTCAAAGAACAAAATTGGGCTGCTTCATGGGCTTTAGGAGCAAAATCAAGCATTAATCTACTCTTGAAGAGGTGGAACTCTATTCAAGAGAGAGTCACAGTCCTCAGCAAAAGTTTTGTGAACAGTGGAAAATAAAGTAAATGGTTGATATATGTACCATGATGGACTTCTGGAACTGGCTTGATTAGAACTCTGGAGAAGAACCTAGGAATGTGCAGATTCTGGGGGAGTCTAGTCTGGGAAACCAATGTGCATGGCAACTCTGCAGATTCAACAACCATTGCCCACCAAAGATGGAGCAACTGCCATGTGCAGAACCTTGCTCTGAAACAATAGAGCAGAGAAAAGGTGCAATGGGAGGCCCATGACTGAACAAAGCAGAGGTTTCTTGTACAGCCCCTGGCAAGATATTCGTACAGACAGACTTCTGTACTATATAGATGCAGGGCGGGGGGTGGGGCGTGGGAAAGGGCTCCAAAAGAGAGAGAATGTGGCCACATTCACACAACTTCTTCACGGGTAGGACCCGGTTTCAAGCGTCAGTCCTTCTGGCATCAAAGTCCATACTCACAACCTCTGTCTTAGATTATCTCCTCAACACTCTTGCCCAAGAACGAACTGAAGATTTCAGGTCTCCCTCACCCCATACCCCTTCCCTACACACGGCCCTATGGTAGTCATGGCCAGGTCATATGAGACCTAGAGGATTTGCTTTGGGGAGTTACTAAAGCTTTATGAACAGCCCAAGAACAGAAAGGGCTTCTTTAAAAAACCCAGATACAACCAATCAATACTTCTGAGCTGAAAAAATCCCCTTCTCACTCTCCCAGTGCTTTTCAGCTGGGGCGCCACTCTCCCCTAGGAGATCCTCTGTAAAAGTTCTTAGATGTTCTTACATTGTCATAATGATTGAGGATGGGGGCCTGGGGATGCTAGGTGTCATCACAAATGATTTTGAAATGTCCCACTAGGTTCTCTCTACATAGCTAGAAAAATATCTCTAACAGCAAACTTCATTTTATATATAAACATAATTTTTCCAATTATTAAAATATATGTTTTATAAAATCTGGCTCCATTGTAACTAGGGGGAAGATTGTATTCCTTTTTTTTTTTTTTTAAACTGAGGGCTTCACCATTTCTAAAAATTACATAACTGATGACCACGCTACTCAGGGAACTTAGGCTTCCAAAATCACTTGTGTCTGTCTTCACTGTAGCTCTTCTTTCTGACAATCTTACTTCTAATAGTGTACTGTCTAAACACCAAAATAATAAAATACATTTAAACAGTGGAAACAGTGACAGACTTTATTTTGGGGGCTCCAAAATCACTGCAAATGGTGACTGCAGCCATGTAATTAAAGGACACTTGCTCCTTGGAAGAAAAGTTATGGCCAACCTAGACAGCATATTAAAAACCAGAGACATTACTTTGCCAACAAAGGTCCATATCGTCAAAGCTATGGTTTTTCCAGTGGTCATGTATGGATGTGAGAGTTGGAATATACAGAAAGCTCAGTGCTGAAGAATTGATGCTTTTGAACTGTGGTATTGGAGAAGACTCTTGGACAGCAAGGAGATCCAACCAGTCCTTCCTGAAGGAAATCAGTGCTGACTGATGCTGAAACTGAAACTTCAATATTTTGGCCACCTGATGAGAAGAACTGACTCATTAGAAAAGACCCTGATTCTGGGAAAGATTGAGGGCAGGAGGAGGAGGGGACAACAGAGGATGAGATGATTGGATGGCATCACTGACTCAATGGACATGAGTTTGAGTAAACTCTGGGAGTTGGTGAAGGACAGGGAGGCCTGGCATGTTGCATTTCATGGGTCACAAAGAGTCAGACACGACTGAATGACTGAACTGAACTGAACTGAAACTGCATCATTATACTCTTTTATCCCTACATTACAGTTAAGAAATATATTCTTATTTATTTTTAATGATGTGTGTAGATGAGTGTGGTTGGCAGAATATTGCCTCCCCCTTCAAAGATGTCCTCTTCCTAGTGGATATGTTATATTACATGACAAAAAGGACTTTGTATTTATAATTGAGATTACTGATTGGTTAAATCAGAGATTATCCCAAATTATCTGGGCAGACCCAATATCATGTGTTCTTAAAGACAAATAAACATAAGAGTAAGTTGGAGAGTAAGCATGAGGAAGATTGACTCTAGGTGACATTGTTGGGCCAAAGATGGAGAGGGCATGTGAGAGCTGATGTGGGTGGTCTCCAGGAGCAGAGGACAGGACCAGATGACAGCCAGCAAAGAAAAAGTCACAGCCAATGACCTCAGACCTACAGCCTCAGAAGCATGGGAGAGAATGCTTCCCCCAAGCCTCCAGCTGGAAGTCCAGCCAGTAGAGATTTTGATTTCATCCTTGTGAAACCCTGAGCAGCACACCAGCAGGATTCACCTGAGCTTTTGATCTACACAACTGTGAGCACATGCTTTTTTGGCAGCTAAATTTATAGTACTTTGCTAGACAGCAAAACAAATATAACACAATTTCATGTGAGAGGTTAGTTCTGCCAAGATTGATAATGACAGCACTAGGCACTTGGTAGCTAAGGTGGACGGAATGCAAAATGCAGCCCCTGCCCTTATTTGGAACCCAGGACAGATATTGATCAGACTCCAATGATAGTGCAAAATGAAGTCTTTGTGTACAAGGACTCCATTTTACTTGTAATACAAGCTTGCTTTGTTCTTCCTGACAGTGAGTCATAAAAAGAGTTATTGCATTTCAGCAATACTGTTGTTAAAAATATTATGAGCCAGAGACTAGCCTTGGAACTAAAGGACTAGAACAAAATCTTTTTTGTATTAAAAAAAAAAAAGAAGAACACACATCCTAAAAATATAATTAGGAAAAATATTTCTAAGTTGAAGAGTTCCTATATCTTACGTCATGTCTTTGAAGGTATTAAAGAACAAACTCTCTAGGAGAGTCTGCTTGACATTTATGATGTATGGGTAAGGAAAGGAGACTGTTAAAAATTCAGATTCCTGGGTCTCTACCCCAGAGCTAATAATCCAATAGGTTCTAGAAGGGCCCAGGAATCTACAACTTACTAAGCTTCCTAGAAGTAGAATGACCTATTTTGAGAAAAAGTTTCGAGTGTTTGAAACTATACAAAATGAACAAAGAGTAGGTTAACAAACAAAACGTAGAAGATAGTGCCAAAAAAATTAGAATTTCTTTTTGCACCAGAATCAGCTACTACCTTCAGAACCAAGCAGTAGCCTCACTTTCTAAAAGCAAAATAAACTCCTTTGAAAAGGACAGGCTGTAGTGGTCCAATGGAAAGAACTAGGGCTTGGGAGAAGACAGCTAGACCCTCATTCACAAGGTGACTACAGGTAATTTTTCCATCTTCTCTAGGTTTGAGTTTCTTTCTCTACAAAAGAAGAACAATAGTTAACTACTGTCTAGAATTGTGATGAAGATAAAAAGAACTATTACCACTTCGGGATACTGTAACTATTTAATAAATATCTATTCTTCTGTCTGGTCCCTCTTAGAAACAACAGTCTCAAGGGTGATAAACAGAGTCTAAGTTGACTAAACCCTGCCCCTGGTCTTCAACCTTTTCAGAGAGAAGAGCTGGCATCACATTATTTTTGAAAGGCCAGAAAATGAAATTCATTAACATCTCTAGTCATGTGTTCCAGTAACATGATTTATACTAACAATGCCTTCTTCAAATCCCACATAACAAAACTCAGGGCTATTATCTATCCCAATGTGTACTTACAATGGAAAAAAAACAAACAAAACAGTTGAGTTACTTAAAGATCAACAGGCTTAACATCAGGAGCTGAGAGGATGAAACTTAGCTGCCAGTCTGCTAGCTCACTAGTCTCCAAACAGATTTCTCACCTGGTATCCTATTAATCCCCAGTGGATTGGAGTGATTATGGCCCTTTGATATGCCTGTATTCTATTCATTCAACCAACATGTACTGAACATGATTGTATGCCACAGGCCCTAGACGTTCACTGAACACATAAATGAATATGAATTGGTCCATCTCCTCTGGGATCACTGAGGGCAAGTTCATCTAAAGTGAAATCTAAGTTACTATCTCTTTCAGATGGTCAATGAAGGCAATAAATGCCTAAATTCTCTGCCTCTGAATTTACTGTGAAATTGTATTGTGGTTGTACCTGGGATGTCTGTGCATAACTCTCATCTTTAACAAGATACCTGGAGAATGGCTTGTAACTCAACCTGCTGTTACCAACCTGGGGAAACTGTTAGGAATATAATCTCAATCAGGGTCTGACAACTTTTTTTTTTTTTCTGTAAGTGGCCAGACAGTAAATATGAAGCAATAAATCTGAAGCACTAAATAAAGGGTCTCTCTTGGAATTATTCAACTCTGTGGTTGTAGCTGAAAAGCAGTCACAGACAAGATGTAAACAGATGGGTGTGGCCATTTTCCAATAAATATTAATTCATGAAAACACATGGTAGGTAGATTTTGGCCCAAGCTTGCTGACCCTGCTCTAGATTCTCTAGACCAGAATTCCTAGTTGCAGATCCTCTGCTTTTCACCCTGAGATTACATACATACACAAAATCTAAATGGGGGGGATGGGTAGCAAAAAAAAACAAACAATAGACAAAAAAAAGTAGTGGTCTTCCTGACAGGGTTTTCCTAAAGAATTTTAGTAAGAATCAAATTATATTGTCTAGAGATTATAGCCAGTACTAACCTCTGTACTAAATGACTCCTTGATGACTGTTAAGGTTGAATGACTAAATTTAAACCCAAAAACACAGAAAAAACACCACAGAGTCAAGTCTCATTCTGACTCTCTATTGAACAATTATCACCACGTATACATTAGAAATTATATCACTCTGTCCACTAAAGCCAGGTGATCTACAAAAATAATTGTTGAAAGACTCAGAAGAGATTTGGCATAAGGTATCCCAAGCATACTTGGGAGCTATGCACCCAGCCTGCTCCCCTGGCCATTTGTAGAAAGTCAATGACATTTCAGAGTAAGCAGATGTCTTTCGATCTGATTTGATTTTAGAAGAGCCACTTGCCGACAATCTGAGGTATGTGTCTGATCTCCATAAGCACATTATAAATCTTAAGAGTACCTCTGAATGAGAGGTTATGTTCACAAGTTTAGAATATATTATTAGCAATGTTAATAACACCTTCACATATTTTTTTTTCCTTTTCCCTTCGAGTTTTCATGTCTCTTTCATCTTGCAGATGCCATGTCATGTTCAAAGATTAAGTGGGCATAGGAGCTGATATGCATTCCTGTTGCCAGCACTACTCATATCTTTGACTTAAGCTTCTCTGACTCACCAGAGTAAAGAAAATTACAATGTTTCTAACCTTACGCAGGTAAGTTGACCCCTTATACAGTGTCACAGCTGGAAGAAACTGGTTTGTTCATTGTTTTCAGAGGTTAGCATCTCTAATCAAGGTAGAAAGCATCACTCAAACTTCATAATAGACCAGTAGCTGAGTTCTGAACCAACACATTGTTATTTTCCCTGCTGAGAACGTCAGTCATTTCTCAGATCACGTTTCTATATTGTTTCTCCCTCCCCTTAATTCTATAGTAAATTATCAGCTAGGAAAGTATCAAAACTTGACTCCTTCCTCCCTCACTCTTTTTTCCAGTGAAATTATTCTTAAAAAAACAAAATTTGGAGTATAGTTGATTTAAAATGCTGTGTTAGTTTCTACTGTACAGCAAAGTGAACCAGTTATACAGATACCCATATTCACTCTTTTCTAGACTCTTTTTCCTTATAGGTCAATATAGAGTATTGAGAAGAGCTCCTTGTTCTACAGTAGGTAGGTCCTTATGAGGTATCTAACAGTCTTCCCTGGTGGCTCAGATGGTAAAGCATCTGCCTGCAATGTGGAAGACCTGGGTTTGATCCCTGGGTTGGGAAGATCTCCTGGGGAAGGAAACGGCAATCCACTCCAGTACTCTTGCCTGGAGAATCCCACGGACGGAGGAGCCTGGTAGGCTACAGTCCATGGGGTCGCAAAGAGTCGGACTCGACTGAGTGACTTCACTTATTAGGTATCTATTTTACATACAGTAGGGTTCTTATGTCAGTCCAAATCTCTCAGCTGACTCCTGCTCCCTCTCCCTGCGGGGTAACCATCAGGTTTTTTTTTTTTTTCTACATCCTTTTTTTTCTTTTCTGCCAAGTCATGAGGCTTGTGGGATCTTAGTCCCCTCATTCTTTATCTTCCTCTCCTCTTTCTTTCTCTCATTCTAAATACCTGTATGGCCTTCTGGCCATGAGCTGTGAGATGTGGAGTTCCTGGATTCCAGTGATGGGAAAACCTAACATTCCATCTCCTTATACAAGACTCTGAAGTCTAGCTACAGACTACTGTGGAACAAACAACTTTCTTTGTCTCAAATAGAGTTTCATGATAGCATAAGATTATCCAGCTGGTGAATGAGGCACCTTAACCTTCACATTCTTCCCCTCCCCTTTAAATTTATGGCTACCATTTAGGGAGATTTCAATTCCCATTAATAATACGTGTAATTGATCTACATTTAAGAGAATTTAATCATGTCAGCGACAAATTTAGCTTAAAGCAGAGCTTCACTTAGGACTTCCAAGTAAATTTCTGTTGAAAAGGTCAATTTCTAACATTTGCCAGTTAAAGCCCATACCAGACAAATTACATTTCATGCACTCATCTGGACACAAACACTTTCCATGCTGAATATCACCACTGGCTGTCAATTAGGAAAGCCACCCAAACAACAATGCAGACCGAGAATATTTTTTTTAGGAAGACCTAAATAATAATTTATTCAAGAGTTAGGATTTGTTTTTCATACTAAAAGGTTATCTGAATATGGTAATGGAAAAACAAAATAACACATTATCTTACTGGATAAATAGAATCAGTTCAATACCACAGCACTTGAACATGTAGTATCGAGAAAAGAAGTAGAGGGGGCTCTTAAGCACATACTGAAGTTTATGAATCCTCTCTGGGGATACAAAGCACCCTTGAACAATTGGAAATTAACATGTAATCATCACTAAGGATAGCATGTGTCATGCTGAAGACAATTTGTGTTTCGGTTGGGAAAAAAAAAAAAAAATCTATGTTGTTTTGAATTTCTGGGGAAAGCTTTATGGAACAGAAAAAAAATCATAAATAATTTAGACAAATAGTGTTCACATTATGGATATTTTTCCTTTTGCTTCTCTATGTCTTCTGATTTTGTACATCATACATGAATTGTTTTATTTAAAAATAATAAAAAAAAAAGAGAGAGCAAACTTAGAGAAAAGAGAAACAAAAAGGATATTTTTCAATTTCCTCAGGTCAGTCTCAGATCAAACAGGACTGTATATCCTTCTTTTTTGGCCTTCAATTATTAAATAGTTCATATTTTATTCCAAAGAAAAAGGCTCATGGCCAAATATTTAAAGATGATATTTGACCATAAGGTCAACAGCAAAGGACCAAGATTTAGAAGATTTTACAAAAAGACTGCATTCATTGTCTAGCACATGTGATTGACTAATATGGCTACCTGAGCACTGCTGGGGGAAGAAGTGAAGGGAAGCCTCAGAGCAGGAGAAGCAGAGACGCTCACTGCCTCATTAACCTGCTTATTTAATAAGGAAGAAGAGCAGGCCATGAGGGATTATTTTCTTAGAAATCATCAAAATTGAATACAACACACACACACACACACACACACACACACACACACGACATACGCACAAATACCCTCATCCTGGGTTGAGTGGCAACACTAACTAAGCTGTCCCAAGATTATAGGGGAGGCAGTCTTTTCCAAGCACCCTGTGATTACTATTGATCTGTTCAGCGCATTGTAACTCAGCCTTACCAGGCTGGCCATGGAAGAAGGATGGATGTTATTAAAGATCCTGAGGAGCTGCTCTGCAGGTATCATTCATTCGAAGTAAACTAAATGCACTGACTTCCAACCGTATAGACAGATTATGTAGCAGATCCATTCCATCGCCAGAACCTAGAACCTCTAATGTGCAAAAGTACAGACAGGTTTAAGTGGAAGCACCTACTCTCAAAGTGAGATATGGAAGCTCAACTTTATTAGACAATCCAAATAACTGAGCAAAGTCAGGATTGGTGTGGTGGGCTTCAGTACTCTGCAGTTATTTATTAAGCTATCATGTGTCCAGAGATATGCCAGGCACCAAGCAAAGAATATTTAGAAAGAGATAACCGGGGATGTAGGAAACGTCTATGACCCTGAAAACACAGTGGTGGGCAAAGGGTCAAAGTCTCTTGAAATGAAGTATATCAGTTACCACAAGTCTTACAAACAGATTACCAATGGATACACACATCAATCACATAAGACAGCATGAATTAAATATATTAATGATAATAAACATCAATATCAACTAATAAGAACTGATCGTGACTGAGGTATTTCAATAATTCAAGAAAATTAAATACATTGTTAAAACTATAGAATAAAAAATCAAATTAGAAATATGTTGATTTACACTATTTTGTAATAATAACACTATTTCATTTCAGCCATAATTCACATTCTGCCTTTATTTTATTTTGAGCTAAAAAGAATAGAGATGAATATGACAGCATTATACCAGATATGCAGCAATCTTAGATGGATTAAAGAGTTATAGGAAAATGAAAAACGTTATTACTGTAGCACAGTTGTGAAACTCCAGATTAAAATATAACCTCCCAGTAAAGAAGCAGATACAAAATTCTTAGCACATAGTGGGCTTTCAATAAATGTCAATTAGTAGTAGTAGGATGAAGAATTAGTTTATAAAATATTCTATGTGACAGTAACAGAATCGCTCTTAAAAGACAAAGGATCTAGGGTTGAACACTTTAGAGACTTACTTTCTTAAACTACACTCTATAATGTTTAAATGACTATTATTTTCATTACAAATTTATTTTTCCTAATGTGTTGGCAATTTACTGAATATCCAGTGTGTTTGTGTTATTTCTCTCACGTACAGATACACTGTACCTAAAGAAGTGACTAGTAGAAAAAGACCCAAACTCTGTGTCGCCAGGACTGGTTTCTAGATTTTCCTCTGTCACTGAGCTGGATGGCATGAAGCAAATCTCCAATTATCTGGGCTTTTGTTTCATCAACTACAAATGGGATGAGTGCCATCTCCTTCCAGCTGTCCATGGTGTCATAAAGACAAGTGAAAAAGAAGTTGAGAATCGTTTTGGTTTCTTGGAGGAAAATACATGGAACACAAGCATTTTTCCATTCTTCAGAGCTGGCATAAACTAGTATATATTTTATAGAGTGAATGCAGAGAATAAAATATCAGTGGTCTAATAAAGTAAATTCTCCAGGCTTCTAACTTTCTAGACTTCTTGATAAGATCGAGCTGACCAAGTCCTGCTCAACATTTTGCAGGTATTTGAGAGGCTGGTGCCTTTTTATTAAGGAGATTAGAGTCTTTTCATTTGGGAGAAATGGCACTGATAGGAAGTCAAAAGATGGAGGCCATGAGGAACACAGATATGGTGTGTATCCACAAACAGCAGGTGACCAGTATTTCTTAAATGAAAAATTTGAATCCTAGTTTTACTCTTGAGAAATCAATTAATAAACTGGTGATATTAAATAAAATTAGGGTAAACAATATTTTGCTTTGTTGGCCTCACAGGTTTTTATTCCATGATGAATTAAGTGTCACTTCAATGACTATCTCAGATAGGTATAACCTACTGTCCACTTGACTGAATATGCTGCTGCTGCTGCTGCTAAGTCACTTCAGTCATGTCCGACTCTGTGTGACCCCATGTCCGACTCTGTGTGAGCCCACCAGGCTCCCCTGTCCCTGGGATTCTCCAGGCAAGAACACTGGAGTGGGTTGCCATTTCCTTCTCCAATGCATGAAAGTGAAAAGTGAAAGTGAAGTCGCTCAGTTGTGTCCAGCTCTTAGCAACCCCATGGACTACAGCCTACCAGGCTCCTTCATCCATGGGATTTTCCCAGCAAGAATACTGGAGTGGGGTGCCATTGCCTTCTCTGCAGACTGAATATGCTATTTGCATGTAAAAAAATAAAGCCAATGATACAAAGCAGGGGATGGTATCTTTCCTCCTTGGTTATACTGTAGGTTCATAAAGATAGAAGAATCCATTAATTCCCAGACCTTATCCAAGCACTGAATTAGGCACTGGCAGAATAAAACAGAACTCGTCTATAAGAAATTAATCACCACAGATGTGAAAGCATCTGGGAAAATTTTAAGGTAGTTAAAATCCCAAGGTGCTGTCTTTAAAGAGGCCTATGTGCCTCAAGAACTGCTGGAGAAAATTATTTGCAAAACATCAAGGTCATTGCAATAAACATTTCCTTTCAGTAGGAGATTGATTTTTTTTTAAAAAAGGCCTGTCTTTGTGTTATGTATTCAGAAATTAGACATAATCCTTTTACAGTTTTAGAGAATGATGGAAAAAATCATGATGCTACTTTCTGAGACAACAGGAGGAGGCATTTAGGGACGAAGCCCCATTCTCTGGTTTCCCTGGCAGCCGACATTGGCAGGAAGCCCAACCTCCTTGCCTTATGACCATTAGTGGCTCTAATGGGCAGACATGACCACCACCCCTGCCAACTCTCCTTTTGGCACAGCACTAAAGAACCACAAAAAAAGAGACCACGGTTCAAGGACCCTGCCACCTCAAATGCTTTCCACTGCCCAGCATAGCACCACCATCTGCAAACCTGCAAGGTATACAGTCATACCGTACACATACCTGAGGAACAAGAGCCCCAGCTGACTTGCGCACACATTCAAACAAAAGAAGCACTGCCCTAGGCCTCATTTTATGTTTAAATAGCCTACTTTTTTGAAACCTGAGCACTAATGTTTCCTCTCAAAGCTCACTGTGCAAAGAACAACCTTCTGGAGTGAACCATCTAAGATGTTCATAAAGAGACAGATTTCTGGGAATACCTACATTGTTGTGGGAGCTGCAGTCTGAATTTTTAAATAATCCTACCAGGTGATTTTGATGCATACTCATTTCTGAGGACCACTGCCTTATTCTTTGATGGAGGCTGGCTCTAAAGACCGTTGGCTGTGTCTTCCATTTCCCTCTCTCATTCAGAATGCAGGCATTTCAGGTTGACTTTCTTTTTCCTTCTATTCACACAGATTGAAACTTTTTTTGTATCTCTAAATCATCTGGGGATTGTTTCCCTCTAATAAAATGGCTGCACTACTGATTAAGGAAAGTGATAAACCTGCTGTCAATTACCTTAATTGATCTGACAACATGATTAGGCCCAGAAAGGGGAAAATTTCCTCAGAGGAATCTTAATAAAAACAAAAAAGAGAGAGAGAGAGAGAGAGAGAAAACAAAACAAAGGTCCATGTAATTAAAAAGTGATCACTGGTGATGAGTATGTAAAATCAGCCCTGAGAGGCATTAGTGATGGGAAAACTTTTCTAAATGACATCTTAGGAAGACAAAGGAACACAGGACAGTCAAATAAATCAGGGGGCAACTAATGGAGTATGCTGAACAGACCTAAAGGACTTTTCTCAGTTCTACTCACCAGAAGCTTTGACATTAACAAAGTCCATTCTTGGTTTAAGGAGGGAAGAACACAGTTAACTGGCCCCAATTTGTGGCACTATAAACCCAAAGAGAATGCCCATTATTGGCACTGTTTGTGGTTATATGAGCTGTGATCCATGGGGTTGCAAAGAGTCGGACACGACTGAGCTACTGAACTGAACTGAACTGATGGTTAAAATAGAATCTTGGGTTCATACCTCAAGGGGACTGAATAAGTTGTTCTATGGAACATCAGTACCACATCCCAGCAACCACAAATGCTCCAGCAAAAGGCCAGCACTCAGCATGTGTTCCAGATTCAGGGATTATTTAGTATTATTTGTGACCCATTTTCTCCAACTAATTTTCAGTGAAATACATCTTTTAAATTTATCCCATACTTGGGTAGCCCCCAGGCCTTCAAGACCAGAAATGTAATATGGTGACAATGTTGTTTTACACAACAAAAACACCTCAGTCCCAAGAGTGCTGAGGGATAGAATATTATTAGCTAATTAGGATGAACTGTCACACTGGAATGTTTGATTAAATTAATCAAGCTGATGATTGGTCTGGAGGGGGTAGGAAGCTGTTTTTATAGTGCACCTGGTAAATTGTGTTATTAACCAGTGGTCCCTTTGAAATTTAGGGAAAAAGTATTTTGGAATGAGAAATAAACAAGTGAGCAGAAAGTTGATAGAGGGATCAGAAATAACAATAATGCTTATATGCAGCAGGTGCCAAATATATGACTGTTCACTGACAGATTTGAGATTGGAGTTTTCCTTTACCCATATCATTATATTGAAGTAGTCAGAAGTTTGAATTTGGATATCATGATTTCCTCTTTAGCAATTACACAGAATAATAGATTAAAACAGATGAAGAAGCATCACCATAGACTTTGCTCTATTTTAGTTTTGACTAAACAAACCCATCCACCCATTCTTTTTCAAAGACTTAAAAGAAGAATTAAAAGACCTCTAGCTTTATTGACTATCTACTCCCATGCCTAACTTTTTTAAAAGATGTATTGTTCTCTCATTTCCTGTTGGGCAAGAGATCAACTATTCCTTCCACTGCAGAGTTCCCAATTTGGTAAGCACTGGTGTGGTCTTAATTCCGACCAATTCACTCCATATCTAACACTCTATGACAGAGGACATTTCCACGTGACCCTGAATATGCCTGATACAAAGCCTTCTCCATATCTTTGATAAAAGTTTCCTGGCAATGTATACTCTATATGAGTTTGCTACTAAGCTAATCTTCAGATGTAAAATTGAACAAAATGGACCAAGATTTCCCTTGCAGTCAAATCAACCAGGATACCTGTCAATGGGTCACCAACACTCCTTGGTGATGCTAGAATTAAACAATTGTTCAAATAAGATTGCAACTGCATGCTATTTCTCTGACTTGAAACAATCTTTTATTCCAAGCCACCTAGAGTCTGACTTATTTTAGACAAATGTGGCTGTTTCACCATTTCAGATGGTCCCTAGACAGTTCCCTCAGTCAATCACTGCATAGTATTAGCTGGGAAAGCTCAGGGACTCTTATCATTCCTGTGCTCTTATAGAATACCTAGCACATTCAACTATTCTGTGCCATCATTTACTAAAGTGTTATCAAGGTTCAAAGCCTTTATACTTGGATAAGAAAGGTTGTAGGCACATATTTTGGGACTTTATCAAAGCCCCTGATTCATCCATCTAGTTACTCATTCATTCATATGTATATTAATTCAAATTATTTCACAACCTTTCATAAAGCCACCTTCAGGCAAGATGCAAATACAAATAAGGATATGTCTTATCCTTGTAGAGGTCATAGTGTGTGGTATTAACATTCTAAAGGGCTTTAGATAAATTAAACCCCATATATAGGACCTCTGTTTTAAATGAATACTTTGCGGGCTTAAAAATAATATATATATATATTTTTCAAAAACTCTCTCAATAGAATCGCAAGGGAAAAAGGACTCATTTGAAAACTTGATCAACTACCGTTCCCCTCCTCTCACCAAAGGATGGAGCTTTCTTTTTCCATTTCCTCAGAGCCTGGTTCAAAGGATAAAGTTTTTGCTGTCAGATACAAAATCTGGTTACACTTCAATATGTACTTTAAAAAATTATAACGTATAAAACCAATAAAACAAACGAAAACCCTTCTTTTGATCTAAAATATGTAGTTCAGTTCAGCTCCGATTTTATAATGCTAAATTCATTTAAAGCTACTTATCTATATTTTTTCCTCCTCCTTTTGCCGAAAAGCTCCCTGAGGGCAAGGGATATGTATACTCCTGATCATTAGTTTACTATCTGCACTTAGCATGGTGCCTAGCACATACTATGCTTAATAATTATTTATGGAATGAATGAAATAAACTAAAGCAATATAAGCTTTCACATTCAAAGGTGCAAACACCCCCAAACAGCTTTAAAATTAAAAGATGCTACTGTCAACATGCTACATCTAATCTAGTGAAAAATAAGTAGAAAATAAGTGCAGATAATTTCAAAGGACCAACAAAGGTAATTTCCTTTTTTTTTCCCCTAAAAGATTTACAGAGGAAAAGAGTATATATATATGAGTGGAAAAGAATAAAAAAGGGGGGAACAAAGGGACAGTTTAGCTCAAATGATAAACTAAACATTTTCATTCAACACTTCATAGTCTTCAAAAATGTATAATGATCTCCCCAGCTCTTCGGGACAGCAGCATGAGGTTGAAACACACCATCAGTTCTGATATAAAACATGAGTTTGCAAGTAAACAGGAAGTTTGTCTTACAAAATGGAGCTTTTATTTACATAGAAGTTCTTCATTAATAACAGAGATGGACTTTTGACTACTTACTACAGCTGGAGCTCTTTCTCCCTGCATATGGAGCTTCTTTAAGAGGTGAAAAAAAAATAAAGTCAGAGGAATTTCTCAGCAAATTCAATCCCTTTTTTTCCCAGAAGGGCAGGAGTGAAGCAGCAGGTGGCAAATTCATATTTATCTAGCAACATTTGATCATGTGACACATTTTATTTTCACAGTTAATGTAACTTAATAAATAGAAATTGGGAAAATCTGCCAGCATGTGGGGAGTTCGTGGGGGTGTATGCATGTGCTGTGTGCATGTAGAGAGACTGAGAAGGCTTACATGGTGAAGGTGGGGGAAGAAGATGGCTGCTGTTCCATGCCCTGTGTAGGAGACTTTTCTTCTAAATCACTAGTTCCAACCCATACTGAGAACATTCTAAGACCATTATATGGGCTGGAGAGACCATCTTTATTAAATGAGATGTGGTGATCTTTGGCCAGGTCCTTAAAGAAACAGGCTTTCAAAAAGAACCTCATGACTGATAAACAAGGTCCTACTGTATAGCATAGGGAACTATATTCAGCACCCTGTGATAAGCCATAATGGAAAAGAATACCAAAAAAGAGTTTATGTTTATATATAACTGAATCTCTTTGCTGTACAGAAGAAATTAACACATTGTAAATCAACTATGGGTCATTGAAAGAAAAAAAAATGACTGACTACAGCAACTCTGACGAAAACTCCAAGATGAGATTACAAAGATTATATGGAACAAACCTGTGTAGCCTACAAAGGAAGAACAGAAACTGAGGGAGCTGTCAATTGGACATTTTCCACCAAGAAAAGCAGTTGCTCTTCAGTTTCAAACAGAGTTATACCTAGCTTTGATATGTATAATACCAGCAAGACAAAGCTTTCTAAACAGATAAGATAAACAGTGACTTGTTATTCTCTCATGTTATGGAGAATCCCAAACCCAGGAAGAAAAGCTAAGAGATCTGGCAGCATTCTGAAACAAAACACTCAGTGTAATTTTGGGTAAGCTGTTTTCCCACAAACCTCAGCTCTCTCAACCCATAAAATGGGGATAATCAGACTTTGTGTTTCCTATGGCTACTAGCAGAACTCCACGTACCTTTCTTTTGTAAGTATTCCAACATATTAGTTTTTTCCATAATAGATGCTATCTAATATGACAGCATATTATGACATCTGAGAGCATTCCTGACAGGGATACCCAGGTAAGCTTGGTCTAGTCAAGCTTTTAGACTTCACTCACCTTACTCGTCATTTCAGTGTAGCTAAGACCCCAGAGTTAGATGATCACTTGCTTACCTCCTGTAAGTCCCTCATGGGCTATTGCTGCCCCGTCTTTTCTCAGCAGGGGTTTTGAAACCTCTGGGGACTCCCAAGAAATGACGGAAAATAGCATTTTAGGGATCCCACCTACTCCATATACTAATTCTTCCACAGTTAGAGGAGTTTTTCCTTAAAAGACAAAAATGAAGCTGACAAACCTTGTACACTACTGGTGGGGTTATAAAATGGTACAACCATTATAGAAAACAGTATGGCACTTACTGAAAAAAGAAACTGAAGATAGAATTACCACGAGTAGTCATGTATGGATGGGAGAGCTGGACTATAAAGAAAGCTGAGTGCAGAAGAATTGATGCTTTTGAACTGTGGTGTTAGAGAAGACTCTTGAGAGTCCCTTGGACTGCAAGGAGATACAACCAGTCCATCCTAAAGGATATCAGTCCTGGGTGTTCATTGGAAGGACTGATGCTGAAGCTGAAACTCCAATACTTTGGCCACCTGATATGAATAGCTGACTCATTGGAAAAGACCCTGATGCTGGGAAAGATTGAAGGCAAGAGGAGAAGGGGATGACAGAGGATGAGATGGTTGGATGGCATCACTGGCTTAATGGATATGAATTTGAGTAGACTCTGGGAGTTGGTGATGGACAGGGAGCCCTGGCGTGCTGCATTTCATGGGATCACAAAAGGTCGGACTCGACTGAGCAACTGAACTGAACTGATATAGAACTGTCATGATTGATGACTACAATGATCCTACTATCCTACTTTTGCATATAAAGTCAACATAATTGAAAGCAGGCTCAGAAAATATTTGCACACTTGTATCTGTAACAGCACTATTCACAACAACAAAGAGTTGGAAGCAATCCAAATGTCCATCAGTGGATAAATGTATGAACAAATGTGAGTTATATTCAGTAGGAAAGAAAGGAAATTCTGTCACATGCTACAACATGGATGAACCTTGAGGATATTAAGTGACATAAGCTAGTCACGAAAAGACAGATACTATATGATTCCTTTTATTTGAGGAATCTGAAGTAGTCAAATTCATAGAAAGAGCAAGTAGAGTGATGATTACCAAAGGCTGTGGTGAAGAGTAAAGGGTGATCTTTGTCTGTTGGGTGTAGAGCTTCATATGCAGGAAGAAAAAGTTCTGGAGATCTGCTTTAGAGTAATGTGAATATATTTAACACAATGTAAATATATTTAACACAATGTAAATATATTTGATAAACAAATTTGGAGACGCAGCAGTGGCCACAGGACTGGAAAAGGTCAGTTTTCATTCTAGTCCCAAAGAAAAGTAATGCCAAAGAATGCTCAAACAACTGTACAATTGCACTCATCTCACATGTTAGGTAAAGTAATGCTCAAAATTCTCCAAGCTAGGCTTCAGAAATATGTGAACCGTGAACTTTCAGATGTTCAAACTGGTTTTAGAAAAGGCAGAGGAACCAGAGATCAAATTGCCAACATCTGTTGGATCTTCGAAAAAGCAAGAGAGTTCCAAAAAAACATCTATTTCTGCTTTATTGACTATGCCAAAGCCTTTGACTATGTGGATCACAATAAACAGTGGAAAATTCTGGAAGAGATGGGAATATCAGACACCTGACCTGCCTCTTGAGAAACCTGTATACAGGTCAAGAAGCAACAGTTAGAACTGGACATGGAACAACAGACTGGTTCCAAATAGGAAAAGGAGTACATCAAGGCTGTATATTGTCACCCTGCTTATTTAACTTATATGCAGAGTACATCATGAGAAACGTTGGGCTGGAAGAAGCACAAGCTGGAATCAAGACTGCCAGGAGAAATATCAATAACCTCAGATATACAGATGACCCCACCCTTACGGCAGAAAGTGAAGAAGAACTAAAGAGCCTCTTGATGAAAGTGAAAGAGGAGAGTGAAAAAGTTGGCTTAAAGCTTAACACTCAGAAAACTATGATCATGGCATCTGGTCCCATCACTTCACAGAAAATAGATGGGGAAACAGTGGCTGACTTTATTTTTCTGGGCTTCGAAATCACTACAGATGGTGATTGCAGCCATGAAATTAAAAGACCCTTGCTCCTTGGAAGGAAAGTTATGACCAACCTAGACAGCATATTCAAAAGCAGAGACATTACTCTGCCAACAAAGGTCCATCTAGTCAAGGCTATGGTTTTTCCAGTAGTCATATATGGATGTGAGAGTTGGACTACAAAGAAAGCTGAGTGCCGCAGAATTGATGCTTTTGAAGTGTGGTGTTGGAGAGGGCTCTTGAGAGTCCCCTAGACTGCAAGGAGATCCAACCAGTCCATTCTAAAGGAGATCAGTCCTGGGTGTTCATTGGAGGGACTGATGTTGAAGTTGAAATTCCAATACTTTGGCCACCTGATGCGGAGAGCTGACTCATTTGAAAAGACCCTGATGCTGGGAAAGATTGAGGGCAGGAGGAGAAGGGGATGACAGAGGATGAGAGGGTTGGGTGGTATCACCGACACAATGGACATGGGTTTGGGTGGACTCCGGGAGTTGGTGATGGACAGGGAGACCTGGTGTGCTGCAGTTCATGGGGTCTCAAGGAGTCGGACACAACTGAGTGACTGAACTGAAATGAACTGATAAACCTATAAATGGTTAAATTTTCTATTATGCATTTTTTTTTTTTTTTTTTTTTACCACAAGGTTTAAAAAAAGATAAACTTTGCAGACATTTTAGATGCTCATTCTTGGGAAAGTTCTCCCACCTAAAGCACCCAAAACAGAAGACAGAGCTGGACTTGTGTTGGGGTTTATGGAGAGAGGTGAAATATTCCGACACCCTTCCCAATCTATTTCAAATGTTCATGCCCCAAATACTATTTTAATTTATGTTACTGAGCCCAGAAATGTCAGAAGGCTCTGAGGATATTGATTGCCCATAAATAATCTGCTGTTGCTTTTCTCGACTTTCTTTCAGTTTACCCTTAAGCTATGTCCCGCATAAAAAAGGATGCACCTTGTCTATTCATTAACCCCCTAGTCTGAAATCTTAATATTTGACAGTCCCATCATAAAACCATAAATTTTTATGGTTACACTTTTCTACTATCTCCATACCACTTCCACACTGGATATTTGTCTTTGTGACTGTGTGCATGACTCATAATCCAGTTCTCCTTCCCAACATCCAAATTCCCTTATGGGGAATTAACTCTCTGTCACTGTGGGGAATCTTGGTTTGGGTGCTTCAAACAGGTGTTTACTTCTCTCTATAGAATTCAATCCTGGAGAAGGGAAAGGCTACCCACTCCAGTATTTTGGCCTAGAGAATTCCATGGACTGCATAGTCCATGGGGTCGCAAAGAGTCAGACAGGACTGAGCAACTTTCAAGAAGAAGTAGAATTTGACGGTGCTCAGAATCTTCTTCTCTCCACTCTGTAAAGCCAAAGAGGGAACCTAGCAGCCAAAGCTCAGACAATGGTACACACTAGCCCAGGATTTTGACTTTAAGTAAGAAACATAAGATTGGAAGAAACATTCGGAATTTGGTCATTTGCTATCAGTATCCTGACCTGACAGTCACTGAAGTTCCTACTTCCAGTTCTCTGGTGCTGGCTTGGCCACCATCTATTCGTTAGGTGGGATTTCAACCCTATTGAAGTACTTGGCAATGTTTATTTGCATACTGTTAGGAGTTGGTGATGGACAGGGAGGCCTGGCGTGCTGCGATTCATGGGGTCGCAAAGAGTTGGACATGACTGAGCAACTGAACGGAACTGAACTGAGGCTGTACCCCACAGGCCTGCAAGGTCTATCTTTGCCTACCCAAGACCCAAGAAAGAGCCCAGAGGCAGCAACAGAGACATCAGAGGTTTCATGGATGGGGGATCTTGCACGTTGAAAGCAAGGTCCTGGAGCAACACCCCACCACACCACCGGGTGCAGTGGATGGCGGACAGGACACAGCGGCAATCTTCACTCCCAGAAAGTGGCTGAGGGGAACTGCCAGTTATTTGGGAACTGATGTAAGCTTGGCTCATCAGTTACTATCTTTGATGAGAACAATCGCTGGCTGGGGCCTGGGGCAAGTATGTTGGAAGGTCAGTCTTGTGAATAGGGTATAGGTGAAGCAGGTACTGGTCAGGCAGGGGATGTACAGAGAACAAGAGAATGGCAGTGTTGAGTGGCTTGACCATACATGCAGGTAGCTTCAAGAGAGCAATGCCATGGCTACCATCTCAACAAGCTCCCAGAGCACTCTGAAACCCTCTCACTGCCTCAGTTCTTTGATGGAAAAGTTCTGAAAATGTCTCCTTGTCTCTGCTTCTACTCTTGTCTTGTTGCTCTTCAGATTTCTTTAAATCCATGCGGATCAGCTGCTGTTCTGCCCAACTCTGTCCCAAACACTATTAAAATAAACCCACCTACAGCACCAAGCCTGCTAATCATCCTCCCACCTAATTAGATGTCTGACAGCTAATTTCTTCAGCAGGATTTCTGTCCTTCTGTTGAGCTTTCTATACAGGAGTTTCACAGGTAGATTAGAAACTAGTTAATTGCCCACATCCACAATCTTCTTCCTCTGTTTATTCATGAGAGACCAACCATTTCAAAACCCCTTTGGCACAGGAAGCTGCTGTCCCACTGTTAAACAAATGGCCATTATCACTGATTAGAAGATAAAGCTTTTTGCAAGTGCGGGGGAGGGGGTTCTCAGGGTGCTGATCTAGGTTACACTGCCGAGAGGTAGGTGGTGTGGTGACAGGAGCCACAGCCAGACTTGTGGGGGAGTGAAAGATACATGAGGCGCTAGCCTGATTATATCATTCTTATTCTCTCTTTTCCCTTCCTTACTTTCTCCCTACAAAATGGCTCCTGAATTTATTAATATTTGTTATGCTCATGGTTTCTTGCTCTCTTTTAAGCCATCCATTTCCACCTTTATTATTATTGTTATTTCCCCAAAAAAACCTTAAAGCACAATTATTTGTAGTCTCTCCCTAGTTCATAAGTAAGGGACCCACTGTATGGTCTTGGCTCCTCTGATCAGGGCAATGCTGGCTTATTATTAATTCATTTGCCTCAATTTATGAATTACTTGCTTTTGCAATTGCACAGTCCTTACGAGTTCGTGTGTGTATGTGTTAGACCCTCCGTCAGGTCCAACTCTTTGCGACTCCATGGACTGTAGCCCACCTCTATCCATGGGGATTCTCCAAGCAAGAATACTGGAGTGGGTTGCCATGCCTTTCTCCAGGGGATCTTCCCAATCCAGGGACTGATCGCAGGTCTCCCACATTGCACGCTACCAGGGAAGCTAACAGGGAAGTCAGACAGCTTTTTACTCCTTATGTCATTCAATTCTCACAACCATTTTTCTGGGTAGTGTACTCCTACTTGTAGGTAGTGGTACTGCTGGGATGGAAATTCAGGACCAAATCATGTTCGTTTGTTTTTCTGTAGTAGTTAAAAACTAACCCTATCCCAACCCATTTGCTCTTCCTTTCAGTTGACACCCAAGAGGCAGCCATGAAACTTCCTGTATCAATTACACACTGAGCCTCTGGTATTTAACAATATGGGTTTGGCAAGAAAAGTGAAATATGTTCTATTGGGGCTGAGGATTCAACGAGGCACTAATGAGAAAAGAAGGAGGGAAGGAATGGTAGAGGCCAAAGAAAGAAAAATAAGTACCACCCTGTCCTATTACTAAAGAAGTAAAGAGCCTCTTGATGAAAGTGAAAGAGAAAAGTGAAAATGCTGGCTTAAAACTCAACATTCCGAAAACTAAGATTATGGCATCTGGTCCCATCACTTCATGACAAATAGATCAGGAAACAGTGAAAACAGTGACAGACTTTGTTTTTTGCGGCTCTAAAATCACGGCAGATGATGACTGCAGCCATGAAATTAAAAGACACTTGCTCCTTGGAAGAAAAGTTATGACTAACCTAGAGAGCTTATTAAAAAGCAGGGACATTACTTTGCCAACAAAGGTCTGTCTAGTGAAATCTATAGTTTTTCCAGTAGTCATGCATGGATGTGAGAGTTGGACTATGAAGAAAGCTGAGTGTTGAAGAATTGATGCTTTTGAACTGTGATGTTGGAGAAGACTCTTGAGAGTCCCTTGGACTGCAAGGAGATCCAATCAGTCCATCCTAAAGGCAATCAGTCCTGAATATTCATTGGAAGGACTGATGCTGAAGGTGAAACTCCAGTACTTTGGCCACCTCATGCAAAGAACTGACTCATTGGAAAAGACCTGATGCTGGGAAAGATTGAAGGTGGGAGGAGAAGGGGATGACAGAGGATGAGATAGTTGGATGGCATCACCGACTCAATGGACATGAGTTTGAGTAAGCTCTGTGAGTTGCTGATGGACAGGGAAGCCTGGTGTTCTGCAGTCCATGGTGTTGCAAAGAGTCGGACATGACTGAACAACTGCATTGAACTGACTGTCCTATTACATTTTTCAGTTCTTCCATCCCTAAACTGTCAATCTCTGTGTCCAACATATCCACAGGATGAGTAGCATAGCCATGCAGTCAGTTCCCTAGTCTGAAATTTGAAAAAATATCCAGGGCTAATTCATTTCACTCATCTTACTGCCAACTCTCAAGGCCTAACTCACTTCCTTTGATTTTCTTTGTGTGTTAGTCGCTCAGTAGTGTCTGACTCTATGTGACCCCATGGACTGTAGCCCACCAGGCTTCTCTGTCCATGGGATTCTCCAGGCAAGAGTACTGGAGTGGATTGCCATGCCCTCCTCCAGGAGATCTTCCCTACCCAGGGATCAAACCCAGGTCTCCTGCATTGCAGGTGGATGCTTTACCATCTGATTCTCTTTACTGTGGAGAAGGTAATAGCACCCTGCTCCAGTACTCTTACCTGGAAAATCCCATGGACAGAGGAGCCTGGTACTTAAATCCATTCTGCCTGGGTTGGGAAGATCCCCTGGAGGAGTGAAAAGCTACCCACTCAGTTATTCTGGCCTACAGAATTCCATGGGGTCACAAAGAGTTGGACACAACTGAGCGACTTTCACTTTCACCAGGGCTTACTACCTTTTTTGCTAAAACTTCTACAGTTGCCCCTAAATTGGTCTCCTTGTTCCCTAAAATAACATTTCCACACTGAAAGTATTTACCAAAGAGCTCTCTGTGTAAAAATCTTTGCCCCACCTCCTCCCCTCCGATTTCCACAAGGTCCCCACAACTTCCTTCACAAGGTCTTTCATGACCTTGCACCAGTATGGCTCTCTAGACTCAAAAACTACTACTTGACTAAGTGAATCTTTCCTTCCACGTATGCAGTACTACTTTAAATCCTAGGTTAAGCCATTCTCATTTACTATTCCCATCATATTATGTAGATTTTTCTCCCTAGGATGTCCATCCCTTCCCTCTTTGCAAAGCTTATATCATCTACTCATATTCACAAAAAAGCTGAAAAATCATCTCTACCAGAACCACTCCCCACCTTCCCACAAACCACACAGTCAATAGTCATGGCTTTCCCTCAAGAGTTCTCATAGTTGTCTCGCCTATGAATTTTCATTGCACCTTTTCTTGAATTTGAAACAGCATGCATGCATCATAGTTTTTGTTGACTTACTCCTTTGTTTCTAATAACCAGACTGTGAGCGATCTGAGTTCAGAAACTATATCTTAGTCATTATATTCTCAGTGGCTTTTACTGTGTCTGGAGACAGTGCCTGTTGAATACTAGAACTAAAATCACAAGTACTGCTTGCTTTGAGCATGATGATCACAGCTGTGTTCAGGTTATAAACTCTCCAGGGCTCTTTAATTTCTTTGGATTGGAACAGTATCAAAGCTGCTGGTCCTCTCCCCACGTTTCCTTGGCCTCACCACTATAATGTACTAATGGCCCTACTTCCAACTGCCTGTGGCTTTGCTCTGGTGGTAGCAGTCCCCCTCCCCCACCAATGATCACAGAGGTAGGCAAAAGGTGTCAGAGGATGAACCCCTCCCACTCAAATGCAGCAGCCCTCAATCAATGATTTATAAGACTTGGTATACAAATAATCTAATTCCCTCACTCCTTATATAAGACACCTCAGGGGTGGCAGTTTTACACTGACTCCCAGGCTCCCCGATAAGATTAAGTTTCATTCACCCACAGTGTTGACTGGTTGGATAATGTATCTTTTGTTGGATAACTTTCTATACCTGACTCACTTCCCTACCCTCCAAATTTTGTTTCCAGGAATCATCTGCAAATAAATTATGTACTAGAATCCTACTGTCAGAATCTGTCTCTAGGGGAACTAAGTAAGACAGTATCCGATATTAATTTTTTTAAGTTTAAAAACTTATTTTTTTTAATAATTTTTTAAATTATTTTAAAATAAGTTTAAAAAACTAATTTTTAAGTTTAAAAACAGTTATATAACTCCATGAAGTAGAAATTGATATTGTCCTTATGATACACATGCAGAAACCGAGGAACAGACAGGTTAAACTTCCCTTAAGTTCAGAGCGTCCCTTTGAAGAGATAGTCTATCTTAAGGGGTTGGTGGGCTCTTTCCTCACCTGCTCAGTTCTTTTGGTGGTCCCTGGAGCATGCCTCAGATTGTAAAGAACCCACCTACAATGCAGGAGACCTGGGTTCCGTCCTTGGGTGGGGAAGATGCCCTGGTGAAGAGAACGGTAACCCACTCTAGTATTCTTGCCTGGAAAACTCCATGGACAGAGGAGCCTGGTGGGCTACAATCGCGAAGAGTTGCATACAGCTGAGTGACTAACACTTGAGCATCTTTAATTAAAAAGTTCACACATCAGTTGCTGCTGTTGCCCTCCGTCTAAAAGGGTGACCTGTGGAGAGGTCATAGCCCAGCACCTAAAATGGCTGAGCAAGCAATGCATTACGGTTCAAAGCTAAATTCTCTGCTTAAGAGAACAATAGAGCCAAACACAAGCATCACCCAAGAGAGTTGGCAGGAACAATCTTGCCTTCACAGTGATCATCCAGGATCTGAGGGATTAATCCATAAAAACTAGAGAACAGTCCAATATAACACTCAAGGCAGAATGTTATTTCTATAGATTGCTTAATGAAAACCATTCAAAGTAGAAAGGCATGTAAGAGAGAGAAATGTATCTACAACATGAAAGATGGGAAGGAGAACATATTAAAATGTTCAACTTCCTAAGCAAGCAAAGCTACACCAAGTGTTCAAAAAAATAAGCCAAGATTAAAATAAGATAATATGCAATGCTTGTGCAAATTTAGTAATATAGGCAATTGGCATAATGTTGGTGGGAGTATAAATTTGTAGAACATATTTGAAAATTAATTCAGCCTTTTATAATAGAAGTCTTAATATAGACCCTATAATTTGATGCAGTAATTTTTAAAATAGTCCCTAACCTTTAATCCAGTATCTTTCTTTCCTTACAGATTTACCTTAAGAATATATATAAAACACCCACATATACATACAATAAAAATATATCCTGAAAATCACCACAGTATTATTTATAATGGCCAATTAAGAAGAAATCACCTAAACGCCAACAAAAAAGAAAAAAAATACTAATTAATCATAAGTTACAATACTTAGGGTAAACATTAAAATATGAGGTTTTGAAAACTAGGACTGACATGAAAAATAATACATAAAAATTAAGAAGATGTAGGTTTTATGGTTTTATATATCATATGAACTTACTTTTTAATGCTAGTAAACCTAGAAAAAAGACAGGAGGAAAATAGTGAGTGATTCATAAGTATTACAATTGGTAATGGGATTATGAGTTACATATTTTTATTATTTACATGTTCAAAATTTCCAAACTTTCTGTAATATACACACATAATTTTTATGTTTATGTGAAGTTATTTAAAAATATTGATTGGCTATGCCTGGGAAGTGAATCTATGGGTGGTTATTCCTGCCTAATGAGATCCCAAGCATTGAATCAAGAATAAGTCTTAAGCAAGTGAAATAAAAATACAAATTTACATGGCACTCCTTTTGTCTAGTTAATCCTCCAGATCTGGGTGGTGCATGCCCCTTTCCTCTTCCATATTTTCAGTCATAATATTCACCATTGGAGTGACTTGTGGCTATTGGGCATGTGCTAATTCTAAGTGTTCATGGACCCCTCTAGAGGCCTTTATTTCTGCAATTTCAATTAGGGTGGCAACTGTCAAGAATAACAAGCAGCCAAGCCAAGCCAATACAGCTGGTAAGGAACTGCTTCCCTGCATTGAGAAAAATGAGGTTCACTAAGAGTCCTGGCTGTTCCTTGCCATCTCCAAGAGTTGCAGCAGAATAACTGTTTAAAAAAAATGTATATATATACTAACCAAGACAACTCTGTTGTGATTTGGCTCTGTGTTGACTTCCCACATCATTTCTTAATAATTTCGCCTAAAATTCTCTAAATTAATGAACAGTGTTTATTTTGTAAGATCAAACTGACTCAGCAGGACTTTGCCAGAGACAAGGAAGAGTAAAGATTTTGAAGGGAAAACAACTATACTAAATGCATTTTTAATTACCTTTAAATTACGTTAATAACAACATTCTCAGTGGGACAAAGAAATCAAATCCTACTTACTATGAGATTTCTCATTAGCTTGGGAAAAGACTTCCTTTCTTCATTTGTTTGATTTTGTTTCAGAACTGTACTGGAGATATGTGCAATTCTAATAATTTATATCCATGGCTAAACACATAGGGATAGATAGTTTCATTTTCCTGTTTACTACTGTAGCTTTGCATTGTTGCTGTTATTTGCTATGTAATAATTAAGAAAAATCACCCTTCTTTCCCCAACCCTGACTTAGAGTCTAGAAATCAAGAGTCTCATCTCTAAGAGAACAAAGAATCTTTTGGTTTAGAGAAAAGTTAATTGACATTGCCTAGTTCATATATTTGCTACTAGAATCATGGATGTTATCCAACTCCTTCAAATTTCTCTGGAATAATTCCAATAGTTGACACCAGGGAAATTCTCCAATCAGTAGAGATATAGTTCTGCTTAGTCCCACCTGTGTCATAGGTAGTCACAAAATTTTTCAATCAAGATTTGCATCAATTTAAAATTTGCATTTGGTCTCAACATTCACTCTAATATTTTCTAATAACCCATGGTGGAAATAACCTGAAAAAAATACATATGTAACTGAATTACTTTGTTGCACACCTGAAATTAACATGATATTATAAATCAAATATACTTCAATTAAAAAGCAGCGACTTTTATTTGATGCTTTTTGTGTGCATGGCATATGTTTAGGTATCTGGAAAATTCTTAAAGAGATGGGAATACCAGACCACCATACCTGTCTCCTGAGAAACCTGTATGCATGTCAAGAAGCAACAGTTAGAACTGGACATGGGACAATGGACTGGATCAAAATTAGGAAAGGAGTACATCAAGGCTGTATTCTGTCACCTTGCTTATTTAACTTCTATAGAGTACATCATGGGAAATGCCTACTTAGGATCACAGCTGGAATCAAGATTGCTGGGAGAAATATCAACAGCCTCAGATATGCAGACGACACCACTCTAATGACAGAAAGCAAAGAGGAACTAAAGAGCTAACTGATGAGAGTGAAAGAGAAGAGTGAAAAAATTGGCTTAAAACTCAGCATTCAAAAAACTAAGATCATGGCATCTAGCCCCATCACTTCATGGCAAATACATAGGGAAAAAGTAGAAACTGACAGATTTTATTTTCTTAGGCTCCAAAATCACTGTAGACGGTGACTGCAGCCATGAAATTAAAAGACACTTGCTCCTGGGAAGAAAAACTAAACAAACTGAAACGGTGTATTAAAAAAGCAAAGACATCACTTTGCCAACAAAGGTCCATATAGTCAAAGCTGTTTCCTTTTTTCCGCAATCATGTACAGATGTGAGAGTTGCACCATAAAGAAAGCTAAGGGCCAAAGAACTGATGCTTTCAAGTTGTGTTGCCAGAGAAGACTATTGAGAGTCCCTTGGACAGCAAGGAAATCAAACCGGTCAAGCCTAAAGGAAATCAGTCCTGAATATTCATTGGAAGGGCTGATGCTGAAGCTTCTATACTTTGGCCACCTGATGCAAAGAGCTGACTCATTAGAAAATACTCTGATGCTGCGAAAGACTGAGAGCAGGAAGAGAAGGGGGAGACAGAGGATGAGATGGTTGGATGGCATCACTGACTCAATGGACATGAATTTGAGCAAACTGGAGAAGGACAGAGAAGCCTGGCATGCTTAATATGGTCATGGAATTGCAAAGAGTCAGACATGACTTAATAACTGAACGATATCAAGACATGTAAGAACCAGACAGCCTCTAGAAGCTTAGAGGAAAGGGTATCCATATGTCAACAGGAAGATGAAAAGAACAAAGTGCCAACAGAAGAATGCATTAAAGATACACATGGTTGAAAGTGAAAATGTTAGTCACTCAGTCATGTCTCACTCTTTGTGACCCCATGGACTATAGCCTACCAGGCTCCTCTGTCCATGGAATTCTCTAGGCAAGAATACTGCAGTGGGTTGCCATTTCCTTCTCCAGGGGGGTCTTCCCAACCCAGGGATTGAACTTAAGTCTCCTGCACTGCAGGCAGATTCTTTACTGTCTGAGCCACCAGGGAAGCTCAGGGTTAGTGGTGAGAAAAGTTACATCCCTGAGCTGGTGGAGCGTGGAGGGCACATAGCTTGGGTACTTACACTGAGACCTGAAATAGATCATTTACTGTTCTTGACATAACTTTGGGATTCTAATGGCATCCAGATCTTCCTCCCCTTCCTTGGAGAAACCCGTGAAATCAGAGAAAGATGAACAGCCTTACAAGTAGGAAAGTAAAGTTACTGCTAAACCTGGCCAAGTTTGGAGAAATCCTACCCAAGTTTCCCATAAATAGGAGATGGGTCTATGTGATGGATCCCTGTAGGTCAACCTGTATTTAGACATATGATCTAGAGTAAGAAGGAAAGCCAGGATCCATGACTTTTTACTGAGCCACATTATTTGTTAATTTCAAGAAGTAAAATAAGATTAAACAAATTATTAAATAAAAGTAGTATTAGAATAAGAAATCAGAAATACTTTCCAAAAAGAATTACTGAGTGAAAGAGCAAATAAAAACGTCAATTAGAGACTACTCAGAAAATAATGAAAATGCAAATACTACTATCAAAAGATGTGATATAACACTGCTTAACTAAGCAAATGTTTAAACTCAGAATGTTTTAATAATTGAAGTGAAAGTAAAAATATATGTTTATTAAATCTAATAAGGTACAAAAATAACCACAATACTTAAAAAGCAAGAAGAAGAAAATAATAAAAAAAATGAAGACAAAAGAAAGACTTTGAAAAGAGAAAAAAGAAAAAGATGAAAATTGTTCAATAAATTGTTCAGGAGTTGCTTCTTAGGGAAACATTAATGTGAGCTTTAATATATGAATCTGGTGATTTTATTATGAGAAAAATAAAATTAGAGAAGGAAAAAATACATAGTGTTTAAACAATATACAAAGCTCTGTATTCAATTTGACAGCAGAATATTTGAAAGCCTAAGACAAATACATTTCTAAAAAAAATAAATATAATCAAAATATAATAAAGAAAAATCTTAAAACCTTATCAGAAATGTGGGGCAAGATTATTAAAAGTTAACAAACTATTAGTCCTTCTTCCCTATCTCCTCTCTCCCTTAAAAGGTTATGGTTTAAGGATAATTTGCAAATTATTTAAAAACATGCTATTTTCACTTCAAGTAATTTTATAATTGAAATGGTCAGTTATCAAGAAAAATGGAAGAAAGAATAAATAAGCTTAGCATTTCAGGACTCTGGTTTTCTAATCTTTCATTGTGTAACTGGTCAAATTCCTTCACTTCTCTGATTCTCACTTTTTCCCTCTGTAATATAAGTGTCAGAGCATGTACAGGTCGAAAGACTAAATTGTATCAAAAGTCAGCCAAGTCTATATCAGTTCTGGAAATACTGAATTTGAGTTAGGAAGCTCTAGAATGCTTTAAAACAGTCTCAATTCACTATCAGTCCTTTCCATAATCTGCACTACCTGCACTCGGCAGTATCTCTGATGTTATCCCCAAGTCAATTTCTATCCTCTTAAAACCCCAGTCTCAACTATCTCCTATCAACACTTATCCCTCCTTCTGGGAAATAGGTTCAACAACTGTAAGTTATAACAACGGGTGAGTCTAGTTTAAATACAAACCAGAAATTCAATGTTCTGCTTGAGCCCCAAAGTAACTCTAATTAACAGAGGGCAGTGTTCTGCTATAACTCGCTGGGGAAGGGTCTGAACCTAACAGAGGGATGTGCCAAGTGACCAACTTGCTGTAATAGAAAAGAATCAGCCTCCAGACACTATGAAGGTCATATAGACCCCAAATGGTACTTCTCCATGCCCTGTTTCCAAGCCAGCACACAAAGACTGAAAAGGAATGGTCGTAACCATTTGTCAGGTGTATGGGGAAACTCAGATAACTGTCTGTAGGTGTACATTCACTGCAGCAATTCCATAGAGCAATCGTTCACATCATTTTGAGTGCAAATGTACAATATGTCCTCATTATTTTCCAGCAGTGAAACTGCCAGGTCAAAGGATGTTATCCTGGTATTAAACACAACAGTAACACATCAAAAGGAATCTAATATCCAATGATGATGATGTTGGTATAAGTATCGCTTAATATATCCATTAAATAAATATCACAGAATATTAAAGTAACAAGGTAGATTGATTTTTTGGGACATGGAAATGTGATTAGTATATACTGATCTGAGAAAAAATAAAGGATATAGATCAAATGTATTATGATTAAACTCCATTTGTGTCTACACACATAGAAATGAAGAAGAATATATATACACATAATAAAAGTACTTATCTGAGGGTACTGGGATTACAGTGGATTGCACATGTTTTCAATTTTCTAATATTTAAAAAGTAAATGTTACTCTGATAATCTGAATAGTGATAAAGGTATACCCATTTGCTAAAAACAAAATAGTGGTATTATGAATAAAGTCAAAAAAGATTATGCTACATATATAAAGTCTACCCACACTGTAAGGACAGTCCTGCTTCCGAATCTCCCGGGAAAGCTGAACTAGACACAGATCATTACTGTTTCTCTGAAAGCTTGAATGTACCCATCATTTGACTCTCAGCATATGCTGCTTTGAGTTCTTATTGAACCACTTTCTCTAGCTGTAGGTCTCCCTTTCGTGGTCAGCAACCCATGATGTATATGTATGTACTTATATGTCTCTCTGTGTATTTGTACTTCTACCCTCCCGCCTCCACATTCAGCATGACAGTTTACACACACACACACACACACACACACACACACACACACACACACAGAGTCACATTCACGTATTTGCATTCTCCCCAGTATTGTCAGCTAAACAGTTCTGTGGGTTATGATCTGTGGTCATATGCCAGGGCCCCTTGTAATAACTTCCCAATAGTCTTGGAAATGGCTAATAAATAGGATAGGTATTTTTAACCATTAAGGTGTACTAAGACATTTCGCAGACACACAATTATGGAGGATTTAGCTGTTAAATCTGAAGCTACCGTAACTTATCTATCAATAATGAGGGCTTCCAGGAGCCCTTAGCATGGATCCTCTTTTATTTCAATAACCAATTTTGCCCCTTCTCTGGGCTGGTGTGGATAACATGGAGACTGCATCCCTGCTTCATTTGCACAGCTGATGAACCTCACTGTGTGGGTGAGGGTCCCCTCCAAGGCCCAGGCACAGCACACCCTGAACACGGAAGGGAACTCACAACACAACTGCTCCCTTTGCGGTAATGGAAGCCATCCTAGACAGGCTGCATGCGCCGCTTCCCTAGTCAGCTCCCAGGTGGTTCGCTGATGACCTCAAGAACCATCTCAGCATCTAGGGACGCCTCTAAAGACTGCTCCGGGGATCTTCAGGCTCTACCATCCAAGCCTGTCCTGCCATCTTTCAACATTTCATTCTTTTTTATTTATTTTTTTAATCTTCATAGTACTTGTAGCTTCCCGGACTTCCTTACTCCTTCAGATGCTTTGAAAGAAAAGCATCCATCTTCTGGAGTCAGCTTTTCCTTGAGAGCACACCACAGCCACCAAGCATCAGTAGCTTGCCCTCACCACCCTTCCTTCCCTGGGGGTAGGATCCTAGCCTCCTTGGTATTTGGGAGGAAGGCTCTGACACAGCCTTTTGAAAATTCGCAGAACCACATGGTTTTTTGAGCACTGCATTCAATTTTATGCTGGCTGCCTTGCTACCTGGCTTGCCCTCAATCCATTGATCTCATGCTGAGGACTCTCACTGATTTCACTGTGGTGAAAAGAATGCATTTCCTTTTGTCAGAAGTCACCCTCTTTTCCTTACAAAGTGGCTACAGGTATAAAGTTGGG
The DNA here is from genome assembly GCF_023091745.1 of Budorcas taxicolor. Taxonomy (NCBI): domain Eukaryota; kingdom Metazoa; phylum Chordata; class Mammalia; order Artiodactyla; family Bovidae; genus Budorcas; species Budorcas taxicolor. The sequence goes on from NC_068932.1 coordinate 27,155,057, forward strand.
GAATACATGATGGAGAAAAAATGAAAAGAGAGCGAGACTATATTCTCAGGAATAGAAAATTAGATAGAGAAATGCCGACTCACATGCACAGAGTTACAGAGAGGGATCCGTTACCCGTAGACCACAGCATCATACACACTCTGAAACCCACACATACATTCCCCACCTCACCTCTGCCAAGCAGCACACAGATGCGCCTTTTCTAGTTACTGTATGGTCTACCCGTTAACATCTCCCTCTCTTTATCCCACTTCCTTCTTGAGATTTTTATGCATTCTCATAATGTTTCATTTTCAAAATTAATACAGCCCCAAGCTGGTTTCCCCCTCTCTCTTACTTATTACATCCAGTGGCTATTTCTTTCCCTCTAATCCATGAAATTCTGTCCCCTTCCCTTGACATCTCTGCATATACACACTACCCCACACAGAGACCCAAAAATATCTACCGGCACAGTATATCTGCAGGTATTGCTGTGATGCAGTCGCTGATTTGTGGGGAAAGTTAAGTGTCCGGAACTTGGCACAGAGGGAAGGAATTCATGCTTATATCACAGCAGGGAAAACGACTTTAAAAGTTCTCTAGCAACTTCCACTCACTCCCATCTACTTAGTGGGGATTTTTTTTTTTTAGCCACACCATTTCACTTTAGCAAAGCAAAACAAGTTTTCTAAATTGGTTATGCTAAATAATTCTGTTCTCTGTAGCCCCTACTTCCAAGTTTAAATCTGATGTTGCTTCTCATTTGAAAAAGGCCTCCAATATGGTAGAAGTGGAGGAATATAGTTGAAAACTGGGGTCTTGACATGAGGAGCTTTATTTTCTACCAGTGTGTCTTTTGAGATAAGCTACTTCACAACTCTGTGCCTCAGACTCTTTATATATAAAACGCAGCTGAGGACAATATTGAGTAAAGGGTCTGTATGAGGCATAAATGAGATGATGCAGGAAAGGTGACTGTCAGTTACCTGGCACAGGGTAAGCTCTCTTTAGTGTTCACCTTAGAGAACCACACATGAGTTTATATCCCATCTTTACCACTCTCTGTAAGAAGTATGCAGTATGTAGATAAATTATTATGAACAACATCAGCTAATACAAGTGTCTCCCCCAAAGGACGTAAACAAAGCTCAAGCAACCTGTATTTACACTGCACAGTTTTAACCTGTTAAACTACTATTATCTACTGCACATGTGTACACACACAATGATAGTGTGACTGGAGCAATATTGCTCCAACTACGGTCATTTGTGAGTCACTGCCAGGATTCCACCTGATCCCTGGACCACAACACATGCTACTATTTACTATTTACTTTGCCTTTTTTTTTCTTTAAATCAACTGAAGTATTTTTCTTAGGCCTGCTCTAAGATAATAACAAGAAAATTATAGATCTCATGGGATGTTAATCACTGCTTAGCATTCATAAAATAAGTGCTGGAAACAAACATTTTAAATATGTTTATCCACGTTCCAACTATGATGATAGTTTCTGCATTTGGAAGAGGAGGCATAAGACTTGAATTATTGCCCCCAAATATCATCCAATATGTTATTGTTGTCTGCCATTTTAGAGTCATTTAAACTATCTAAGTTCCCTTTGTCTTGCTTGGAACAGTTCACAGATGTTTTGTAAAGGTCAAGGGAGAAAATGTACATGAAAGTGTTTTGTAAACTGTGAAGCTCTGTGCCAGTGGATGGTGCTGATTTTCAGGAGATGTCCAAGAACTCTTCAGAGTTGTAGATTCAACTTCAACAACTGAAACAGCTGGCTTTTCCAAAGAAAGAGAGTTTCCTTCACCCACCAGATCCCCAGATGATGCATTCCTAAGGACTCCATGGGGGAGAGTGGCCCAGCCAGTGCCACACTGGGATGCCCCGGGGTCTTGGTACAGAGTTCAGAAATGAGAACAAAACCGGCAAATGTCTTTTTTTCCTTCTCTTGACAATTTTTTTTTTTTCTTTTCAATCAACAGATGAGCTTCATGCCATAGGATCAGAGAACCAGGATCCTGAATTCAGTACTGGGTAGTACAGTCCCCAAGTCCTGACCCCACTTGCACGGACAGTGCTACAGAACTGCATTTCTGCACCAGTCTGAGAAATTCTCTGGCTTTGTATCTTTCTTTAGGCCAATGGACTTCAATCCTGGCTGCACATTAGAATTCCATGAGGAATTTATTTTTTTAATACCAGTCTGAGCCTTATCCCAGAGTAATTTAACTAGGATCGCTGGTGGAAGTAAACATCAGTTTACATCAAAAGCTCCTCAGATATGAAGCCTTCTTGGGAATCATCACTTACAACGAACCACAGCCAGACTGTAAGATTGTCCCTACTGAACCTGGAGAGAAGTAGGAATACAATTCACCTATGGGGTCGCACAGCGTCGGACACGACTGAAGCGACTTAGCAGCAGCAGAAGCAGCAGCAGCAGCAGCAGCATGTACTTAATGTGACTAAATCCTCTAAGTCACAATAATTAAACAAGAAACTAAAGAAAATCAACCAAACTACAATAGTAACCACTGACAGTCAGCCAGGACACTTTCTCATTAGATGATCTTTTTACTGCCTGCACAGATCTTGTTATAGATTCCGGTCCTCACCCTGACCCCCAAGAATCAGAGTCTCTGATTTGAATTTGCATTTCAACAGACTCCCCAGAGCATCCAAGTCCACAAAAGCTTAGGACCACTGCTCTCCATGTGATTACATTAATTAAAGAGCTGTTGCATACTATTTTTGGGGGGGGGGGGGCAATGTAATCCTTTTTTTTTTTTTAGTTTTGCGGCAGGGGGTGGGGAAGGGGTCTCTGCTCTGGTTGTACAAGAAAAACCAAACTATATGAGCTTTAAAAATACCTAACTGGGTTCCAGCCAGGCATCCAGGTATAGGACCTGCATTAATGAATTTTTTCTAAAGCTTTATATAGGATTTTGATAGACTGTGAACCTCTGTTACAAAGGCAATGCTACTAAAAAAAGAAAAGAAAAGAAAAAATATGCAGGAGCTGTATTTCAAAAGTATCTTTCCTTTGGTCAGGTGTCGTTACCAAAACAAATTCCTCTATGCCAATTCTCTTTAGAATGAGAAAAAGAAAATCTCCTTCCTGTCAATTTGCCTTCTGCACAGAAGGGAACACAGATTTACAAAGTATTTAAAGCAGTGGGCAGTCTGACCGTTCATTATTCAACATGGGAACCAAAGGCTCCCCAGGCATTATTAAACAAATTGATGAACACTGTGGCTGGATTCAGAGGGAAGAAAAATGCTGCTGGAACTGAAACACAATGATTCTTCATCTAAATGTCTTGTGAGTAAAGACTCAGGAACTGACTTCATGGAGTTTCATGTAGCTGGTGACAGTATTTACATCTCAAAAGCCCAATTCTGCCTTCTCTGTGATTTCAGCCATTGGAGATTTGGAAAATGAGCACAGCGTGAAATGCAACTTAATTCTCTCCATCGAGGAGAGACAGGTTTCATAGCTCACCCTGTTGGGTGGTGTGCGTGGTGAGGCAGTCATTATGGCCTGAACAAATGGAAACCAAAGCTGATTACTACTTCCACCACCTGGTTTGCTTTTGGACTTTGAGGCATGGGAGATGGAGTGCCAGTCTGGCCTGAGTTCATGACTTAACACAGAAGGATAATTTTTCTTGTAAATCCTGAAGGCAGGGTGAAGCCCCCAGAGCAAGCCATGCTATTACCACTCAGCAGGGTGACTCCTGGAGGTGGATTCGAGGGACAGAAGCCTAAGAAATGTCCTTGTGGTAAACGTACATTTTTATAGGTGACAAAGGGAAAAATAAGAGCCAGCTGTCACTCAAAGAGAAAAGGAAATACAGGTTGAGCCCTTGTGCTGCTTCTAAGTTCCCCTCACCAAACTAAACCAACCCCCACACACAGCCAATCAAGAGGAAGACAGCCATGATTTTCCATCTCTCCCAGGTCTGTGATTGGCTTCAAAACACTGTCATCAATCATCCTAACAAGCACTTAAACAGTAAATCAAGGGCTATTAAAACACTTCTGACATTGAGCTTGCTTCCTCCAGCAAATCATAAATGCCCTGAATTTACAACATTTGCTGAGAGTGGAGAGAAGTTGCTGGGTTTTAAAAACAAATTTATTAGCTTGTTTCTTGTACTGGGTTTTCCTCTTCTCTTCCCTCTGAAATAGTGATAAACTAAAGTTGTTGAATGTCGTAATGGACTGCTAAATTCGTGGTTAGGGTTCATATCATCATCTGAGCTATTCTGGATCTCAGTGGGGTGATTTATAACTGTGTGCTGGCAACAAGCCAAAAAACATGTTCTCCCTTACTAAAGGGGCCCGATACTGTTTGATCAACATCTATATTCAAAATTCAAGGTAGTGAAATAATGTTGCAGGTCACTCCCTTCACAGTCAAAATCCTGGGGGACAAAGCCATATCTAACTGTGAAATAGACTGAGTTAGATGGTAGTCACACACTGTCACTAACAAGTGGGGCAAACCTGGATAAGTCATTTATCCCCTCCAGACTTCCATTTGCTCAACAGTAACAGGATGTATGGATGTGAGAGTTGGACTGTGAAGAAAGCTGAGCGCCGAAGAATTGATGCTTTTGAACTGTGGTGCTGGAGAAGACTCCTGAGAGTCCCTTGGACTGCAAGGAGATCCAACCAGTCCATTCTGAAGGAGATCAGCCCTGGGTGTTCATTGGAAGGACTGATGCTAAAGCTGAAACTCCAATACTTTGGCCACCTCATGCGAAGAGTTGTCTCACTGGAAAAGATCCTGATGCTGGGGGGGATTGGGGGCATGAGGAGAAGGAGACGACAGAGGATGAGATGGCTGGATGGCATCACCGACTCGATGGACATGAGTTTAAGTAAACTCCAGGAGTTGGTGATGGACAGGGAGGGGTTGCAAAGAGTTGAACACGACTGAGCAACTGAACTGAGCTGAACTGAACTGAACAGGCATGATTCATCTAGGTAACTCTGAAGATCCCTTTCCAAAATAAACTATCATTCAATCAGCTCATTAGACAGCAAAGTATTAATCAGCTATTTCAGGGCTTATATGAATGGCTAATGTGAGACTCCCCAATGTCCCTTCCTCCAAATTATGTGTCCTGGAAGTGTCCTCCACTTTGCCCTGGCAAATCTGATTCCTTATCCTTCACTTTCTTTCTCCCCTCAACACATGCTCAACATTGATTTTTTATTTAAACTCTCTTGGCTCCCTGCTTAGTTTCATGTTGGCAGCACTTTCAGCTGGCGGGGCTGGGATGCACCAATTTTTAAGTCTACAGATTAACAAAAATGGAACTGTGATGAGGGCAATGTGCCAGCTGCTACTGAAGGGTATCACCTTTTAGTTTAGCAGGAGCATAGTTGTTGCTTATCAGCAGCAGAAACTCTGCATTTGATAATTCCCCTTGATGTCTCAAACATACCTCAAAATCAGCTTTTCTAAAATTGAGCTTGTGATCTTCTTCTCCAAAATGGATCCTATTTCAGAGATTCCTCTCTGGGTGAACAGTACCATCATCTACCCTGCTGTCAGGCAAGACATCTAGCCTTTATCCTTGACTCCCGTATCATTTTTATCCTTAACTCCCCTATTTATTTATTTTTTTTTACTGGTTTATCCCAATCCTTAACATTTACTTCCTGAGCATTTCTTGAATATGAACAAACTAATACATTCCCATCAATATGAACTTACCCTATGCACTATCCCTCTCCTGATTTTCTGCACTATTTTCCTACATGATTTGACAGTATTTGCTCTGGGATCTTCCAAAGTGCATATTTGCCCCTTTCTCCGCACCCCCCATCCCAACTCTACTTTCTCTCCCTCCCCCCTCCTTCCTACTCTTGCCTACTAGTGTGGTCACATTTCACACCCTACTTCCCATGATCCCTCTCCATCCCAGTAACACTGGAGTTCCTTCCCTTCTTTTTTGCATGGTTCCTCCCTCCATATGCCAATACCTCTGCAGAAGTCTTTGCACCCTTCATCTTACCCCACTTCACCTGGGCAATTTCTACTTGCCTCTTGCTCAACACTTTCTCTGAAAAGTCTGCCCTGTCACTACTCTCCAGTGAGAATCCTCTAACCATAGGTTCAGTTCAGTTCAGTTGCTCAGTCATGTCCCACTCTTTGCGACCCCATGAACTGCAGCCACCAGGCCTCCCTGTCCATCACCAACTCCCAGAGTCCACCCAAAAACCATGTCCATTGAGTCAGTGATGCCATCCAATCATCTCATCCTCTGTTGTCCCCTTCTCCCTCTGCCCTCAATCTTTCCCAGCATCAGGGTCTTTTCCAATGAGTCAGCTCTTCGCATCAGGTAGCCAAAGTATTGGAGTTTCAGCTTCAACATCAGTCCTTCCAATGAACACCCAGGACTGATCTCCTTTAGGATGGACTGGTTGAACCTCCTTGCAGTCCAAGGGACTCTCAAGAGTCTTCTCCAACACCACAGTTCAAAAGCATCAATTCTTCTACACTCAGCTTTCTTTATAGTCCAACTCTTACATCCATACATGATCACTGGAAAAACCACAGCCTTGACTAGACAGACCTTTGTTGACAAAGTAATGTCTCTGCTTTTTAATATGCTGTTTAGGTTGGTCATAACTTTCCTTCCAAGGAGTAAGCGTCTTTTAATATTATTGCTGCAATCATAGGTTCTTATAAGGACAAATATTCATTCCTCTCAGCACTTAACTCTACATGCATACTTATTTTTGTTTTTATTTCAGAGGTGGCTCTCCCACTAAACTGTAACCTTCCTGAAAGCTGAAACTATTTCCGATTTTGCTCACCAATATGCTCCCAGGGTCTAGTATGTCAAAAGCACTCAAACGTATTTATTGAGTGAATGAAGTGGATGGTTGATGATAGCAGTTAAGTTTTATTTTTTTCCATAGCACCACTGGCCATTCCATACTAAAAGCCCTTGCTTTTAGTATGTGATTTTTTCTTGCCTAGAGATCTCTTAACACCAAGTTGCTTGCACCAATACCTTTAAAAAGAAGGATTTCAAAAGATTTCTTCTTTTTTTTCTTTTGGTCACTCACATGCAGTGTCACAATGGCAACCCACTCCAGTGTTCTTGCCTGGAGAATCCCAAGGACGGTGGAGACTGGTGGGCTGCCGTCTATGGGGTCGCACGGGGTTGCACAGGGTCGGACACAGCTGAAGCGACTTAGCAGCAGCAGCAGCAGCATGCAGTGTCACAATAGAAAGGGCCCATTTTCAAAGCAGGCTGCTAAAAACCAACGTTTATGACTCCCTTGTCTTCTTTCAGCCCAACTTGCCCAGATTTTTCTATTTCCCTTTTTAAAAAATGAGACGTACTTACGTCTCTCTCCAAGTTGTTGCTGTGCGACTCCATCCCAGCCAACTTCCTATGCCTTCCTCCAGATAGTCCCTGGTGACTTTTATCTCTATTCATTTCTCCCTTTTCTGAATTCTTACCAGGTTTATTAGCTTGGCTATACTGAATCTATATACACAGGCACATCCCTCCACACATACACAAATCACTCAAAATCAAAAGTGTTTCCCCTCCCTCAGAGCCTGAGGCACATGCCTGCCTCTCTCTGCTTATCTTTCTCTTCCTTTGCTTTCTCAGCTTACATATCTTGTTCTCAGAGAGGTTTGCCCTGATCACCAATCTAAAGAAATTCTTCCTGTCATTCTTTCTCGGGGCAACAGGGATTTTTCCCTTCCAAATATGATTTCTCCCATTACACAGTGAATTTTGTGTGTCTTCTCTTTAACAGGTGTCCTACTCAGTAAATTCTAAAGCTCTTGAGAAAAGGTCCTAGCACAACTACAAACCATCTAAAATCTTGCAGAGTCCCTGGCACATTGTAAGTGCTCAGTAAATATTTCTGGATGTGGAATTATTTCAACTAATGGATGGGTGTATTGTTCCAGCCTCTGGATTAGGGCTCTAAATCACTCAAGGTCTGAAATCATGTGTCTCACTTGTTTTGTATCCCTCATAGTTAGGTGAGGCCAGGCTTTGTCAGCTCTGGCACTATAGACATTTGGGTCCAATAATTCTTTGTTAACCTAGTAATTCTTTGTTGCATGTGGCTGCCTTGCATACTGTAGTCACATCCCTGGCCTCCACCCACCAGATGCTGGTAGCAAACACCCACCCTCAGTTGTAACAACCAAAAATGTGCCCAGACATTGTTAAATATCCTTGAGAACAAAATCCACCCCTAGAACCCTGCTGAGAATCACTGGATTAAATATTTAATTTGATCAATATTGATTAACAGATGGTAAACTGGCTTCACCTCTGGGATCTACAGAGTCCCTCAATATCTTGGTGGAATTCAATATAGCCAAGGAACAGAACAAGTACCTATGAGCAGTGCACACTTCAAGTGTTAGAAACTGAAGCCAACTTGGCCAGGAGCCTATGCAACTTCTGCCTTAGTAATTGTTTTCTCAATAGCTGCAACTCATTGGAACATCCTTGGAACACTAGGTGAATTTATATCTTATTTTCTATTCCCTGAACTCACCAATTAAGTTCTCATCATTGTAACTATTTTTTAAAAAAATCTTCCAGCCTGCTACATCCTCCTGAGGGGTAAGAATATGCACCTGTTTCATTGTGCTGCCTTCTGCATTACATGAGAGGACATGAGCAAAGTGGCTCCTTAATAAAGAATTTCTGTGGAACTTTGCCATTTGCTCTGCACATACATTTTTTTTAATCAAACAGTGAAAGACACATACACAGAGAGAGAGAGAGATGGAAGATGAACTGAGTAGTGTATTGGTCTAAAATTGTGACAGGACTGAAAAACAAGTAATTATCTCCTTACCATAAGTTTTGACATCTGGGCTCAGAGGCAGAGAGAGGAAGAGACAAGGCTGGAAAAAACTTCAGTTCTTATTTTTAGTGGTAGTTGAGAAGAACTAGCAGGAACTTTCATAATGAATGGCTTGAAAGCTGTATAATACAGAATGCATTTTAATGTCCTTTATAATACTTATCACTTAAAATACCTCTTTACAAAGAGGGAATGAATGATGTCAATGTTCTTTTCACTGAAAAATGTAATGCTTGTTATATCTTGCCCATTAGATGATACTACACTAATGGCAGAAAGTAGAAAGGAACTAAAGACCCTCTTGATGAAGGTGAAAGAGGAGAGTGAGAAAAAGCAGGGTTAAAACTCAACATTCAAAAAACGAAGATGGTGGTACCCGGTCCTATCACTTCGTGGCAAATTTTATTTTCTTGAACTCCAAAATCACTGTGCATGGTGACTGCGGCCATGAAATTAAAAGACACTTGCTCCTTGGAAGAAAAGCTATGACAAACCTAGACAGTGTACTAAAAATCCGAGGTCTCACTTTGCAGACAAAAATCTGCATTGTTAAAGCTAGGGTTTTTCCAGTAGTCATGTATGGATGTGAGCCTTGGACCATGAAGAAGGCTTGGGGGCAAGGAATTGATGCTTTCAAATTGTGGTGCTGGAGAAGACTCTTGAGAGTCCCTTGGACAGCAAGGAGATCAAACCAGCCAATCCTAAAGGAAATCAACCCTGAATATTCACTGGAAGGACTGGTGCTGGAGCTGAAGCTCTGATACTTCGGCCACCGGATGCAAAGAGCCAATTCACTGGAAAAGATGCTGGGAAAGACTGAAGGCAGGAAGAGAAGAGGGAGACAGAAGAAGAGATGGTTGGATGCCATCACCGACCTAATGGACATGAGTTTGAGCAAACTGGGAGATGGTGAAAGACAGGGAAGCCTGGTGTGCTGCAGTCCATGGGGTTGCAACGAGTTGGACAGGACTTAGCAAATGAACAACAATAAAGCGCGAGGGCAACTTACTTAAATTCCAGTCTTCTGATTTTAAATCTTACGTACTTTCCACTCTGACCCCACTGTCTCTCATAGGGAACACACCTAATAATCCTTCTGGCTCCCCATCTTCTCTTCTGCCAGTTGTGATCATTTTTCTTTCTTACTCTTGAGCAGAGTCTGCCTTTGAAAAGAATATCTGCTGAGACCTCAAACCAGGAGCATGTAAGGATTCCTAGGACATATACATCACTTCATCATTGGAAACCTCAATTTAAGTGCTTTGTCTGGATTATGACAGGGCTGTGTGTGACCCACAGTACCATCATCTGTGATGCAAATAAACAGGAAATTCCCTAAGCTACTTGCTTCAAGGGAGGCTTAATAGTGCTACACAGTAAATGGCACAACGCTGCACTAAAGTTGGATAGGATTTTAGCTCTCACCTCTAGCAAAACAAAAACAACAAAATTAAAAAAATAAAATAAAATAAAACTTTTCCCCATAGATTAAGAGCAGCAGGGTATGGGTGGACTGACCATATATGTCCTGGCTTGCTCAAGACGATCCCAATTATTCCTGTGGTTTCAACACAATTAGTTCTAGTGTCCCTTCTCTAAAGGGTTTCCATTTGGAAGCTAATGGCACCGTCATGCTAAATATAGTTTAGCACAGTTTCACATTGTGCACGACAGGTTTAGTGTATCTTCAAGTTTAAGGTATAATCACATTGAAAATGGTCATGCTTCATTCCCAGAGGTTGTTCATGACATTAGATAGGGTTTTAGGGGGTAGGTGACAAATTCCTCCCCCCGTCTTTGGAGGCTACAATATCAGTTCTCAAAAAAGGAGCTTTATACTCAGAGATTAAATTGCCAACATCATTTGGATCACAGAAAAAAGCTAGAGAATTCCAGAAAAACATCTACTTCTGATTCATTGACTATGCTAGGCCTTTGACTATGTAGATGACAACAAACTGTGGAAAAATTCTTAAAGAGATGGGAATACCAGACCACCTTACCTGCCTCCTGAGAAATCTGTATACAAGTCAAGAAGGAACAGTTGCAACTGGACATGGAGCAAAGGACTGGTTCCAAATTGGGAAACGAGTACATCAAGGCTGTATACTGTCATCCTGCTTATTTAACTTATACCCAGAGTACATTATGCTGGGTTGGATGAAGCACAAGCTGGAATCAAGATTGCCTGGAGAAATATTATTGACCTCAGATATGCAGATGACACCACCCTAATGGGGTGCTGCAGTCCATGGGGTCACACAGATTCAGAAACAACTGAGTGACTGAACAATAACAATACTCAAACCACTGTTACTCCCATCACCACAGGGTTCCAGGACTAGAGGCCACTGCAGAGAGAAAACCAGATGCTGAGCATGAGCTGCAGGGGGCGGCCCACGACCAGCATCCAGGTTCATACCTGTATCTGTAAGCAGGTGCTAAACAAACATGACCAGTGACTTAAAACACAGTTTTGTTTCTATCTTCTTTTAAATTTTATTCTTTGGGAGCAAACTTCCCATACTCTTGAATGAAATGACTGATATATCCCTTTTATGTTTATTTATTTTATGTTTTTTTATTTATTTATGTTATTTATTTTAACATAATAGAAGTGCTAAAGTCACTTTATAACATATGCATGGTCTTCATTCAATAAATAAAATGTCCAGCTGAAGACAGTAATCAAAAAGCTGCATTGGACTGTATTAATCCTCTTCCTTTTCTCTCCCTCCAGCTCATACCTCCCACATTGAGCTCCCTGACTCCTTTCAGGTTGATGACTGTATAGTGGAACTCTCTGAGTTGTCTAATCAAGCTTCTTCAAATCGCTCCCCACTGCCTTGTTCCAGGACAGCCCTAGAGGGTAGAAGGACACGGAACAAGGGCCTTTCTTCCTCCTGTGTCGTGTCTAGCACTCCGGGTATAACAGACGGTGAAAATAACTCTTTCCTTGATGAGGTTTTCAGAGCCCTCAGCTGGGCCCCCTATCCTGAATTCCCATGACCAGGAGGGTCACAGCTCTTGGAGACCCTCTCCCCTGAGGGTGGTTACCTAGAAGTCCAATTCCAAGGCATTCATTCCACTGTGAGGTCACCTTGTGCCTTCAGACAGGCTTGCTAAACGTGACTTGAGAGGACCCTGGAGCCCTGTCTCCTTCACTGTCCTTTCTAAACACCCCTGCTTCCCCAGACTCAATGCACCAAAGGACCAACACGCTATCTGACCCACCATCTAGCAGGTGGTCAGCTCTTGCCTCTCCCTCTTTACAGGCAAGAGTCGGGTCCCAATTGCTATGGCACTTTAATTGTACCAATCAAGGGCCCAGTGCCAGTCATTGCCGAATCTGAGGTGGGGGTATAAGTGAAGTTCTCTTGATGTCCACGCCTTCACCACAACATCATGGGGACAGGAAACAGCCCAGTGCGCTGTCAACTCTTTCTTATGAAATCCTCTCCATCCACCTCCTCACATGCAAGTACCACTGAATGTTTCTCCCTCCCTGATCTTTACCAGCCTCAACTGATGTGACAGGCATTGAACTTCTGAAACAGGGAAGAAGGGATTCAGAGTATAACTGTCTCTAGATCTCTTTGTAAGGATACCCACCTTACACAATTCTCTCACCCTCCTGACCTGTTTGCATATTCTCTGTTTGCTTGAAGAGTATGAATGCCCTAAAACAGTTCCCCACAATCATTTCCCTCGTAAACTAGCAAACAGCTAGTAAGGGTTATAGAGGGAGGGGAGTGGCTATTTCACCCTTACCCTTGGAACCTATTGCATAGGCACCTCAGTAGAAATTATATACATTCAGTAGAAGCTGTAAGTATCTATAGCCCTTTGTGAGTATTAATATCAAGGGTCTGGTGTCCAGGAAGGCAAAACCACCTAAGCAGGCTGACACCCTTCCTCTGTCCATCACAAATTCAATCTGAACAATGCTTATTTTTTTCTATGTTGCCTGAATTTCTAGAAAGTCTCTCTCTAGGGCCCTACTTCCTATAATCCAAGCACCTCACTGTCACCAGGGAAATCTAAGAAATTGCTTTCCTGTGTGCTGTATCTTACACCAAGTTGAGAAATCTCCTCTGATCTGCTGAATTTTTGCAGTCCCAGAAGTAGAAAACACTAAGAAATAGATAAAAAAGGTCAAGAATCTGAAAATGCCACTTGTAAATGGACAGACTTTGTGAATAGCCAGATAAGGCAATGGCACCCCACTCCAGTACTCTTGCCTGGAAAATCCCATGGATGGAGGAGCCTGGTGGGCTGCAGTCCATGGGGTCACAAAGAGTCAGACACCACTGAAAGACTTAACTTTCACTTTTCACTTTCATGCATTGGAGAAGGAAATGGCAATCCACTCCAGTGTTCTTGCCTGGAGAATCCCAGGGATGGGGGAGGCTGGTGGGCTGCCATCTGTGGGGTCGCACAGAGTCAGGCATGACTGAAGCGACTTAGCATCAACAGTAGCAGCAGTGATTAGCCAGGTTTCCTCAGGTGATGAAGATTAAGGTTTGAAAAGGAATGAAAGTGATAAGCTACTTTGGGCTCTTTCGTTTTGTGCCAAGAACAAAGTTTTTATTTTCTTGGGGCAGGTTTCATGGGTCATGTACTCAACATGCAACCTTTATTGTGCAGTAATGTAGAACCTCAACAGAGAAAGAAATTATAGGGCTGACTTGTGAGTTAGCTTCACTTCAACATGAAGGCTGCAGTAGGATCTACAGATCCCCAATCCCCCTTTGAAATGTTTATAAGGGTAAACATACAATACAAGCAGACAAAACTGCTGATCAGAAAGTCATCGAGACCATCAAATAATAGAACTGTTCAAAGGCTTTTTGGCAAAAAAAAAAAAAAAAATTAAGCACATTTTCTTAGAGGTTTAGATTCATCACAAAAACACGTGAAAAGTTCAGAGAGTTCCCATATGTCCTTGGCCTCCAAACACCCACAGTCCTCTTCATCATCAACATCTGCACCAGAGTGGTAAATTGGTTATAAAGGAAGAACCAACACTGACACACCAGCATCACTGTAAACCCGTAGCTCACATTAGGGTCTACCCTTGATGTTTATTATATGGCTTTTGGCAAATGTATATAATGACATGTACCAACCACTGCCCAGAAGAAGAAAATTATAACCCACTCCTATATTCTTGCCTGCGAAATCCCATGGACAGAGGAACCTGGCAGGTTGCAGTCCATGCATCACAGAAGTGTTGGACATGACTTAGAGGCTAAACAACAACTCATCATTGTAGTATCTTACAGAATAGTTTCACTGACCTAAATATACCACCTATATTCTAACTATTCCCCTGTTTTTCTCTCCCAAGATCCTGGAAATGACTGATTCTTTTATAGCCTCCATAGTATTAATACCTTCCAGAATGTCATACAGTTGGAACCATGAAGCCTTTTCAGATGAGCTGCTTTCGCCATGAAACATGCATTGAAGGGCCCTCCATATCTTTTCATGGTATGATAGCTCATCTCTTTTCAGAAATGACTTATAACTCATTGTCTGGATACACCACAGTTTATTTATCCATTCACCCACAAAGGAAATCTTGTTGCATCCAAGTTTCGGCAATTATATATGAAACTGCTATAAACAGCCATGTGCAGGGTTTTTGTACAGAAATAAATTTTCAAGTTATTTGGGAAAATATGAAGGAGCAAAATTACTGAATCATATGGCAAAATTATGTTTAGTTTTATAAAACAAAAAACTGTCAAACTGTCTCAAAAGTGGCTATGCCATTTTTTGTACTCGCAACAGCAATGAATGAGAGTTTCTGTTACCCTACATCCTTCTGAGCATTTGGTTTTGTCAATGTTGTGGATTTTAGCCATTCTAAAAATGTGTAGTGAAATATTGTTATTATAATTTTCAATTTCTTTATATCATATGATTATGGACATCTATTCACATGCTTATTTTCAATCTGCATACCTACTTCAGTTCATTTTTACAGTTGAGTTTTAAGCATACTTTGTATATTTTGGATAACATCCCTATGTCAGATGCTTTTTGGAACTATTTTCTGTCAGTCTGTGGCTTCCCATTCTTTTGCAAAGCCTTCTTAATGATTATCTACTGTTTCATTAAAAATAATTTGTTTTAATAAGAAATGCATGCTGGTGGTGTCTGACTACTCAATGATTTAAAGGAATCTTTTAGCTTACTAGATGTGATAAAACTGCCCAACCCGGTAAAAATATAAAACAAAGCCAAACAAAACCAAAACAAACAAAACTCTAACATTTGTTAATAATATAAAAATCCCACAAACCTCACTATTATATAGACATTCAGTTCCGTTCAGTCGCTCAGTCGTGTCCGACTCTTTGCGACCCCAGGAATCGCAGCATGCCAGGCCTCCCTGTCCATCACCAACTCCCGGGGTTTACTCAGATTCACATTCATCGAGTCAGTGATGCCATCCAGCCATCTCATGCTCTGTTGTCCCCTTCTCCTCCTGCCCCCAATCCCTCCCAGCATCAAAGTCATTACTTTATATTTTATAAGGATCTTGTCGGATGAGTTGTCCATCATCGTCTCTTTCTATTTCTGCAGATACTAATGCTGAGGCTGAAGAACCCCTGAGAGACAGATAAACAGGAATCCCCACTTATTTTAAAAATGTTTTACATTTAACTACATTTTGTTTTGTTTTAGTTTTTACATTTTGAGTTAACACAATTATAGCATGAATTCACTTTTTTATTCTGAAACATCAAACAAGCAAAATGTACTATTTGTGTAACTTTCATAAATATCTAGGGTTATATTAATCTCTGTTCTGATTTCTGAAAAATGACAATTTGTTGGCTCACTTGCAAGACAGTTCAGTTCAGTTCAGTCACTCAGTCGTGTCCCACTCTTTGTGACCCCATGAACCGCAGGCACCAGGCCTCCCTGTCCATCACCAACTCTCGGAGTCCACCCAAACCCATGTCCACTGAGTCGGTGATGCATCCAATCATCTCATCCTCTGCCGGCCTCTTCTCCTCCTGCCCTCAATATTTCCCAGCATCAGGGTCTTTTTAAATGAGTCAGCTCTTTGCATCAGGTAGCCAAAGTACTGGACTTTCAGCTTCAACATCAGTCCTTCCAATGAACACCCAGGACTGATCTCCTTTAGGATGGACTGGTTGGACCTCCTTGCAGTCCAAGGGACTCTCAAGAGTCTTCTCCAACACCACAGTTCAAAAGCATCAATTCCTTGGCACTCAGCTTTCTTTATAGTCCAACTCTCACATCCATAGATGACTACTGGAAAAACCATAGCCTTGACTAGACAGACCTTTGTTGACAAAGTAATGTCTCTGCTTTTTAATATGCTGTTTAGGTTGGTCATAACTTTCCTTTCAAGGAGTAAGTGTCTTTTAATTTCATGGCTGCAATCACCATCTGCAGTGATTTTGGAGCCCAGAAAAATAAACTAAGCCACTATTTCCACTGTTTCCCCATATATTTGCCATGAAGTGATGGGACCAGATGCCATGATCTTCGTTTTCTGAATGTTGAGCTTTAAGCTAACTTTTTCACTCTCCTCTTTCACTTTCATGAAGTGGCAAGACATATTTAAAGAAACACACAGATAGTTTCTAAAACATCTACTTAAAATATTATTTTTTAATTATCCTTTTACTCGATCCTGTAGTATGCATCACAGAGTACACAGCAGAAATATCATTCTGTAATCACTGAGTATTTGCAAACTAAAATACCAAAATTCTGGCAATAATGCTAATTTGGAGCAGGAAAAGCATCACAATCCTGGATAAATAACAATTCTTCTATGTTGTTTTCCGTTGTATAGCACAAAGACCTGTTCCCCTATTCTATCTTCCTCGATAGCCAGAGAGAGAAGCTTCAGATTCTGCCCTAGGTCCACTGCTGACCAGCCACCACCCGTGCCATCCTCTCTGGATGCCATGTTTCCACATGGAAGGGTATTTACTTGCTGCTTTTGGACTCCTGGATGGGACCCACTGCCACATTTAACTGGCTGTCCCTGAAGCAAAAGTTTAATACCCAAATAACACCAGCTCCCTGCTTAGCATGAAATTGGCTTGAAATACACATGCTCTTAAGCATACCCTCTTGATGGCCTCAGGCTTTCTCACTGATGTGTAGCTGCTCAAAAGCCCCAGGACAAATGCCAGAGTCTCCCCAACCCTGAACACAATTCTTCTCCTCACTGTCCCCTCCTCTGAATGACTGCTTGAGAGAATTAATGCGCTTCAGCTCAGACAATTAGTTTTTCCTTTCATGTCTAAATAACCTGCAATTCGTTCATGCAGCATTTTGCATATAATTGCTCCAAGTCTATTTCTGTGTTTTTTTATGATGAAAATGTTTCTTTCCACCAAACAACGCAACAGAGAACAACTGTCCTGAATCTTTAGGGGTAATACTAGAGCCCTGGGGACAGTATGTTTGGTGGAAAAATGAAGCTGATGATTTTGTTAAGATTTCCTTGATGGAAAGGAGCTATTGCCTTGACAAGTATATCAGACTCTGAAAGAGTGGTGTTCCTAGAAATCTGTGCACAAAACCAATGTTTCATATAAACACATTACCAGGACTTTGCTATTAAGAAAAGATCCTAAAATGTTTCATAAAAACACATTACCAGGACAAGATTATAAAATTAAATGAAAGTAGAACATGACATTAAAAAAAATAGTAACTTCACTATTGGTAAATCTTGAGTTTCATATGGGATATTGTCCATCTAAAGAGAATACAGGAGTAAATCTAGAGACATTGAATGCATTTAATTCCAGCTACAGCATACAGTAACATATGTACTAGGAGTTATGTTCATTGTAGCATCTTTTACGGTAATGAAAAAATAGAAACAACATAAATGTTAATCAAGAGACTATATTTTTAAGACAAAAAATACTAAAGTAGATTCATACAACAAACTATGCCACAACCATTAAGAATATGCATGTTTAAAATAACGTGTGTGCCTTGGGGGGGAAAAAAAAACCTCTAGAGCCAAAGAGAACTGTGTTTTAATACTGATTTGCCTCCTTACCAGTCATTTAATATTGGATTAGTCACTTTGCCTTTCTGAGACTCAATGTCTCATTTGAAAAGTGGAGGAAAAAAAATGTGCCTGGCCCTTGAACAACACAGTTTAGAACCATGCTGGTCCACTGATATGCAGTTTTTTCTATAATATGATCCATGGTCGGTTAAATCTTTGGATGTTGAATCACAGATATAGAGAAACCACACACACACAGAGGAACTGTGTATACAGAAGGTTAAATATAAGTTCTTACAGATTTTCAAGTGTGTGGAGGGTTATTCCTAATGCTTACATTGTTTAAGGGTCAACTGTGATTACCTGGGAGGATATTTCAGGGAACAAAATGAGAAGATCTGTGTGAAGTCCTTAGCAAATGATAACGTTAACTTTTATCAGTATCATTACATTGAACTGCCACCCATATATAATTCAGGGAACAGGAAGATCTGTTTTCATCCATTTCTATTCTTGTTCCAGAACATCTGATGTTTGTCAAAGGTGTTTATCTGTTGCATCTCAAAGGCAACCTGACAGTCCCCTGCTCACTGCAAGAGGCGGAAACTTACAAGTGTCAGGAAGTTGCCTTTGCTTTGTTACTATGCTAAGATCCCCACTCAAAGGAGGAGCTTGTACTTTGCTGGGCACAATTAGTACAATTTGCAAGACTGCCTGAGGGACCAGGCAGGCCCTGCCTGTTCCTGGAGATCTCCACCCTTTTCCCCAGTTTGAAGACCCAACTGCCTTATTACCCCTGAAAAGTCTCCCACTTTCCTCCCTTTGGGGAGCAGGTATCTTTAGAGAATAAGCTCTCCTTTCTCCATTCTTCGATCAAGGAATAAAGTTTCTGCTCTGCTTTGCTGAGCATTGTGTTGAAGGCAATTGGCTCGAATGCCACTAGGCAAGGGAAGGACCCTGCTGGAGTCCACCTGAGGTGAGAGGGTTGGTGACAGAATCACCCTGTAGTTTATAGAGGGGAAAAGAGGGGGATCAATTAGGAGTATGAGATTAACAGAAACGAACTACAACGGTGGTGGTGGTTTAGTTGCTAAGTCATATCTAACTCTTGTGACCCCGTGGACTGTAGCCTGTACAGACTGTAGCCTGTAGCCTGCCATGTGATTGTCCAGGCAAGAATACTGGAGTGTGTGGCCATTTCCTTCTCCAGGGGATCTTACTGATCCAGGGATCAAACCTGTGTCTCCTGCTTGGTAAGCGGATTCTTTACCACTGTGCCACCTGGGAAGCCCCCTTACTATATAGTACAGGGAGCTATATTCAATACCTTGTAAACCTATAATGAAAAAAAATGAAGAGGAGCTAAAAAGCCTCTTGATGAAAGTGAAAGAGGAGAGCGAAAAAGTTGGCTTAAAGCTCAACATTCAGAAAACGAAGATCATGGCATCTGGTCCCATCACTTCATGGGAAATAGATGGGGAAACAGTGGAAACAGTGTCAGACTTTATATTTTTGGGCTCCAAAATCACTGCAGATGGTGATTGCAGCCATGAAATTAAAAGACGCTTACTCCTTGGAAGAAAAGTTATGACCAACCTAGACAGTATATTCAAAAGCAGAGACATTACTCTGCCGACTAAGGTCCGTCCAGTCAAGGCTATGGTTTTTCCTGTGGTCATGTATGGATGTGAGAGTTGGACTGTGAAGAAGGCTGAGCACCGAAGAACTGATGCTTTTGAACTGTGGTGTTGGAGAAGACTCTTGAGAGTCCCTTGGACTGCAAGGAGATCCAACCAGTCCATTCTGAAGGAGATCAGCCCTGGGATTTCTTTGGAAGGAATGATGCTAAAGCTGAAGCTCCAGTACTTTGGCCACGTCATGCGAAGAGTTGACTCATTGGAAAAGACTCTGATGCTGGGAGGGATTGGGGGCAGGAGGAGAAGGGGATGACTGAGGATGAGATGGCTAGATGGCATCACGGACTCGATGGACGTGAGTCTGAGTGAACTCCGGGAGATGGTGATGGACAGGGAGGCCTGGCGTGCTGAGATTCATGGGGTCGCAAAGAGTCGGACACGACTGAGTGACTGAACTGAACTGAACTGAACTGATACGTATAACTCAATCACTTTGCTGTACACCTAAAACTAACACAATATTGTAAGTCAACCATATATTTTTTTTAAAAAAAAGGTTAAAATTGGGAATCTCAAATGGTTAAAACTAATATCAAGAAAGAAGGTAAGATACAGAAGTAAATTCTGAAATCTTATCTAGAAGTATAAATAGGCACATATCTAACAGTTAAGTGTGATGTAAGAGAATTTTTCAACTCTTTAGTAATATTTCCCTCATAGCTACCTACAATGCAGGAGACCCTGGTTTGATTCCTGGGTCGGGAAGATCTGGTGGAGAAGGGACAGGCTACCGACTCCAGTATTCTTGGGCTTCCCTTGTGGCTCAGCTAGTGAAGAATCTGTTTGCAATGTAGGAGACCTGGGTTTGATCCCTGGGTTGGGAAGATCCCCTGGAGAAGGGAAATCTTCCAGAACACTCCAGTATTCTTGCCTGGAGAATTCCATGGACTGTATAGTCCATGGGATCACAAACAGTAGCACATGACTGAGCAACATCACCACTTCACTACTGCTTAGTAGTATTATGATGATATTAGACCCAGCGTCTTATACAATAACCATTCTTCCCAAAATATTTCTAAGGGAGATATATATAGCCAAGAGACAATGACTAACGCTTAAGTATATTATGATGGACTTTATCCAGTTACTAGGAGTAGAACATAAAAGAAAAATAATATATTTTACGGTTATCGCCAGGGTTCTTCTGAGCTAGGTACCTGGATGGGAGGGAGAGGCCAGACAAGAGGAGTGTGCAGCATCCTGTCCTGGCCCGGTCCAGGTCCACTGAAGCAGGAGTCCCACCTGAGTGTGTGATCTGGCATTTGGAGGGACTATGGGCAGAGCTATTCCATCCTCCTGGGAGGAGGCGGAGAGCAGCAAAAGGACAGGCAAGTCTGCCCCACACAGAGGAGGAGGAGGATGGCAGCTTCCACCCACCTACCCGCTAGATCTACTTTTTCTCACTCTTATCTTTTTTCTTAGCATATAAACTTTCCACAGATTACATGTTTTTTTCCTAAATTAGGTATGTGTAGATACATAATGTTTCAGAGAATTTTTTTCTAGCAATTACATCTAATTAAAGAATATTGTTAAAGCATATCAATGACAAACACATGACAACATTCATAGGAAAGACGTGACTCTCCCAAGTGAGAAACTGATGGTCCCTTCTGTGTCATTCTGTCTCCCTGAATACGCTTCAATGGTTAAGAGCTGCTTCATGTTCAAGGGTGGCTTAGCCTTAGAGGAGGGACTTAGAAGGGGATTATATTGAAGATCAGAAGAGAATGAATTTTTCCAGAACAAAAGATTTCTAAAATCTTCTAAAATTGCTCATTCATTTTCCATTTCCTTTCCACCATGTATTACATGTAGGCCTCTCTGTAACAGTTAATAGAAAAATTCAAATTATATTTTAAAAAAGAAGGAAAAAAGGTCTGAGATCTGAGAACAGAAAAAGACATGAATTGGTCCATTAGAGATAACTGAGTTCCACCGAAATAAGGCTTGTGTTTACTTTCTGTCCATATTAAAATGGCCTTTTTATGAAAGAAAATGTGCTGGCTTTTTCTTCCCCTTTCTTTCTGTCTACTAATGAAGCCACATCAAGACAGATCAGAGTTTTAATCCGTTTCTGGAAAAGCAGATCCCCAAGACAGGCTGTTTTGTAGACTTTCTGGTTCATTTTGCCTCCATTGTTTTAGTGACCTGAATGTATGGAAAATCAAATTTTGTCACTTAAGCTGCTATTCTTGGCTGAATTTTAGCGTACTCAGCAAGGTTCTGTAACAAACAAATGACCCTACCGCCACCACTCACCCCCACCTCCACCCAGTATATATTGAATATGCATTTGCTTAGATTCTAGCCAGGAAGATGAAAATAAATAGTGCAGGGTCCCTAAAATTCCCAAACTAATCCTTTTGAGTGTGGTGTAAAATGAATGATTGCTAAGAGAGAAGGGGTGACGGGGCTCCTGTTGCTTAAGAAAATTAATCAATTAAAGGGTTAAGACTGATTGGTTAGAAAACCACCAGAAAGGTCACTCCTAACAGAGTCATTAAATTTAGAGTAAACGGCCATCAGCTTACCCTGCAAAGTAAGTGGCCCGGCTGCTGAATACAAATTATTTGCAGAACCCTCTGCTAGCCTTGCCTCATTTTGCCACTGGGGATATGCAGAAGCTGGAATTTGCAGGTTTATGCATGGATGTATGCATTTATGCATCTCATTATAAATTATCTTTGTATTGAAAAAGAACTCCATAGGCACAGCATCAATATAGGAGAGCTGTGCCTGGGTGGCAAGTGATTGGATCAGGTGCATCTTATTTTGCATTTTCTTGTGTTTTTTTTTTTTTTTTTTTCTTTTTCTTAATAGAATCTGGGAAAGCATGGTTGTCCTCAAGAGTCAGGGCTCTTATTTTGTTTGCTTTAATCTCACAGTGAGATTAAATAATCTCAGATTTATCTAAGATTTTTTTCAGATAAATTTCTATCAGAAGTCCAGGAAGCCTAGAGATCTAATGTTCCCATGACCTCCTCCACAAGTCATATCTGATCAAAAAGCCTTAGCAAATCAAGGACAGATGTGAGGGAATCTGCCTTTCAAAGACAGGACAGTCTCAGCAGATTTCATTGGAGCTTTGCAGTCAGATTTCCTAGGGTCACTGCGGTAGAGCTGGCTGTGAGATACATTAACGCAGACACAGTGGCCTTGAGATTCCCTCAAACGGCCAGTGTGTGATTCTGGAAAAGCCTGGGAAAAGAGTGTCTTGATTTCGTTCCTAATTTGGAGAAGACTTGCAAATCCCTGTCTTGCCCTTCCCCTCCTGGCAGAATCTGAGGGGTCAGTGATACTTGGGAGAAGACTACACTTAGACTCGATACCTAGAGAATTCCAGAAATATTCTTCTGGGTCTTTATTCATTCATTCAGTTATCCATTTAATGAATTTTAATGAGCCTACTTAATGTGTCAGGCACTCCGGTAGGTGAGGGACATACAAAGAAAGGCTGTTCTGTCAGCAAAGGCTTTACAATACAGGCGAGATGGAAAAGTAATGGAATCCATTCAATGGGGCAGGGCGAAAAGCAGCTGCAGGATAAGGATCTCAGAACTCACTGGGGAGAGTGTGGACGGGCTAGGGAAAATACTTGGTAAGAAGGGCAGAAAACTCGGTTTCACCATGCTCGACTCCAGTGTAAAGTTCTTTCTCTGAAAGTTGGCAACCTCCCCAAGTGCACAAATACAGATGTTTGTTTGTTTCTCCTGAACCGGACAGCCACCAGCTCAGAGCCATCATCATGGGGCAGCCTCCTGCAGTTTTCATGGATGACACTTTATGAATAACAGAAATTTCAAGAATGACTTTGGTTTAAGACCAGGGATAAGACCTTCTTGTGGGGCTGGGCATGTCAGCATGCTGCCCTGGTAAACGATCTGCAGACAGCACAGTCTATCAGAATGAGCCCACCGCTGCTCCTTCTTTTCCTGCCTGCCATGTGGTTTATTAATTACTATCTGTTATTTTTAAGGAATTTCTGGAATCAAAGGAAAGAGCAAAAAGAGAAAAGGGTGATCCGAGATGAACGCACTTCCAAATCTGGGTCACGTGTGCCGATGAAACAGGAAAAATGTCTAGGGGGAAATATGCAGATTCTTCCAGAACAGCAGGAATAGTCACAGAGTTGCATGTTCCAGAAGGCTGAAGGAATCTCAGGACTCGGGGACACTGACAGTTACACTCTGGGGGTGTTCTTAACGGGGAGATGATGTGTTGAGCTGATTGGCTGTCCATTCCTTGCTTTTTGGAACAGTGACACAATGTGAATTTCAACCATCTCTACAGCAGCAGCAAGCAGTTACGGAAGAGATTCTCTCTCTCTCTTTAGTCGCCAAGTCATGTCCGACTCTTGCGACCCCATGGACTGTAGCCTGCCAGGCTCCTCTGTGCATGGGATTCTCCAGGCAAGAATATTGGAGTGGGTTGCCATTTCCTTCCCCAGGGGATCTTCCTGACCCAGGAATCGAACCTGGGTCTCCTGCATTGCAGGCAGATTCTTTACTGACTGAGCTATGAGGGAAGCCCCATACTATGATATCAATATGCTTTATAAGTATGTTGTTATTTTTGAGAATTGTATGACATTTTTTGAAACACCCGGGGATACCCTAAGGCTTTTAAAATACAGAGTAGAAATCATTGCCTTGAGTAAAAATAACTTCACATTTGGCTGCGGAGAGCTCCCCTGATACCATTAATTTGGCATCTAATCATCCTTCCTTGAAGCACCTCACAGCACTCCTGTCACCCTGTGTTATAACTGGACTCTTGAGTTGTTATTTAACTTTGTCATGGGGTGACAAAGCAAAGATATGTGTTACTGCTTTAGGGTGATAGCTATCTCTTCTCCTAGCCCTCACCACATGTGTGTACGCCTGTCTATGAAATGACTTTATGTTAGGTTTTTGGGCAAAATGACACTTTAGTGGGACCAGGAATGAAAAAAGAATGAACATGTTAATCATCCATGAAAAACAAAATAACGTAATTATGATTAATCCAGACAAGTTTACTTCAATGACATCTTCAACAAACATGTAAATTGAGTCTGCTCTTTGAAGAATCAAAATACCTTTGACATAAGTACTCCCCCTAATGGGAATGGCAATATTTAGCTGGTTAATACCAATAAAGTTGCAAATAAACACTTAAAAAGGAATCAGGCTATAATTTAAAACACCTCCTAGGCACTGCCTTATCTCATAATGTTATAGTGAGATTACCAATTGTTTTATTCTAAAACCAGCCTGAGACCCAGACCTCTGCAATTTACAGCATGTCAGTGATCTTAGTCAACATTAATTTTCTCCATCCCGATTGACATGTTTTCTTTCACACTACAAAAGGATCTAAGTTTATGATTTACATGGACAGCATGACTGTGTTTCAGGACTAGAAGCAAAACAGATCACACTCTTAATGTGGATAATAAATTTGCATCCTTGTTAATGTAGAAAATTCTTAGACATGACAAATGGCAAGATGGGAATACATGGTCACTGAAAGTTGCAAGCCCAGAAGTTAAGTAATTGGCAATGTTAGCAAAAAACCCAGTCAAACAAACCCCAGGAAAACAATGGATCAAGAGTCATTGACTCTATGTGTCTCTCTCACATTAAAATCACTTGGGTAGCTTTTAAACTACGTATGTCTCAGGCTCAGTCCCAGAGATTCTGATTCAATTAGTCCCAGGTGAGACCACATATGTAATATTTTTAAAAGCTCCCCAGGAGATTCTAATGTACCCAGGATTAAGAGCCACTGAGTATGAAATGTACTCAGCATATCGGCAGGCCCATGATCAATAGGATAGAAACTAAAATAAATCAGTGATTCATTAATTCACAGATTCATTAAAGAAATACTTACTGAGGACTCATTATGTGGCAGACATTGTTCTCTGCTTCAATGCTACAAGGCAAAAAAGTTGCAAACTAAATACTCTCCAGGAGTCCATTATCTAGTGAATTATAATGGTGCTTGGACAGTTGCGTCTGGGGTGCCCTCAGCCACAGTGTAGGAAATCACTGAATTCAAGTTTTCCCCGCTCCCACTCCCAACTAGGGATAACAACATCCCTAACACGGACCCTCAGTTGGACACGACTGAGTGACTTCACTTTCACTTTCACTTTCACCACCCACAGAGCACTTTATAAACTGCAGAGCCTGTGGGCTATCATGATACCTGTGTGTGTGCTTAGTCACTCAGTCACGTCTGCTTCTTTGGGACTGAGCCCGCCAGCCTCCTCTGTCCATGGGGATTCTCCAGGTAAGAATAACTGGAGTGGAATGGCATGCCCTCCTCCAGGAGATCTTCCTCCAGGGATCGAACTCAGGTCTCCTGCATTGCAGGCAGATTCTTTACCATCTGAGCCACCAAGGAAGCCCTTGATACCTTGTATTTATAGTAACCTTAGATAAGGAAAGAATTTTTGGCATACCCATTTTACAGTGAGGATACTGAGGTTCTCACAGGCTTTTCAGGTAATGATCACTAACTCTTTTTCTTCTTTTCCTTTACAATCAAAAGACCTGGGTTTCAGCTATGTTTCTACCACTTAAAATGTAACAGGCAAGTTCTTAAAAACATGTTTACTCTTTACAGTAACCTAATGGATAGAATCATTATCATCCCCAATATATAATATGCAAATTAAATTTCAAAGATATAAGGTAATTTAGTAAAGGTCATTAATTCTCTGTTTTCTATCATTTTCAGTTGGCATATAGATTCTCTAATATAATAACAATGAAATATGAGTCTTATTACCTGTAAAACCAGAGTTTACCAGCCTGTCTCCAATCAGCTAGTAATGAGCTGCGATGGACACATTTAAGGAAAAAAAAAGTACTTCAAGAAATGGGGGTACTAATCTCATTCACATTCCAAAATATATGAGGACATCAGCTTTAAACATGGCAAAATTTGGGGCAACAATTCTTAGACATATGAATGTTAAAGCTAGGTTAAATATCAGAGATTAGGTAGTACAAACTTTTCTTGTTATAAACGAGGAGTCCAAGACTCTATGAAATAAAACCATTTGCCTAAGATCACACAATTAATGGCAGTGCTGAGATTAGAACACAGGACATCTTCACACCAAATCTCAAACATGCCCAGGACATATTATTTACTTTTCATAGGAGGGACCAAAGCAGTTCTCTCTCTAACAGATTTTCAATTTTGATTATATTCACAAAAGTTTGAGGAAAATTCAAGGAGATGAAGCATATTCAATTTTCATCTAGAATTTCTAACATTTCTAGAAAGTACTCTGAACCTTTAAAATTAAACTTAAGAACTGGCAGCCGATACGCTATATTCTTTTAAACACACACCCCTATTACCATCTGATTGGACACATCTGAATGTTAACTGTTCCTAGCTACCTCCTGAAAATCTGCCAAAGTGATCTATGCCAGATGGTGCAGGAAGTCAACTATTCTTACATACTGATGCATTGCTGGAAATCTCAATTTCTGTTTACGTGTGCAGGTAGGAGATCTGAGTGCTACCTGAGTAGATTACAGTGCTAGCTCTGCCACCTAATAGTCATTAAGCTTTTGGGCCTTGGTATCCATGATTATAGGAATTTTATTTTATTTTTTAGATTATAGTTGACGTTCAACATTATACGTTAAAGGTGTATAACAAGGTGATTTGCAACTTGTTAAAGGTTATACTCCAGCTACAGTTATCCTTGTATATTCCCCATGTTGCAGCTTATTTATTACAGACTTAATAGCCAGCCCCCTTCTTTCTAAATTGTGACTTGGCCCCAAGCCATGAGTTGGGACACACGCACTTTAGTGAGATTTTTCCTTCTTCTTTTCACGTGGGACCTGACCAGTATCTTGTGGGCACTACTTGCATGACTTGAGCAAAAGAAGTAAATCACTTCCCCAGATCCAGCATCCACAAACAACACACATCTAAGAAGAAATGTACAGAAGAAACATCAAATCTAAGACAGGAGCTTTACTTTTGTTAGTGGATCTAACATCTGGCTCTCTCTCAGACCCAGGACATCTTTCTGGTGGGTCGATACTAATAACCTCAGGCACCATGGAAAGGAGAGTGTATGGGAAAATGCTATTAATAAAGGAAATGTACATGTAATGAGACCCTTCTATGCATCTGGAGCTTCAAATACATTTTTCCTCACAATATACCTACCTGAGGTGGAGGAGCAGGTGCTCATGGACACCAGGAAACTGGAAGCAGAGATAATGTTCAGGAATTTACTAAACTCTGATTTCCTCTGCCAGACAGATGTGGCCTTGATGATGACGGGTTTGACACAAGCCCCATAAGAAAATGGTAGCTGCATTTCCTCAAGAGAAACCGTCAAGTGCAAAGACTGTCCTTGAGTATAATGAAAGGCTCAAGTTTAAAAGCATTGTGGAAAATCAAAGCAGGAGACTTGTCAGCTGTGGCAAGGCACAGTCCTACAAAAAGTCACTAGTATTTCTTTGTGAACACCTTGTTTTTGATAAAATGCTGCCCTTAGTTAAATACAATGGAACACAATCAAATCTTCAGATAGCATATGTGTGTTCTCTTAAATCTGAAATGCTGAACTATTATCACTCCAACTGATCAGATGAGGAAAAGGAGAACCAGAAATGATAGCCTTGCCTGAGGCTTGAAGAGATTAAATAACCATCTCAGCTATCTTTTCTATAAGCATAAAGAATCCATAAAGAAAGGAAGGGTAGCATTATTTCCAATGGCCATAGGGACTACTGGGTAGCAGAAAGTATCAAAGCAGTGACAAAAGCAGCCTGGGAAGTAGAGGGAAGAGGAACCCAAGTCAGTCTTGCTCTGCTCTAGTCTACAAGGCCTATGTCCGGGGCTTACTCATCAGTCTGATGTTTGCCCTTATAAACCAGAAGCTGGGCTTTCCTGGTAGTTCAGCTGGTGGAGAATCTGCCTGCAATGCAGGAGACCCCGGTTTGACTCCTGGGTCAGAAAGTTCCCCTGGAGAAGGGATAGGCTAACCCATTCCAGTATTCTTGGGCTTTCCCAGTGGCTGAGACAGTAAAGAACCAACCTGCAATGTGGGACATCTAGGTTTGATCCCTGCGTTGGGAAGATCCCCTGGAGGAGGGCATGGCAACCCACTCCAGTATCCTTGCCTGGAGAATCCCCATGGACAGAGGAACCTGATGGGCTACAGTCCATGGGGTCACAAAGAATCGGACATGGCTAAGCAACTAAGCTCACACACATTATAAACCAGAACGGTACCAAACCTTGACATTTGCCCTGCTACAGTGAGTCTTTGGAATAAGAGAAGTGGCCCTGATTTTCATTTTGAATTTGTCTTTAAGAGTCATATCTGGAGAAGGTGAGAAACACAGGTGAATGAAAGGCTCTGAGTCCAGATAATAGTTGACTTCACTGCCCCCCACTCCCTGATCCTGCATGCTTCCTGGTGATTGGAGGAGTCATGAATCATGAGCTTAGACTGCCCAGTGAGTAAGTAAGCAGGGTTTTTGTTTAAGAAGAGTCTTCTAGTTTTGCAGGTACTGTAAAAGTGACCTAAACAAAAATAGTGGTGGGTAAAGGCAGAGTACACATATTCATGTGTCATCTCAGCCTCAGAGCATCAGCCTCTGACCTCTGTGGAGCTGCCAAGAAGGGGAACTCAGAGGCCAGGCCTCTATCAAGAGTGTGCAGCAGTACTTGGTGTCAGCAAAACTCTGCTTGCCAAGGCTACTGCAGACCAGCGCCCGCTGCACCCTGGTACAAGTACAGCTTCCATGTGAAAACATCAGTTTGCTCAGTTCTGAAGACACAGGTCTTTGTGATTGTTTTCTGCGACCTCCAAAGAGGAAACATCCCATGCAGTGTGGAAGAAAGAGGGTTTAAATGCTCACACATCTTTGAGTTAGAAGCAATAGATTCCCACCCAGGAGAAAGGCAACAACAGGCTGAGGAAGGGTGATCCAAGAAGCTAGATATATAGTCAATATAAGTCAGAAAACTGATCAATAAATACTAATCAAATTCTAAGAGTTTTTCAGACAAAAAAATTTCTTGCCTTACCAAAGAGAACGTATTCATCAACCAGTAGGTATTACTAATCTGAGTCCCCAGTTATTTCAAAGGGTATCTGTTTGGCATACTGTAATGAGTATACATTTCCCAATTAATTTGGTTTGGAGTCAGGAAAGGGGGAAAGACTTTTGTGAAGTCATCTCATTTCTTTCAAACTCAAAGAGTTAAATCTAAATTCACATTGGCTTGGCTCAGTGTTCTTATTTGAAAGAAGCAATGAAGCAGGACATTCAATGATAAATTCTTTTCAAAAAGCTCTTTTAAGTCTTGGTCTCCAGAAATGCTGGCAGAAATAAATATACATTTTTTAAAAGAGAGAAAAAGAAAAAGTCCTGTGCCTTTCATGAATTGATTGCATCTCCTGCTTCTGCAAGCTAAGAAGTCATAATCCTCTGCAATCACAGATTGTTTGAAGCCAATAAACCAAAGGTGATGACCTTGCTAATACATCCCAGCAGGAGAAAGAAATAAAGCCGTGCTGAGGAATAACTCTTCAGCACACCATTTCCCTTTGGAAAGAGGAGAACAGAGCTGAAAATGCCCCAGCTTGATTTATGGATGAACAGTAGCTCAGAAACTTCACCTGAAATAAGAAAACAGGTTTCCTAAAACTCTTCAGTAATGCTGTTTCATCCCTTGTGCCCTATGACACACAGGATGAAGTCCCCACCCCTAGGCGCCAGCTTTGTTGACACACAAGGCTCCCCTAGCTTTGGTCAGAGACTATACTGCTCTCTGATGGGGGCCCCTATTTCTCCTATGTGAAGTTTATTCTCTGGTGACAGCTCAGTGTGCAGGGCTCAGAATTAGGAATTCAAATGGGCTCAACATTACATTTGTTGTTAAACAACCCCCCAATGGTAGCCAAAGGAAAAGAAACTAGGAGATACTGAAAGAAAGTGAAAGTGAAAATTGCTCACCCTTTTTCACTCCATGTCTGACCTTTTTGACTCCATGGACTAGTCCATGGAATTCTCCAGGCCAGAATACTGGAGTTGGTAGCCTTTCCCTTCTCTAACGGATTTTCCCAACCCAGGGATTGAACTCAGGTCTCCCGCATTGAGGGCAGATTCTTTACCAGCTGAGCCACAAGGGAAGTCCAAGAATACTGGAGTGGGTAGCCTGCCCTTTCTCCAGGAGATCTTCCTGACCCAGGAATTAAACTGGGGCCTCCTGCATTGCAGGTGGATTCTTTACCAACTGAGCTATCAGGGAAACCCCTAGGAGGTACTGACAGGGATAAATTCATCTCCCCTTTACAATAATATCAGCTTCCAACATACACCAAAGCATAATTACAGACAAGCTGCATGGCAGTGTCAACCTACATGGCAGAATCAAATTAATATTTGCCACCTCCTTCATGTACAATGGCAATGAATGAGAGCAAGACCTGACATTTGATTAAACTACTTCTGTTACCCTTTGATTACTTGTGATATACAGTAAGCTGCAAGCTTTGCATCAATTAATTATGTCCACAGATGACACAGTTCACTTGTTTTTTAAGTCTTCTCTCCTCAGTCATGGTATCCACTCCCATCACTTCATGGCAAATAGATGGGGAAACAATGGAAACAGTGACAGACTTTATTTTGGGGGGCTCCAAAATCATTGTAGTTGGTGACTGCAGCCATGAAATTAAAAGACACTTGCTCCTTGAAAGAAAAACTATGACCAATCGAGACAGCATATTAAAAAGCAGAGACATTACTTTGCCAATAAAGGCCCATCTAGTCAAAGCTATGGTTTTTCCAGTGGTCATGTATGGATATGAGAGTTGGGCTATAAAGAAAGCTGAGTGCTGAAGAATTGATGCTTTTGAACTGTGGTGTTGGAGAAGACTCTTGAGAGTCCCTTGGACTGCAGGGAGATTCAACCAGTCAATCCTAAAGGAAACCAGTCCTGAATATTCATTAGAAGGACTGATGTTGAAGTTGAAACTCCAATACTTCGGCCACCTGATGAGAAGAACTGACTCATTTGAAAAGACTGATTCTGGGAAAGATTGAAAGTGTGAGGAGAAGGGGACGACAGAGGATGAGATGGTTGGATGGCATCACCGACTCGATGGACATGAGTTTGAGAAAGCTCTGGGAACTGGTAATGGACAAGGAAGCCTGACATGCTGCAATCTCTGGGGTCACAAAGAGTCGGACACGACTGAGCGACTGAACTGAACTAACTGAACTCCCCAATCTATTGTCCTGGTGCTCTTTTTACTGAACAACTAGAATGGGCCAAGAACTATAGCTGGTGCTATGGATACAAAGTTTAATAACGTAATAGGCAAGCTTCAGGATGGTCCCTGTAAGGGGAATAAATATACAGAAAGTAATAATGACTCAAAGTAATACATCAAGAAAGGAAATTATGTACAGAAAATATGTACCAGAAAGAGTACATGAGCAGTGATTTATTCTGTGTGGAAGGCGCTGGTCAAGAAAGGGGTCACACAAGAGATGGTCCCTCTGGGGTTCAAAGCCAGGCTCTGGAGCCAGACTGCTTGAATTCAGATCTCTTCTCTACTGCCTAGTATTCTTGTGACTCTAAGCCGTATCCTCATCTATAAAATGTGTATAATGATATAACCAAACTCGGAGGGTATCGAGAGGATTCACTTATGGTTAATACATATAAAGTTCTTAGAGGAGTGTCTTTGTTGTTGTTGTTTAGTCACTAGGTCATGTCAGACTCCTTGCGACTCCATGGACTGTAGCCTGCCAGGCTCCTCTGTACATGGGATTTCCCAGGCAAGAAGACTGGAGTGGGTTGCCATTTCCTTTCCCAGGGGATCTTCTTGACCCATGTCTCCTGTATCTTCTGCACTGGCAGGCAGGTTCTTTACCAGCTGAGTCTAACACACAGTAAATCATCTGTATAAATGGCTATCATTATTATTTACTAGACAACTAGCCTTAAGGGAAAAGGCATTTCAGATGAAGAAGGAAAGACCACAGAAGTACAAGATCTAAGATTTTCATTGGTTTTAGATTACTTACTTTATTTACTGTGTAATTAGTAAGTGATGCACATTTTTTAAATATGTGTCACTATAATTGTACTAGATAAATACTATTGCATCCCCTTTTATGATGAGGAAATGAAGCAGAGATTAGAAAACGTCCCCATCATCTCAGAGCTAGTAAGCGGACAGAGCCTGGATTTATGTCTGGACATCCAATGCTTGAGCCCAAAGCGCTGACTTGTTTACGGACAGCCTTCCAAGGGCACATGTTGTTTGGCAGAACCTACACATAGTTCACCATGTCTGGAACACATAATGAGCTTCCTTTATTGAGAATGCTACTAAATGGAGTTATCAAAGTCAAGGACTATAAATACCTAACAGGATAAAGATAGGAGAAGCCAAGGTCAACCGAGAGTCCAGAAAATTAAATTCTGAAAAGCAGACTTTAATATCAAAGAAGCACATTTTTGGCATGGGCTCCAGAGCAAATTGTGATAAGAAGAAAAGAGTAACCAGAAAGGAAATCAACATCACTTCACTGTGATATCTAGCCTGGCACTATTTTCTTAAAGGCATCACGGTGGCTACCAGATGTGGTCCACAAGTCTTAGCCTTGGAGTCAGCAGCTTCACAGAGAAAAATCTAATATAACTCAACCAGAGAAGGCTGCCCAGTGTTTCCCCACAGTGTGAGTTTTCATTCAGAATGTTGGAGGCCTGATAAACAGATCCAGCTGTTTCATATACACGTGGAGAAATAGCAGCTCCTTCTCCTACAGATCTGGGTGGATTTCTTAACAGTATCTTTGAGAAAATTTTTCTGATTAACGCCACCTTCTCTTACCAGGTCCTTTTCCCAGAGTCCCCTGGAAGCTAGATACAGTCTAAGTTTAATATTATAAAAGTCTAGATATTATTTCTTCAGTGTTCTTTAGGCTTTTAAACATGCTTGGATTGGGAGGGGGAGGTCCTACTGTTCACTCTTTGTCCTCCCCCAACCCCCAGCTTCACTTTCTTCTCTGTTTGGCACAGATCCCCTTATCTACCACTCACTGCCCCCAGCCATCTTGCTGTCCTGTCCTCTAACACCGCTCCAGAAAAACACAACCAACTGCCTTCTTGAGGATGTCCCCTGCTCACTGGAGTGAAAACAGCCACGCTGACCCCCAGGCTGTGGCCTCAGCTGGGCTCTCAGCATCACCCAGCGCTACCCCTGCTTTCCCTGAGTAGGCCTTCCTCATGGCTCCTTAGCAGCTGCTCCAAACCACCTGGCTTCCTTCTTGCTGAAAGAGAAGCAGTGCTCCCCCTCTGGTCCGCTCCTCATCCACCCTGATCCACCTTAGCTTGATTACCGGCCCCCCAACCATAGAAGCTCCAATCCATATACTCTCTGCCATTCAATCCTAGACCAGTTTTACTGCCTTCTAAGTTCTACATTTTTAATCTCTTTCCATGGATTCAACCCCCATAAAACAGGGTTGTCCTCACTTAAGGAAAGGAAGATATTCCTTTAGTCTATGACCTCTTTCATATTTTTACATGTCTTCCTTTATGTCCCTTCAAAACTTCTTCCTTGAAAGAGTTGCCTCCATATCCTTTTCTCCTTCACTAAGAGAAAGTGCTCAGGAGGTGTCAACAGAGCAGATGTATGTAGTAAATAACCTCGCCACCCACTGGACTATCCAAGACTAAGGCAAGAAAATCATGTCTCTTCCTCTCACTTTCTCCCTTATCCAACAGCCCTATTCATTTTCACTTTAAAAGATTTATTGAAATCACCACCGCTACCCACTTCCATACCCCATATCCCTTCCTTTGTGGCCTAAAATAAATCACTCCCTTCTCAGCTCTTCTGATACCACTGACTGCTGTTCCCATGATCACCAGTTTTGTTCTTTCCCAAGTGAAATTCTCAGCATAACACCATGAGTCATTTATTTTCCTAAAATTCACATTTCATCAAGTTTCCTCCTTGCCCCAAACCAAAAAATGATACTTCAATGGGAATAAATATCAGAATAATTAGCACAGAAAAATATGAATTACCCCACCTCTATTTTTCCAAAATCATCTCCAAACATCCTCTCCATACAGAGTATATTCCAATATTACACACACAGAGTATATTCCAATCTTGTGCAGTTTCCTCAATATGCCAGACTATCATCACTTAAAGATGCTTAGAATAACAGTATATTCTCAGTCAATAAACAGCCCCGTTTACTAGTGTGATTCTTACTTGTTCCTCAAGATTCAAATCAGATATCCTTTCCCTTCTTCAACTCAGGTCATATTACAATACCTCTATTATGACATTTGATGCACTAATTTCTCATTTATTTATCTCTCTCCCACTGTGAATTCCTTAAGAGCAACAATCAAATCTTATATGTATCTGGATTCACACAATTTACCATGATTCTAGGCATGTATTTACTTACACATTCAATTAATTGAGAAATCTCACTTGAATGTCTGTCTATGTGCCACGCACTTTCCTGGGCATTTGAAATACAATGGAAAGTAAGACAGACAATATTTCTGCCTTCAGGGAGCTTATATTCTACTGGTGGCATCGGCCAATAAACAAGTGATAACTAGAATCATTAGACATCAGGACATGCAGTAAATGACAGGAACAAAAAGCTATGGTAAAAAGAAAAAGAGTCTCCTTTTAATAGGTGGGCATCGATAACTTTTTAAAAATAAGATGGTATTCAGGCTGAGACCTAAAAAATGAGCACAAGCTAGTCATGTTGACTGAATAATGAGACTGTATGCTGGTGAAAGGTAAGAATTTAATTGTATCTTGGGTATCTTTTGACCTTCCTTGTACCCAGGGCAGAGCTCTAGACCCAAAGAACATCCACTGCCCCTGTTTACTTACTTATTAATGATAAGCTCAAGTTTTGACTTCAAAGGACAGACCAAAGCATCAAGTGAGGTTTTGAGAGGCTATGAGGATATGGAAGCATTGGGTTCCTATTGGAATTGGATGGTGGTGACAGAGGATGAGATGGCTGGATGGCATCACCGACTCGATGGACGTGAGTCTGAGTGAACTCTGGGAGATGGTGATGCACAGGGAGGCCTGGCGTGCTGCGATTCATGGGGTCACAAAGAGTCAGACACGACTGAACTGAACTGAACTGAACTGACCTCAATCTCAAGGGACAACATAGATGTTCAGATTCCATCATGTACTGTTCAATGGCAAGGTAGGAAAACCAAAACTGACATCCTTTAACCACTTTCTGAGTTTATAACCAGGCTTAATATTGGAATGCCAGTTGTTCTGCACTTGCTTTACTCTTTGCTAAGGTCATACTGATAAAATTACTACACCCTCAGGGCAATGACAGCTTTTGTGTGTATTTCATCTATTACTTACTAAAAGGAGAAGTGGAGAACTCAGCACAGCCAATCACCGAGGCAAATGAGAAGTAAAAACATGCAATCTGAGGCCAGACCCTCACAGAGATCTCAGGAAAGCCAACAGCATCTCTGTGCAGAACTCAGCCAGATCCCTACAGAAATAGGAGGTATGCAGGAAGATTTTGACAAAATCTCCAATGTGCATGCCTAGTGTTCGATGGATATTAGTGGATTCCTTGACTTGAATCTGGAGTCTTCACACTTGGCACTGCCTGTGTTCTGACTCTTTGAGTGCAATCCAATGATACTTCACAAGGTCAAGTAGCACATTATTGAAAACAGTATTTCCTATATGGAAGGCTTGAGTTTAAAAATTTAGGATTAAATAAGTACACAATAGAGACCTGACTTTCCGAGAAGACCCTGAACCAATACTCAACATACTATTTCTAAGCAAAAAAATAAAAATAACTTAATACATGCCAAGTTACATTTTAGGTGCCAAGTGAACAAAAATAAGTAAGAGACGGTCACAGTCTTTGAGTTTCCAGGCTGGTGTGGAAATAGATGAACAGGTACACTAATGTGCATAACTTTGGTGCTGCGTTTGTCACACTTCTATGATTACCCACTGAGTGTCTGCCCTTTACTAGTTTTGAATTTCTGTAGGGAACAAGCATCTGTGACCCCTAGTATCTACCTAGCACAGTGCCTGACATATAAAAGGGGGCTAGTAGATGTTTATTAAAACAAACCAAATAAATATACACCTGATAACCATTATAAGCCCAAGTATATAATACATTCAGGATTACTGAGGAAGAAGCAATTACCTTTGCTTAGAAAGAGAGGAGAGATGGAGACAGGGATTCAAGAGTGTCACAGACCAATATACATATGAAAAGATACTCAGTATCACTGGTAGTCACAGGAAACCCCTTTAAACACTGCAATCAAGACACCATTTTCACTAAACAGACAGCAAAATTTTAAGTATAAAAAATAGCCAGTGCTGGTGATATTATAGGGAAATGTACAGTCTGTTGTTGCCTGTGGGTATATGAATTATCCCAACCATCTTGGAAAGTAATCTCAGGTATCTGTTAACATTATAAATGCATTAGGTTTTAATACAGCAATATCCCCTTTAGGACTCTAGAGTAATTTACATACACAAAATTACCAGAATGTAAGAACATGTTTACAAACATGCTGATTGAAGCACTATATGTAATAAATAGGGCTTCCCTGGTGGCTCCGACGGTAAAGAATCTGCTTGCAATGCAGGAGACCTGGGTTCGATCCCTGGGTAGGGAAGATCCCCCGGAGAGGGGATTGGCTGCTCACTCCAATATTCTTGCCTGGAGAATGCCATGAACAGAGGAGCCTGGTGGGCTACAGTCCATGGGGTCACAAAGAGTTGGACACAATTGAGGGGCTAACACACACTTATGGAATAGTAATATTGTAGAAATTAGAATAAAAATCAAATAAAAAGGCCATAGAGAAGAAGCATAGCATGGAGTTAAGAGAGCACACTCAGGATCCAGCTCACACTTACCATTTGCATGACCACTGGGCCCATTACTTAATTTTTCTAAGTCTCAGTTCTCCCATCTGTAAACCTGGGATACTAGTAATTCTCGCTTTATAGGGGTGTTATGAAGATAAAAAAGCACTGAGAACACTTCCTGGCTCAAAAGAAGCACTACATAAGTTAATTAAGCATGCAGTAGTTAAATTCAGTATACAACATCTGTACTAATTGATGCTTATAAACTTGACCCATTTTTCTTAATGTATTCATCTGGACGGACACTCATGACTCACTGTTAAGTGAAAATAACAGGTTGTCAGAGTCCTGTAAATAGTTACTCCTATTTGCTCAAACAAACAAAAAAAGTGGTCCTGATATGTGTATATATCTCTTGGTATTTTTGAGTCTGGTCACAACGATGTGGACAGAATCACCCAAAATGGTTAGCATCACTGACCTCAGGGAAGCTCAATCTGTGTGGGAAGGAAAAGACAAACAATTCTTTTGCCTCTAACTGTGTGGTTCATTATAATAAGCATACATTCCTTTTGATTTCTTAAAAAAATAAGATTAAAAAATGAATTTGTAAGCCCAGTAACTACAAGTAGCTCTCTACGACACAAATATGTGGGTGGGAATAGGAGTTATTAAGTCAAAGGAGTCCAGACTTCAAGGCACCTCCTGATCTGGCTGGGGAGCCTGCCTCTTTCCTGGGGGCCATTAGGTAGGCACAGAAGGCAATGGCACCCCACTCCAGTACTCTTGCCAGGAAAATCCCATGGACAGAGGAGCCTGGTAGGCTGCAGTCCATGGGGTCGCTAAGAGTCGGACACGACTGGGCCACTTCACTTTCACTTTTCACTTTCATGCATTGGAGAAGGAAATGGCAACCCACTCCAGTGTTCTTGCCTGGAGAATCCCAGGGACGGGGGAGCCTGGTGGGCTGCCGTCTAGGGGGTCGCACAGAGTCGGACACGACTGCAGAGACTTCACAGTGCAGCAAACACGTGCAGCAAGGGATGATTAACATCACTGGATTTGTGTGACATGAAGAGCCCTCTTACACAGAAATCTCACACTCTAGCTTTATTCTTTTTTTTCTTTTTCAGGATGTATAAGGCATGTGTGTGTGTGTGTGGGTGTGGGTGTGTGTGTGTGTGTGTGTGTGTGCACGCCCACACTCTCCGTTGCATCCAACTCTTTGTGACCCCATGGATTGTAGCCCACCAGGCTCCTTGTCCATGGAGTCCTGAAGTAGGTTGCCATTGGCAGCACTTACATTGGCCAGGGGCTTCCCAGGTAGCACAGTGGTAAAGAATCCACCTGCCAATGCAGGAACCTCAAGAGACACAGGTTCAATCCCTAGGTTGGGAAGATCTCCTAGAGAAGGAAATGGCAATCCACTTCGGTATTCTTGCCTGGAAAATCCCATGGACAGAAGAGCCTGGTGGGCTACAGTCCATGAGGTCACAAAGAGTCAGATTTGACTGAGCACACCCACATATCCCTGTTATAAATCTTTGTATCTGTAACTGACTGAAAGCTGAATTATGTGGCAAAACACCCTTCCAAGCTGAGACTAACAGCCTATTCATGTCACTCTCTGCTTTTCCCCTGGAGGAGGAGTGGGAAGGAAGAGACTTCCAGCTAGTGGGAATTATCCACAGGGTTGGCCAAAAGTCAGCATCTTCAGGTCAGCTTCTGTCAGCCTGAGCCCCTGGAGCTCTCCAGG
Organism: Budorcas taxicolor; assembly: GCF_023091745.1. Classification (NCBI taxonomy): domain Eukaryota; kingdom Metazoa; phylum Chordata; class Mammalia; order Artiodactyla; family Bovidae; genus Budorcas; species Budorcas taxicolor. The sequence goes on from NC_068932.1 coordinate 27,194,339, forward strand.
AAGTACTAGCTGCAGCCAACCCCACACAGAAGCTGCCTCAAAGCCTTCTGCAGCATTCTGTTCACACAGATGTGATGGGGACGCTTCTCTTGACAGTCGCTGTAACACCCAAAGCGAAACAAAGTGACTCAGGTGACAAGGAAACAGGGCTGGCTCCCAGTGCTGGACCAAATGGCCTAACCCGTTTCCCCACTTTAACCTTCATTCCACAAAAGCAGGAATTGCTGCTTGCGTAGTCCATAAGGGTGGAAATCTTTTCATAAGCTTGTTTCATGTGGATCGGAAAATAGGACAGCAGTGAATGTGAGAATCAGTCAGGGCAGGCAAGCTCTACAACAGACCCTTGGTAAGCTGTGCGTCCCTTTAAGAGAGTACACCTTTAGTCCCTTCACAACTGCCCGAGGCTTTCTCACCAGCTAAGCCTCTCAGCAGAGTGCTGATTACCCTGGCCAGGGAAAAAGAAAGATTAATACATTTCTTCTCAGAGATACTGTATCTAGATTTTGACATTTTATTTAGCTCAACCTTTAAGCTTATCTTGCTTCAATATGGTAAAACCACCAGCTCTACAGAGTCTCACAGCTTAATCCTCTGGAAAGTGAAGAAGATCCTGAGGTGTAATTAATTGTTCTGGGGCAGATTATCCCCTTTGCCTCTCAGTTTGACTCCTGGAGGGAAGGACCACACAAAACAAAACAAAATCAACAACCTGCTCCAGGATTAAGGTGTAATCAATGACAAGACCAACTGGGAGCCAAAGCTCATTAATTTGGAATAGCGGCATCTCGCTCATCAGCCTAGGTTTGTTGATTCAGCAAGGTTGAAAACCCTAGAACACCAGTGCAAGGTTAGCTGCTTTTCGGCCTCTTTCCTACCCTAACACCCTGGAGGCATTTGCCACTTGCCCCTTTTGGACTACCCAGCTGGTAAAAGTTATAAAGAATACAGGCTTAATCAGAAAGTCCATGTATCTGTTTGCTGGACAAGAAACCAGTTCCCTGTTGCCCAGTATTTTTCTGGAATAGGGGAAATGCTACTCAAAATGTTATAATGCTTTGAAAACTCTGATTTTAAGATGCAGATAGATAATAACCATATATGTATATATGATTAAAATGTTGTTTGTTTAGGTACAGCAAAATCCACCCGAAGGCAGACAGGACTCTAGGTGATCAACAAGCAGTGAAATGAATGAAGTTTATTAACTAATGTGCCTGTAAGTGTGTGGGCTATTATTTACACATTGTGTGACCTTGGCATACTGTAAAAATGAACTGGGAGGATGCGATAATGCATGTCAAGCACTGAGCTTAGTGCCTGATACAACCTGAGTGCTTGATCAAAGTTAACTTTTATTATTGTTGTCATCATTTTCATTAGCAAAGTATCACTGCCGTTATCATGAAACCAGAATGGTGTTGGGTTTAAGGACGTAAAGTCTAGTTGAAAAGAGAAAATACAAGCATGAGCAAAGTAAAGAAGCAACACTTATCTCATATCTTTATGCTAACACTTAATATTTGTATGACAGTTTGTCTATTTACATTAGATTAAACACATTCTGGGATCTGGCAGTTCCGGGTGCTGTGTAAGGACCTTATTCAATATAATTACATAAGGCAGGTTACAGACAAGTACAGTTCTCTCTCATTTTAACTGTCCATAGAGCTTAGCCTCTCTAAACAACGAAGTCCTAGAAGGCAAAGCCTATATGCTGTGGATCTGTGTATTTACCCACCCTCCCTTTCCCAGACAAGAACAATACAAGGCCCAGAGGAGTTAATCAATCCATCTGTGTTGAATAAATGAGTGAGAAACAGAGTCGTATGTCTATGACCATGCAGTAGAGATAAAATTGTAATACTTACTAGCCTTTTCAAAACCAGATACTTATTGAGCATTATCTATGTGCTATGTCTTGAATCCAGTGCTGTGAGAGCCATGAGAATTTCTAAAATATGGTCTGTGCCCCTAGCAAACCCCCAACTGTAGGCATAGGCAGGTTTTCTGAGAAGAAAGTGCAAGCTTGTGCAGGGGAAAATGAGTCATGTCAATGTATGGCAAAACCAATACAGTATTGTAAAGCAAAATAAAGTAAAAATAAAAATTAAAAAAAGAAAAAAGAAAATGAGTCAACACTGAGCAGTCTAGTCCCCTTCGGTAGGACTGAATTAGAAGACATAGGGCCATGAGGACCTCATTTCCTGGTCCCCATCCTTGACCCATCCAGGCCTGTCCCTGTCCTATGCTAACGACCAGAAAAGGGTCCCTAAAGACTGAATATGGGCACCATGAGCCACTCAAAAAATGCAGCCCTGAAATGCAACTGGGAAGTTTTCTAAACAATTTTTCTTTCTCCTTTCCTCTTTTCTAAATTATATTTTAACTCAGGTATATGGTCTCCTATGAGGTATTAAAATGAGCAGTTGCAATAGAATAGAACACCCACAGTAATAATTTGCCACATATGACATGTAGAACATAACAAAACATGCAGAACATGATAAGACATGTAAAACATGGCATATGAGGTAAAGGATTACTTTGGGTATGTTAGAAAAGCAAATATATATATGGGTATATACACATATATATTATAGGTACATATATGCATATATATGGGGCTTCCCTGGTGGCTCAGCTGGTAAAGAATCCGCGTGCAATGCGGGAGACCTGGGTTCAATTCCTGGGTTGGGAAGATCCCCTGGAGAAGGGAAAGGCTACCCACTCCAGTATTTTGGCCTGGAGAATTCCATGGACTGTACAGTCCATAGAGTTGCAAACAGGCGGAGATGACTGAGCTACTTTCACACATATGCATATATATATGTATGTATGTATATACATATATACATGTGTGTGTGTGTGTGTGTGTGTGTATATATATATATATGCATATATATAGGTTTCCTAGGAGGCTCAGATGGTAAAGAATCTGCCTGCAATGCAGGAGACCCGAGTTCAATTCCTGGGTTGAAACAATCCCCTGGAGGAGGGCATGGCAACCCACTCCAGTATTCCTGCCAGGAGAATTCCATGGACAAAGGAGCCTGCAAGGAGTCAGACACAGCTGTGCGACTAACATTTTACTTTTTCATGCATGTGTGTATATGTGTATGTATGTATGTGTATGTTTTTATGAGTGTGTGTGTGTGTATACACATATGTGTATATTCTCCAGTGAAATTGGTTCTAAGATGGAAAAGTGAGCAGGTCACTCTTGCCACATTTTCCCAAACTAAAGCCCATGGAGTTTGCTCTCTCAGAAGGGAGGTCTGATACCACTGGAATGAGATGTCTTTTTTATTTCACTAACCTGATTCCTTAAGATCAGAAAAGAATAGTCCTCCTAGACTGGGGCATCAGTAATAGTACCCCAACAGAGAGAGATGCATGCTGGACGTGTGCTTCTACAGTCCAGGACAAGCTGTTCCTCAAATCCCTCCAGAGTGCCCTTCCTAGGCCTATTCAGAGTGAGAGTTATGGCTGCTCTGCCTCTATCCCACGGAGACAGAACTGCACATCTTTTAATTTTCTAATACACCAACAACACTTTAGATGGCAGATGCACCACAGAGTAAAAGCTGGCTTTTATTTTCATTTATGCACATACATTAGAGAAATTGATCAAAGAAGCATAAGCTTACTGAGAGACGCTGACAAACAGGTACTGAATTTAAACAATACAGCAGGAGTCAGGCCCTCAATGTATTAAAGAACTGTACTTTTAGAGGCTCCTACCAAACCTCCTACACTTGAATTCAGTTACATAAATTTCCTTGGGACAGAAACTCTGCATAATTGACCTCTTCATTGGGAAAAGAGCTCACTAATTGAAATGCCTGACAACAAATAAAATAACAGAATCTAGCCTTTTCTTTAGTATAGTAGGGCTCTCCCAGAGCATAGGACAATTTATTTGGAGCTTCTTATACATAGTGTCAAGTCTAATAAAAAATAGACATCAAGTGAAAATGAAATTTAATGAATAACCTTCTTGCAAGGTCTGGTACATTCTTTTGGGGTGTCTGTTCAATCCATGAGCCTCCTCTTGTATGACCACCACATTACCCAACAGAGGCAGGCCCTGCAACCAAACTGCTACCATGAAAATCAGCTTTCCCTCCCCAGCCACTGTCAAGTGTACTGGGAGCAGGGGGAACAGCTGAAAAATAGGGTGACTGGAGTCTTTCTCCCTAGACCTCAGCATAGAGGCTCAGAGCAAACAGCCAGTCTCTCCTGGTCTTGCAAACTGAGTCAATGGAACCTCCCACTGATCTTATGTGGTCACTACTAACTTTGGTCTGTCCACAGACCACTTCTGCCTTTGTGTTTGTGCATGTGCGTGAAAGAGTACATGTGTCTATGTGTGAATATCATCTCTGAAGTCTGTCTGCATCCTCTCAGGCTCAGGGATCATCATGTGATCCAGGCCTGGCCAATCAGAGAAGGCTCTCTCCTAGACTTCAGGGACTAGTTTGGGTTTGAGCACATGACCCAGGCTACTGGAGAAGAGCCAAAGAGGAATGAGATAAATCAAACAGATTTTTTTTTTAAGAAACAAAACAAGAGAATGTATAGTTTTCAAGAATAAAGGAGGACAAAATAACTGTCTGGGTATCTGAGGACTTGCTTTTGTGCCAAATCTAATGAGTTAGTCTACGCTCTTAAAGAATTTGCTCATCCATTTGAAAAATCACTCACTATACACTCTCTCTATATATGGCTCAGTAGTGTGAATCCCAGAAATAAACGCTTGCACGTGTGTGTGCACACCTCTGTGCTGCAGAACCACAGAAAAGCAGCTGTGAAAGTGATGCCCTGGGAGCCTGCCCGAGTTCTTCAGACCTTGAGTTATACTGATCCCCTCTGCAAAGACATCCTTATTCTTTCATTTCCACTCCAATAAGCTCACGATTGGTGAGAACTATGGGAACCAACATCCATAAAGACAACCTAATGAACACTTTAGCAAAAAGACTTCTGACCAAAAGAAGAGGTCTATAGAAAGAAAGGATCTGGCCCTTCTGGGAAAACAACAACAACAAAAACCCTCCACATGGTTAAGGAAAACAAAGAGCAGACAGAGAAGAAAGGGAACACATAACCAGAAACCTTCTCACTAGGAAACGGGTGAGGAGGGAGCAGCCTGGCCGAGGGCATCATGTTTAAATAACACAGTAACTATTAGCTCAATTTCCTTACCTCCAAAGCGAGCTCTCGGTGATGCTCCCCAGGTTATAGTCATACAGCTTTGTCAAAATGAGAATCACCTGAAGGCAAAAGAAGAAATCGCGGTTAGTTTCAAACAATTACAATTTCATAGAACTGAAATGGCCCAAGGGAGGCTTAGAATTCCTTTAACGGGTGCTTAACATAATTGAATGAATTGTTGCAGCACCCACTTACACTGATTGGGGAAGGGTTTGCCAGTGCCTGGGCTTCCCCGTGGGCTCAGCTGGTAAAGAATCCGCCTGCAATGCAGGAGACTTTGGTTCAATCCCTGGGTTGGGAAGATCCCCTGGAGATGGGAAAGGCTACCCACTCCAGTATTGGGGCCTAGAGAATTCCACGGACTGTATAGCCCATGGGGTTGCAAAGAGTCAGACACGACTGAGCAAATTTCACTTCACTTGCCAGTGCCTTCCCTTAAACAGCTAAAACTGGACCCTGGGTCCTAGAGCTTACAGAATTTAGGCAGCTCTTTATAAGAAACAAAATACAAAGTCATGAGTTCCAATCTGCACATCCTGGGAAAGGGCCTGTGCAATTAATTAACACTGAAACTTGCTTCATTTGCTTTTTGGCAAATGTTCATAAATTTTAACTTGTTGCTTTTCTTCATCCTCACTCAGAGGAACCCAAACAATTTAGCTCATTCTTTAAGCATTTACTAGGAGCCCAGAATTTTGCCTGACACCAGAAAAGAACATAAATACAGGTAAGGCCTGGTGGTCTGGGACCCAGCAGAACTCATGCCCATCATGGCAGCATCAGAAAGCAGCTGCCTTTGTTGCCTGCAGCCCTGACCTAGCTCCGCCTGGTTAAGTGAAGCATAGGAGTGCCACGACACTGGGGAAGACTCAACAGGGCAGCGTGTTTCTAACCATGGATGGTCTCAGCCCTTATTTGCTCTCCTTACATAATGAGAAGAGGCTAATAGCTCTGCCTTGTTTCCTGTTGAGGTTCGTATTTCTCTCTTGATAGTCATAACCTAGAACATTCGGCCTAGTCCTGTTGTTTCCAACTCAGCAGAAAAATGTTGACATTGATTTTTTGGATTTCCTCTGAAGGCCAAGGGATCAGCTGAAGCCACAGTGAAAACAGAACAGTCTAACCTTGAATTCCAAGCCAGCAAGCTGCCAAGGAGCTGCTGAATCCTTCATGGGTCTACTCTGCTAGCACAAGGCTGCCTTACTGAAGACACAGGCACCAGCGAGCGGATTCTGATCACTTCGTTCACAGCAAGCGAACGGGAACTCCATGCCTTAGGTTTGTTCCAACTTCAAGGGGATGAAGGACCATGGTCACCCCAAAACAGGCACAAATCTGAGGACCTGAGCTCTAAGGCTACCTCGCTCTTTAACCACTGCACAGACTTCCTTCAAGGATCTGTTCAAAACTGACTTTCTTAGCAAAATGTGAGCATGTGCGAGGCGCTGGGTGCCCTACGGGCATGTCAGATGGCAGGCCTGCGGTGGGGGCATATGCTTAACAGATCCGTGTGCCAATTAAGTTGCTCTAAGTGCTAAATTTCAATCACCGCCATCCCAGGAACGCTGATCAGTGACAGCGGGGTGGCTGTTTGTTTGAAGACACAGAGATGTCGTTGCTCTACCTCGGTATGATTTTGCCGAACAGGCCTATAAATCCCCCACCAAGAAAATGGGGGTGTGGGCATAAAGCGTTTCTCGGTAGTTGCTCTCTTGATACAAGATGGCAGTAAACTAAATAATGAAGTTCAGCCGGCCACAAACTGCATTTCCCATCCATCTGATGAGGGAAGCCACTGGAGCCCCAGAGAAGGAACCTTTTTAACCCAGCATGTAACAGTGTGGAGCCGCTCACACGTGCACGCAGAAGTTGTTTAAGCAATTCACAGGCAGGCGGGCAGGGAGGTAAAAATCCACCCCCTGATTTTTCTTGCTAGGCTAGTAAAATGAAATACACTCAGGCAGCTTGTCAATACTGCCCCAGATGAGGCGTTCTTTACGGCATTTCAAAGCATATCTGCTTGAATCAATCTAATCTTTCGTTTTCAGAATGAAAGCAAGAAAGAAGGGAAAACTGCTAACCTTTAGTTATGCTTCAATCGATTATTTGAACTCTCTTTTCCCCTCTGTTTTTCCCCTTTTCTATCTGTATGCATTATTCACCACCTTACTCCTGAATGGTGATATGCCATTATATAAGGTTGATTTGTTATTGTTTGTTTTTCTGCTGGTTAATTACCAATACTGTTTTATAGAATTAGCATCTGTTAAAGGGCCACAGCCAAAACTACCACCATTAGATGAGTAAAAGAGGTTAACACAATTGTCCATCTATTCTAGTTTTATTGTCTATCATTTCTGTGTATTTTTCAAACAAAACAAAAAAATGCTGGAACCTATTAATCAAGTAAAACATATGTACTTAAAAATACATATAAATGGTCATTTACTTTTATTCATTTGGTAAATACTTTTAATGTACAGGTTTAATTCCAAGTTCACGTGTATAGCATTTAAGTATAAATTCCAGTCAATGTGATCAAGACTGATTTGATAAATATCGGGTTTGACCAAAAAGTTTGTTTGGGAAAAACCCAAAATCATGTCCATTGAGTCGGCAATGCCATACCACCATCTCATCCTCTGTCATCCCCTTCTCCTCTTGCCTTCAATCTTTCCCAGCAGCAGGGTCTTTTCCAATGAGTCAGCTATTCACATCAGGTGGTCAAAGTATTGGAGTTTCAGCTTCAACATCAGTCCTTCCAATGAACACCCAGGACTGATCTCCTTTAGGATAGACTGGTTGGGTCTCCTTGCAGTCCAAGGGACTCTCAAGAGTCATCTCCAACACCACAGTTCAAAAGCATCAATTCTTTTGTGCTCAGCTTTCTTTATAGTCCAACTCTCACATCCATACATGACTACAGGGAAAACCATAGCTTTGACTAGATGGACCTTTGTTGACAAAGTAATGTCTCTGCTTTTTAATATGCTGTCTAGGTTAATCATAACTTTCCTTCCAAGGAGTAAGCGTCTTTTAATTTCATGGCTGTAATCACTAACTGCAGTGATTGTGGAGCCCCCCGAAATAAAATCAGCCACTGTTTCCACTGTTTCCCCATCTATTTGCCAGGAAGTGACGGGGCCATATGTCCTGATCTTCATTTTCTGAATGTTGAGCTTTAAGCCAACTTTTTCACTCTCCTCTTTCACTTTCATCAAGGGGCTCTTTAGTTCTTCCTCACTTTGTGCCATAAGGGTGGTGTCATCTGCATATCTGAGGTTATTGAGATTTCTCCCGGCAATCTTGATTCCAGCTTGTGCTTCTTCCAGGCCAGCGTTTCTCATGATGTACTCTGCATATAAGTTAAATAAGCAGGGTGACCATATACAGCCTTGACGTACTCCTGTTCCTATTTGGAACCAGTCTGTTGCTCCATGTCCAGTTCTAACTGTTGCTTCCTGACCTGCATACAGGTTTCTCAAGAAGCAAGTCTGGTGATCTGGTATTCCCATCTCTTTCAGAATTTTCCACAGTTTATTGTGATCCACACAGTCAAAGGCTTTGGCATAGTCAGTAAAGCATAAATAGATGCTTTTCTGGAACTCTCTTGTGTGGCCTCTCCTAATTATTTTGCTTATAGGTAGCAACCCAGTTGGTAGCAGCAGTGGACTAAGAAGCTTTCCTGAAGGAGTTTAGTAAGCTTTCTATTCTTCTTAAACTATGAATTTAGGGTAGCTCTTAGGCTTCCCAGGTGGTGCTAGTGGTAAAGAACCTGCCTGCCAATGCAGGAGACCCAGGTTCGATCCCTGGGTCAGGAATATGCCCTGGAGAAGGGCATGGCAACCCACCTCAGTATTTTTACTTGGAGAATCCCATGAACAGAGGAGTCTGGTGGGCTATAGTCCATGGCATCACAAGAGTCACACATGACTGAAGTGACAGCATTTTGTATGCTGTGAGAACCAGTGGACACTTAGGGAGATCTGAGTCCCACCAGGACACCTGGCCTGGCCACTGACCTCCACCTCATCCCTCTCTCATCTCAGGGAAATCTTAGAATTTCTAAGTAGGTCATGTCTCCTCATTTTTCAGTTATGAATTCTTTTTAATCTTTTGTTTTTTTTTCCTTGCTCTGTGTCCAACTGTGGAGGTGGAATCTAATCATAAAGGAAACAAAACTGTGCCCTGGGCTTCTTGATAGTGAGCCCTTTGAATACAGGATCCTAAAGTCTTTTCATTCCTGAGGGTCTATAGTTCCAAATCCTGAATAATGAAGAGGAGTCCTAGTCTATATATCAAGACATTTTCTGTGTAATGTTCTCAGTCATTAGTGACTCAGGGTTCTGCCTTTGCAAAGCACAAGGAGACCCCATAAGAACTCGGTCTTGTCAGAGCTTATAACCCTGCTCCCCTGAAGGAGGCTTCATTCACTTCTGAATGAGCACTGGCAAAACCACATGGGTGATGTTAGCAGGCTGGTTCAGGGGCTGAAGCATTCTCCTAAACTGGCCTTCCTTAATGTAGGCCCTGGTGTCCCCTCATCACCCAGGTGCACATGACCCTTTTTTGCTCCCTGCACCACCCTGCCAGAGACATTAGGTTGGATGTTTTTAAAGATGTGTATGGAAGTGAATATGGGGACAGGATAATCAGGGTCCCAAAGAGATGTGGAACAATCTTTCACAGGGATAGCACAGTTGGATAAAATGTAAGAGGGATATTCAACAGCCAGAAAGTTGTTTTGTTTTTGGTTGTTTTCCTTGTACTCCAATTTTAGGGAAAGGAAGAAAACTCACAACAGTGGTTTTCCTAAAACATGCATGCTCTGGAGTGTGTGTTTGGCTCAGAAAGCCTTGATTCAACTTTCCAACTTAAACAGAGGTTCTCATTCTTTTAAGGAGCCATGAATTCTTTAAGAATCTGATCTAATAAAATCTATGAGCATAAAACAATGAATATACCATTAACGATTCCCCTGATCTCCTGAATCCTACGGGGATCATGAATCCAAGGATAAGAACTGTCTATAATTTCCAGAAAATGGGAGCTTTGTTCAGAAGAAAGAACTTTCAGCTGTAAAATTCTACATATTTAATTCAATAAACATTTATTATGCCTTCTTAAGAAGCAGGGATAAAAAATGTGTGCTATAAAGACTCAATGAGGGAATGAGTCTCAGGAACCAGTTTCTGGAAACTCACAGTCTAGTAGAGAGGCTGAGCTGTACAAAGATGATTAAAAATAAGGAAGGAAAAGGTATGTAGCAGGAGAAAAACATGCATATCTTTTAGAGGGCAAGAAAGAAAAGTATCATCAAGAACAGCATCTTATAAAGGAGGCATTCAGGCTAGATTCAGGACATGTGTGATTCTAATGGAGTCAAGGGGCTACATGGATGATATTCTAAGGGAACTGCAAATTTCAACAGACTGTTTTATAATATCAACATTTTAAGATTTATGTAAATGACTGGGGGCAGGAGGAGAAGGGGACGACCGAGGATGAGATGGCTGGATGGCATCACTGACTCGATGGACGCAAGTCTGAGTGAACTCCGGGAGTTGGTGATGGACAGGGAGGCCTGGCGTGCTGTAATTCATGGGGTCGCAAAGAGTCGGACACAACTGAGCGACTGAACTGAACTGATACTTGTGTTCCATTTGAGCTATCAAAGGGCAAAGAAATCAATAACTTCTAATAACCTAGATTAAGAAGCCCCAGAGGGAAGTTCAAAGGTTGGTATGATGCCCAAACACACTCATAACCACACACTGAAGTCATCAGATGGAAGTATACTTGAAGTCATCAGATGGAAGTACACACAAACATAATTTGAAATGAAAAACCAGTAGAAAGAGTGAGATGAATGAGGGGTGCAGGGCCAGCTAGAAAGCTGTTAGTAGATTTTTGCCTCTGGAAAGCTCTTAATCCCCAAGTGACCTTCCAGTTTTAGAGAAGCCTGAACATCATTTAGTGTAATGTTTATTCATTGATATCCTCTACAGGGCACTAAAATGGTTTGAGTCAGTCACTGGACCCCTCCCTGGGGAACTTAAAAGATAAGACAGTCAACAGAGATGTAGACACAAAGAGGGCATGCAGATAATCTAGTCAACACTAGACGCTAAGTCACTTCAGTCGTGTCCAACTCTGTGCAACCCCATAGACGGCAGCCCACCAGGCTCCCCCGTCCCTGGGATTCTCCAGGCAAGAACACTGGAGTGGGTTGCCATTTCCCTCTCCAAAGCATGAAACTGAAAAGTGAAAGTGAAGTCGCTCAGTCGTGTCCGACTCTTAGCGACCCCATGGACTGCAGCCCACCAGGCTCCTCTGTCCATGGGACCTTCCGGGCAAGAGTACAGGAGTGGGTTGCCATTCAGCACTAGACACAGGGCAAATTGTAATACAGAAAAGGTTTCATGAAAAGTCGAACATTTTTTAGTAAAATTTGCTATGTGTCCTTCCTCTGAGTCTGTTTCCCAGTAGAGGTCATTTGCGGCTAATGTGAAAGGCTGGTCCAGGAGCTGTGGGCCACTGTCTCAGTCATTTGCATGTGAGAAAAACTGTAAATCTCATTGGAGGACTGATGCTGAAGGTGAAGCTCCAATACTGAAGAGGCTGATAAGAAGAGCCAGCTCACTGGAAAAGACCTTGATGCTGGGAAAGACTGAAGGGTGGAGAAGGGGGTGGCTGAGGATGAGATGGTTGGGTGGCATCACTGACTCAATGGACATGAGTTTGAGCAAACTCAGGGAGATAGTGGGGGACAGGGAAGCCTAGCATGCTGCACTTCATTGGGTCACAAAGAGTCAGATAAGATTTAGTGACTGAACAACATTGGAGGCAACTTGTATCTCTTGCCCCCTATCTAGAGAAAGTCAAGGTTTCTCCTGTTAGTAATAAGCCTAGAGCCAGGTCGTTATATTTCACAAACAAATCCAAGATCCTTAAACCCACCAGACCTAAGTTGCTTTTGAATGGAAATCTTAAAAACAGAAACTCTGATCAACTTGCTTTTCTGTTTCCCAAAGTGGGGGATGATATCAATTTGAAAAAAAAAAAAAAAAAAAGGCACTCCCTTCAAAATCTATTTATCTTAGAATGCCAAACCAAAACAGACTGACTGAGATATGCCATTCTTATACTTGTTTTTCTTTCCTTCTCCTTCTCTTCTTCTTTGAATAATAATAAAAAAGAAGATAATTTTCCAAACATAGATCCATATCTAGTAGATAATGTTGGCCATTCTATACTCTCCTTCCTTTATTTAAATTACTCTGCCCAAAATGATACTCCATTTTAATCATCTGCATTATAGCAGAGGAAGTAGGGAGATGCTAAATTAAATGATGTATTTTTTCAAGAAGAGCCAGATGTCAGCACCAATGTCATCCTGGAAGAGTATTGAGATAAAATGATTGCACAAAATATGAGGAAATGCTTATTCAAGGCAAAATCTCGCTATATAGGGAAATAGAAAATATTAAAATGATAGTAAAATAGAAATATTAAAAAGAAACAGAAACCTAAAGCCAAAGTCTCAAGACATGAAAGCAAATGAAGCTAGAGCATAGGTGGAGAGAAGCTGGCAGCTTAGTGGGTGGTAGGTAGAACAAAGAACCTACTGGAAATGTCCTCTGCAAGTCCACTGTTTCATAAAGAAACAAACTATATACCGTGTTCTCCTCATTCTCCTCTTAGGGCTTAGAAGGGAATCAAGATGATATCCAAACCATTCTCCCCTGAGTTAGTCTCTATTCAAATTAGGTTACCTGGTACTTTGCATAGAAACACACATAATGCAGAGAACTTAATTCAGAATTTCAAAACAATTAAAAAAAAAAAAAGTGCAGTATCTTCCCTCTGGAAACCCAGAAAATGAAAGAGAAGTAACCTTCCATATACTGAAGTAAAAGCAGTACAAACCTGAGTCTGAATAGGAGGGAAAGAGGGGGGATGTGAATAATGGCCATATTCCTTTTCAACCTCTCTGAGGCGCTGATCTGAGAAAGATAGATCTACAAGCTCTCAAATCACTGTCTGAAGTAGAGATGCTATCTAAATATCAAGCCTCTTCCTTTGTGAGAACCCACACGCAAGGTGAACGCACCATTAAACAGCAAACAGCGTGTTAACAATAAGGGGCCCTTCTGTTCTTGCTTCCTTATATTTAGCTTTGAAAGAAAGAAACAAAGCAAGACTTTCCCTCTCCGCTTCTCTATCTTTGGTTTTATATAGTTATTCATGGATCTGAAGAGGTGAACTCATTTCTTTTTTTTTTTAATATCACTTTTAAAGGTTAAGACAACACACAGAAAGCTAATAAAGAGATATGCATATTATGGTGATCCAAGCATCAGAATATGAATTTCAGTAAGTTAAGAATAAGAATGAAAAGAAAAAGTAAGCTCTCCTTTTTTTTTTTATTTTCTCATTTAATATCTACTTCAACTAACCAAGGCAACAAGAATAACACACTGGAGCATGAGAGATAGTTCAAACAAGGTAAGTTCAAATGTTTTCCTTTACTATAGGAAAGTCTTAAAGTGGAGCAGAAATGAAGAGAGCTAAATAATCAATAACCACTGATATCTCTATGAGCAGATTTTTTATTTGCCTTATCTGAGTGCTAATGTGTGGTGAGACACAATTTGCCTAAAAGGAAATTCAGAGCCTTGAAAAAGTTGACTTAAAAGTGAAATTCAAATAACATCTTGAAGTCCCAAGCCAAATACCTTAATAAATAATCAAGGTTTCTATTGGAGGAAAAATCCTATAAAAGTTAAGAGCTTTTTATATGTTCTTTGTCATTTACTCATGGAATCAAAATGCTTCTACAAGATTCTAATTCTAATCCTCTACAATGGCATCTAGATGGCCAGTGGGTGGTTATGAAAAAACAATAGCATTTTGCCACTCTTTGAAAAGAAACTTAGGACAAAATTGGAAGGAAGGGACTGGAAAGATCTAATTTCAACCACCTCATTTGACAAATGCAGTAGGTTACACTTTTAGAAGAACCAGTTTTTGAATAAGAAGTTTCTGAGAGTAAAGAAGAGTCTTAACAAACCATATGCTAATTTGGGGTGTGAAGCAGGGGTTCCTAAGTCCAGGAGGAAGGACTGGATTGGGACAGTTCTGAGCCAGGAGAGTTGGAAGGGGAAACAAAATTGGTAGGACCAAGCCTGGACCCAGGTCTTCTGAGGATGAAAGTCATGCAACTTGATGGGGCCTCACTTTAAGAAAATACAGAATTGTTAATAAAATTAGATTTAACAGTCAATATTCATTAGAATGACCAATTAGATGACAACAAATTACCAGTGCGTTAAAGATTTGCATATTTTCATTCTGAGATAGCTTTAGGCAGTTTGGCAGAAAATGAGGAAATAGGAATGTCTTCTGATTTCAACCTAACTTCTCGTTGCTACCTGCAACAATCTACAACTCCCTCAAACTTCCAACACTCCAGGAGCCCATGCTTATGAAGGCTGTGACTCAAGCTTCCTTAACTCCACTATAAATCTACCTTTAAGTATAATTCCATACTATTAGTTGCTCAGTTGGGTCCAACTCTTTGTGACACCATAGACTGTAGCCCGCCAAGCTATTCTGTCCATGGAATTCTCCAGGCAAGAATACTAGAGTGGGTTACCATTTCCTTCTCCAAGGGACCTTCCTGACCCAGGGGTCAAACCCGTGTCTCCCGCATTTTGGATAGATTCCCCATCTGAGCTACCAGGGAAGGCCTACTAGATTCCACATTAGATGCTCATTAAATCTTTTCAATGGAGTTCTCCATTTCAGCAGGAATAGGTATGAAACAGGTGATATGGACTTAAGCCTGAGCTCTGCTGATAACACTGTGACACTGAGGAAGCCAACGTACCACTTTGGGCTTCAGTTTCCCCCATGGTTACACTACAAGCTTGTCAGGTCTGCTCCCATTATAATAACATGTATGGCCCATTCAGTACTCGATCTTCAAGGTCACCAGGCTTATTAGCAAGTGCCACTGTCATTGCTAAAGCTTGAGTTCTGAGTCTTCCTTGATGCCATCCCTCTCTTTTCTCCCCAAACTGAAATCAATCACTAAGTCTTACAAACCTCTGCCCTCTAATCTTATATGAGCCTGGTCTAGCCCGGCACAATGCCTGAGACATCTCTGCCAGGATCTCATCTTGCTTCCCTCAAGCCACCCTCTGTGCTGCTACCACTATAATCTTTTTGAAAATAGCAATCTGGTCATCTTTTCCCACTTTTTATAGCACTTCTATGGCCCCCCACTGATCTTAGAGTTTAAATTTCATATGACCTACAAGGCCAAGCATGACATGCCTCTTAACATGCACATTCAAATCAACATCATATTAATGCCTCCTTAGAGACAGAGATCACCTGCTGACCTAAAGAACATCAATATTTGTTGATGGTCTGACTGACTGACTGTAGTGATATTGGTGATGGACTTTTCCAGGCATAAAAAACATGTTCCAGTTACAAGAGCAATTACTGCAGCAAGCCTCTGGAACAGAGTAGGCAGAAAAAACCTGAGTAATTGCAACACAAGAGCACTACCATTTCATGAAATTCCAATTTTAGGAAAGACATTCCAAACACTTTGGATCCATTTAGAAGTCCAAGCTGATTAAAGGATTAAATGCTACAAATAACTCAATGCTGCCTATCTCTTTTGGGAAGGGTGAGTAGTTGCAAAACATGTCTATGATTGAATCCAAAGATTTATTGACTTTCCTGTCCTTTCATCCAAAAGTATTAGCTTTCATGCACAGACCTGTGAGATACCTAAAGGTTGGCCAGGACACTGTAGAGGCCCAATTCCCATTCTGTGAATTTCTTCTGTCTAAGAAAGGACAGTCCTGGGAATGTGTAAATATGTCAGTGTTCATACCTGAAATCAAAGTCTGAATGCTAGAACTTTCAATAATTTCCTATGGGCCTCTCAAAACTTCCTCTGTACAACAGGGACAAAGTCAAGTAAAGTCTGAATAGATGGCAGAGTAGAGACACAAACTTAGTAGTTGAGAAGGACTGGTTTTGGTTAAGGAGCCAATTTTAATTCCTTTTATGACTTTAGTTAATTTCTTTAATTTTTTTCTTATCCTTTTTCTTATTAAATAGGATTGATATAATTAGAAGGCTGGTGTACTACAGTCCATGGGGTCACAAATTGGACATGACTGAGCAACTGAACAACAAGAAAATTAGAATGGCTTTTTCTAACTGAATTATTATCACCAGTTTACTATCTTATTGAGTACTTAAGAAAAATCTGTCACTCTGCTAAGCATTTGGAATAACATAATATATATTCATTTTTAAATATCCTCAGAAAAAAGATTATAGAAAGTTTAAGAAATTTGCTTAATATCAGGTAGTACATAAGTAGGAAAGTTGGGATTTAAACTCAAACAAACTGAGACCAGAGATCAAGTCCTTCACTATTAATACCATGCTACATGGAAGAAACACAAGCTGGAGTCAAGATTGCCGGGAGAAATATCAATAACCTCAGATATACAGATGACACCACCCTTATGGCAGAAAATGAAGAGGAACTAAAAAGCCTCTTGATAAAAGTGAAAAGGAGAGCGAAAAAGTTGGCTTAAAGCTCAACATTCAGAAAACGAAGATCATGGAATCAGGTTCCATCACTTCATGGGAAATAGATGGGGAAACAGTGGATACAGTGTCAGAGTTCATTTTTCTGGACTCCAAAATCACTGCAGATGGTGATTGCAGCCATGAAATTAAAAGACAATTACTCCTTGGAAGAAAAGTTATGACCAACCTAGATAGCATATTCAAAAGCAGAGACATTACTTTGCCAACTAAGGTCTATCTAGTCAAGGCTATGCTTTTTCCTGTGGTCATGTATGGATGTGAGAGTTGGACTGTGAAGAAAGCTGAGTGCCAAAGAATTGATGCTTTTGAACTGTGGTGTTGGAGAAGACTCTTGAGAATCCCTTGGACTGCAAGGAGATCCAACCAGTCCATTTTAAAGGAGATCAGTTCTGGGTGGTCTTTGGAAGGAATGATGTAAAGCTGAAACTCCAGTACTTTTTCCACCTCATGTGTAGAGCTGACTCATTGGAAAAGACTCTGATGCTGGGAGGGATTGGGGGCAGGAGGGAAAGGGGACGACAGAGGATGAGATGGCTGGATGGCATCATTGATTCGATGGATGTGAGTCTGAGTGAACTCTGGGAGTTGGTGATGGACAGGGAGGCCTGGCATGCTGCATTCATGGGGTCGCAAAGAGTCAGACACAACTGAGCGACTGAACTGAACTGAACATAACCTCTTTCTACTCATCTACTACTGTGGGCAAGAATCCCTTAGAAGAAATGGAGTAGCCATCATGGTCAACAAAAAGAGTCTGAAATGCAGTACTTGGATGAAGTGTCATAATTGAGAATGATCTCTGTCAGTTTCCAAGGCAAATCATTCAATATCACAGTAATCCAAGTCTATGCCCCGACCAGTAATGCTGAAGGAGCTGAAGTTGAATGGTTCTATGAAGACCTACAAGATCTTCTAGAACTAACAACCCCAAAAGATGTCCTTTTCATTATAGGAGACTGGAATGCCAAAGTAGGAAGTCAAGAAATACTTGGAGTAACAAGCAAATTTGGCCTTGGAGTACAGAATGAAGCAGGGCAAAGACTAATAGAATTTTGCCAAGAGAACACACTAGTCATAGCAAACACCCTCTTCCAACAACACAAGAGAAGACTCTATACATGGATATCATCAGATGGTCAATACTGAAATCAGATTGATTATACTCTTTGCAACCAAAGATGGAGAAACTCTATACAGTCAGCAAAATCAAGCCCAGGAGCTGACTGTCTCAGATCATGAACCCCTTATTAGCAATATCAGATGTAAATTGAAGAAAGTAGAGAAAATGATTTGACCATTCAGGTATGACTTAAATGAAATCCCTTAGGATTATACAGTGGAAGTGACAAATAGCTTCAGGGGATTAGATCTGATAGACAGAGTGCCTGAAGAACTATGGACAGAGGTTCATGACACTGTACAGGAGACAGGGCTCAGACCATCCCCAAGAAAAAGAAATGCAAAAAGGCAAAATGATTGTCTGAGGATGCCTTACAAATAGCTGTGAAAAGAAGAGAAGCAAAAGGCAAGGGAGAAAAGGAAAGATATGCCCATTTGAATGCAGAGTTCCAAAGAATAGCAAGAAGAGATAAGAAAGCCTTCCTCAGTGATCAGTGCAAAGAAATAGAGGAAAACAATAGAATGCAAAAGACTAGAGATCTCTTCAAGGTAGCTAGAGATACCAAGGGAACATTTCATTAAAAGATGAGTACAGTAAAGGACAGAAATGGTATGGACTTAACAGAAGCAGAAGATATTAAGAAGAGGTGGCAAGAATACACAGAAGAACTATACAAAAAAGATCTTCATGACCCAGATAATCATGATGGTGTGATCACTCACCTAGAGCCAGACATCCTGGAATGTGAAGTCAGGTGGGCCTCAGGAAACATCACTATGAACAAAGCTAGTGAAGGTGATGGAATTCCAGTTGAGGTGTTTCAAATCTTAAAATATGATGCTGTTAAAAGTGCTGTACTCAATATGCCAGCAACTTTGGAAACTCAGCAAGTCCAAAGGACTGGAAAAGGTCAGTTTTCATTTCAATCCCAAAGAAAGTCAAAGACAAACAATGCTCCAACTACTGCACAATTGCACTCATCTTACACACTAGCAAAATGATACTCAAAATTCTCCAAGACAGGCTTTAGCAATATGTGAATCATGAAATTCCAGATGTTCAAGCTGGTGTTAGAAAAAGCAGAAGAACCAGAGATCAAATTCCAAACATCCGTTGGATCATCAAAAAAACGAGAGAGTTGCAGAAAAGCATCTGCTGCTGCTGCTGCTGCTGCTAAGTCACTTCAGTTGTGTCCGACTCTGTGCGACCCCATAGACAGCAGCCCACCAGGCTCCTCCGTCCCTGGGATTCTCCAGGCAAGAACACTGGAGTGGTTCGTGACTATGCCAAAGCCTTTGACTGTGTGGATCACTACAAACTGTGGAAAATTATGAAAGAGATGGGAATACCAGACCACCTGACCTGCCTCCTGAGAAATCTGTATGTAGGTCAAGAAGCAACAGTTGTAACTGGACAGGGAACAACACATTGGTTCCAAATTGGGAAAGGAGTATGTCAAGGCTGTATTTTGTCATCCTGCTTATCTAACTTATATACAGAGTACATCATACGAAATGTTGGGCTGGATGAAGCACAGGCTGGAATCAAGATTGCCAGGAGAAATATCAATAACCTCAGATATGCAGATGACACCACACTTATGGGAGAAAGTGAAGAAGAACTAAAAGCCCCTTGATGAAAGTGAAAGAGGAAAATGAAAAAGTTGTCTTAAAACTTAACATTCAGAAAACTAAGATCATGGCATCTGGTCTCATCACTTCATGGCAAATAGATGGGGGAAAAAATGAAAACAGTGACATACTTTACTTTTGGGGTATCCAAAATCACTGACTGAAGCTATGAAATTAAAAGATGCTTGCTCCTTGGAAGAAAAACTATGATCAACATAGACAGCATATTAAAAAGCAGAGACATTACCTTGCCAACAAAGGTCCTTCTCATCAAAGGTATGGTTTTTCCAGTAGTCATGTATAGATGTGAAAGTTGGACTATAAAGAAAGCTGAGTGCCAAAGAATCGGTGCTTTTGAACTGTGGTGTTGGAGAAGTCCCTTGGACTGCAAGGAGATCCAACCAGTCCATCCTAAAGGAAATCAGTCCTGAATACTCATTGGAAGGTCTGATGCTGAACCTGAAACTCCAGTTCTTTGGCCACCTGATGTGAATTACTGACTCATTGGAAAAAACCGTGATACTGGGAAAGATTGAAGGCGGGAGGAGAAGGGGAAAACAGAGGATGAGATGGTTGGATGGCATCACCAACTGGATCAACATGAGTTTGAGTAAGCTCTGGGAGTTGGTGATGGACAAGGAAGCCTGGCGTGCTGCGGTCCATGGGGTCACAAAGAGTTGGACATGACTGAGTAACTGAACTGAACTGAACATGGTGTCTATAGAGAGGGAAACAAGCAGCTGTAAAGAGTTTCCAAGATTATACTTCTTGCTTTTAATTAGTCTGAGACTAAGCTCTGTCTGTCTTTAGGCATGTTGGTTCTATCTATCTATCTATCTATCTATCCATCCATCCATCCATTCATCCAACTCCTTCTCTAGGCACTGACCACAGTGTGTATTTCTTCTTCTAAGTGCTATCAAGGATGCAAAAATAAGAAGCAGGTACTTGCTCTCATTACACATTAAGGCCACAGGAGAGACAGATATGCCAGGTTACAACTGAATGCTTTGGGAACTAACCACTGTGTCAATGAAGAGAAACGAACAGTCTCTAGCTAGATGTAAATGGAATCTTTCCAAGCTCTTACAAGCCAGGCGCTTCACACACCACACAAATTCACTTTGCAACCCTAGGGCGACAGTTTTAGTTATTCTCACATAGGAGAGGGGATAGGATGGGACTTGAGTCACACATATTTAAGCCTTGATCTTCCTGGCTTTTGATGTAGAGCCAGAGGTCTTGATGGATGAGCTCTTTCAGCATCCTAAGCAGTGGGATCAATTTAGCATCTCACTCACTGAACCTCTCTGGATTTCACGGGCTGGAAAGACACAGTTCTTTCCCATCAGCAGGGATAAAACATGGAGGTCTCATAGTCAGACAAGATGAAACAGACTTCCCCTAGATCTACAACAAGACCAGCCATCTGCTACTCTGATAATGAAGACTTCATAAACTGAAAGTCACTCAAATGTCCAACGCAGGAAATGAGACTTTAGTAAAGAAGAATAAGCAAAGCCTGAAAAAATGGTATCTCTATTCCACGCGGGAAATCAGTTGCAAAAATGGAAAAGTATATCACTGCTGCTTCCCTTACTTTTCAATGCTTTCATCCTAAATCAAGACACACAATGAGATTTAGAAACCCAGCATCCAGTGTTGGAAAAGATCTTGATGTTGGGAAAGATTGAGGGTAGGAGGAGAAGGGGGCAACAGAAGATGAGATGGTTGGAAGACATCATCAACTCAATGGACATGAGTTTGGAAAACACCAGGAGATACTGAAGGACAGGGAAGCCTGACATGCTGCAGTCCATGGGGTCACAAAGAGTTGGACATGACTGAGAGACTGAACAACACCACCACCCAACACCTAATATACGAGAGGAAATGCAAATCTCCCAGGAAAGAACCAGGTTCCTGGCCTTGGGACAGAATTGGGCCATTGCAAATGACTGTCTGCAGAGAAAGGGAGCCAGGTGCTCCCTGCCGGGTACAGGACTGTGAGGGGATCCCTGGGCCTAATCAGCAGTTCAGCAGGAGACTCAGAGCCACTGGTAGAAGGGGACATCTCAGCCAGCACCTCTGCCTGGCCGCTGAACAAGGCAGTAGGAAACAACAAATCTATTTTCTTGAAAATGGAACTTCTTCTTTAGACTCCCTCTTACTTTTTCCCCCTCTAAACTGTCCAAGATTAATGTGGCAAAAAATAAAATGCCCTACAGGCTGCTTATTTTGACGCTTACTACAGCGCATAAAAGTGAAGAATTAGCATGGAATGAATAATTTATTTAGCGCTTTACTGTTGTTTTAAACAAATCACTTCCATGAAAGCAATGTGTATTCAAGCAATAAATCACTGTTTAGCACTCTGTCACGAGGAAAAGATACCACTTGCCAGAATTATTGAATGGCAGTCGCTGGCAGGAGGCAGGCCCAATAACGGTAAGCTGATACGCCTGCACAAAGGGATTCTCTGGATCTGGAGGAGGCTAGGTCTGAATGAGATTCAGTAGTGATACTTTTTTCTTTACCCATAAGGTTTAATTAAATGAGCACCTACTTGAGCTAATGCATCTGATACTACGACAAACACAGTGTAACTGAGCTATTGTATCACAGCTATTATTATTTTATTATTGCAATGACTGTGGACCAAGCACAACTAAGTGTCCTGGATACATTACTGAAACAAAACAGTGAGTTTTACGCCCTTGAGTTGATCACTATCCTATAGGGTTCAGACCACTTTATATGATGTGACGGAGTATTATACAAAATGCTATGATGACTTACTTGCCTAGTAGGAGGGCGGGAATCTAAAAGTTTTCACAGAGGTGGTTTCACTGTATTCAGACCTTGGTTTAGTCAAGGGGCGAGGAAAAGGAGAACAATCACTTTAGAAGCATGTGAGGGACCAGAGGATGGCGAGTATGAAGCCCATGCGATATCTGAGTGGAGAAGTGTGTGTTGACACGGTGCAGATCCCAGGGGTGGAGAGGGAAACAAGAGAAAGGCACCAGAAGAGGCTTCAAGGGATGCAAGATGCACCCCCTGTGCCTCCTAGACCCTGTGCCGCTTAGGCAAGTTGGCTCTATGGACCAGAAACTTAATCCACTTTCAGTCTGCAAGGCAAGGATGCTGGTGCTATCCTTCACCAGACTTGCTGATCACCAAATCTAACATAGCAAGGGAAACCAGTTTAGGTTGAAGACAGAATGACCCTGGTACTCTTCCTATAGTCAGACTGGAGATGGAACTGCTCTGTTACCCCAGCTTTATAAAGTTCTCAGAATGAAATCATAACCCTAGTTTTTGTTAGGGAATGAAACAAAAAAAAAGAAAAAAAACAGTTTCCACAGGGCTAAACTATCTCAGATTACAAATTTTGAACTTTTTTCCCCTTTCTTAAAAGTCACCATCATAAGCATAACCTGAGGTCTGACAGTCTAAGCTCTGATGCTCAGAGACCTCCATCACTCCTGGTAACTTGCAACAATTGGTACAGGTTGATCGTTCCTGTCACAGTTCAAAAGGCTGAGGGCTTAGTGTTTAGGCAAGTGTAGGAAGAACAAAATCTTTCCATTCGATCAATAGCTTAAGAGGTTTCTGAATTATTTCATTTCCCTTTGGCTTAAATAATAGTTATTAAAAGGATGTCATCCTCAAGAGTTTAGAGAACCAGTATTTCCCATCTCTACTTCAAAGTGGTTTAAGAAAGAATTGAACTTGCAACTTATTTTGGGTCATTTCAGCTTTGCCAAAAATTTGCTGAACACTGCAAACATTTCTGGTTACTAGAGTGAAGGTGACAGGCAGAGAAATGTCATGAATTTGATGCTTCTCATCACCTTAATGATATTTGCTGCTTAAAAAAAAAATAAAATAAAAACTAGATGTCAGCATTTTATCGAGCTCAGAGAAAATTCAAAATGTTGTTGGCTACCAGTCAGCCAGAAACACTCCCCTCTCAGGGAGAAATTAATCAATAGACGGCTCTATTGAAGGTTCACTATGTTCAAAGTAGAGCTGGTAGAACCCATGGGAGACAAAGAGACACATAAAATATAGTTTCTGCCGCCCAGAAATTTACAATAAAGGTAGAATCTGATTGTCACACTCCTGCTCAGAAACTCTCAGGGTTTCCTTTGTCTCAAGAGGATTAACTCCTTATTCTTCAACAAGACATCCAAGGTCCATTCTATATAGCACACGTCTCTTTTCTAGTTTTATCTGTTTGCCAATTCTTTGTGCAATCTCCTGCAACCCTGACCTCGTTATTCTTTGAACCACCATAAATATTCAGGTCTCTTGGTTTTTCAACTTCTGATACCCAGCTCCAATGCCATTGCCTTCGTGAAGCCATCCCAGGCTCTCTGGATAGAGTTTGTGGCTTCATCTGTCCTTCTTCAGTATTGTATGCTTCTACTACAGCTAAGCACATCATTTTTAGTATTGACATACCTGTCTCGTTCATTAGATTGTGATCTAATTGTTATTTTTTTAAATATAATTTCTTGTGCTAGGATAGAGTCTGACATAAGAGAACCCTCAGTATATGATCAAAGAGTAAATACTTAATGTAGTAGTTTTTAGTTTTAAACACACAAAGTGTGTGTTTAAAAACATATGTCAATCCAGGACAAAAGAAATTATTGTGCAAGCCTACTGCCATCCTTAACATACAGTAGGTTCTCAGTAATAAATTATAATCATAAATACCCACTGAAATCATAGTCAAAGTATGATGGGCAAACCATTCTGCACATTAGGTTGCAGCACATTCTCAATAGTCCCGAATTAGGGTGAGCATATTGTGGTTCATGATTTAAACCAGCCTTATTGGAGATCAAAGTGATGTGTAACACAGACTAGGCTGCAACACGGCTGTAAACACAGACTAGGGTCATTTTAGAACCATCTCTAATACCAGGTTGTGAAATCTTGAGCAGTCACTGTGTGTATATGTGAAATAGAAAAGCAAGTAAAGATTTTGAGCACAGAGGTAACACACGAGATATGGAGGATACAAAGTTAGATTTGATAGTGATGAACGGAATGGATAGGCAGGTATCATCAAGCTTTCTCGTAAAGAACACAGTGGTAAACGTTTTAGGCGTGTGGGTGACAAAGCATTTGCTGGAACTACTCGTTCTGCAGTTGGATCATGAAAGCAGTCATAAAGGATGTGACTATAAATGGGAATGCCTGAGTTCCAAGATCCTTTATTTACAAAACAGGCCAGGGGCCAAATCTGGCTCCCCCACCCCACCCCAGGCTGCAGTTTGCCAACTCCTGGATTAGAGCAACACGTACCTGAAAGTTAAGACAACACTTAAGAGTCTATTTAAACGCACTGATGTAAAATTTTGGAGGCTTGCACCGGGGTGGCAGAATAGAAATGGAAAGAAAAGAACAAAAGGAAGAGAGATTACAGAGGAAAAAAGAAAGTGGGACTAACTGGATATTACAGGAAAAAAGGAGGAAGAATTTACGATAACTTGTTAAGGTTTTGAAAAAATGAGGCTAAGAAGAATAGAAGCATCACTAATAGGATAGGGTCTTCTTTGTTAGCTGTAAAAACTTTCCTAAAAGGGCCGGAAGAAAGCAATTTGAAAACACGCACATATGGAAACAGGAAGCTTGAGCTATTCTAGAGAATTTTGGTGATGGAGATACTTAAGAGGTTATTTAGTCATTTTATAATATAGCAGGGTAGGTGGCATTTAAATCATAGATCAGTAGATGATTGTCAAACCACAGCAGGCCCAAATCATGTTTTGCTTATCCTATACAATATTGATTTTCAATGTGTTTTAAAAACAAAGACAGTTGGTTGCCAGCATTTCAAAATCAGGAGTTTATACCAAGCTGAAATTCTTGCTTCTCTTGGAGAAAAAACTAAAGCAGCTAAAGCGACATTCCTACACAGCAAAATCAGCTGGAAGGAAGGGGTAGTAGCTCTTGCTTATAGGATATGGGCTCTCCATTCTCTGGGGCAAACTCCACACCATCACTCTCTGACCATCCTTGTGTGGTCCTATGGACATCTGAGTTTGTGAGCCTTAACTTCAGTGTCTGGGCCTTGGAATCAGGCTGCCAGGCTTGTGTCCTAGCTGTCACCATCCTAAGTGGTCAGTTAACTTCCATAAGTTTCCTCATCAAGAGGTGTGGAATAATGTTAGCACCTACTTTATAGGATTGTTATAAGGATTAACTGAAATATTATATGTAAAGCACTGGCACACAGTAGTCCCTCAAAATGTTAGATACCATGATTTTTATCATTATGAGAAATTGCAGCCCAGACAAGTTACATAAATTACCCGAGTTGAAACTGTTGAATGGTGGCAGATGAGTAATAGAACTCATTTCTCATGACTCCAGAGGGATTTCAAACACTCTTGAGTGTATTCCAGCACAAAGGCAATGGGGATGTTTGAAAAACCTAACAAAGGTATGCACTGAACCAAGAAGAAAAAGAAAAAAGAATAAGTCAGATATAATGATGGACCAATATGTTGGACCATATCTAGGTGTTATACCCAAACATAGCATATTAGAGCAAACATAGATTACGTGTCTGCAACTTATTTTTCTGCCAAAGTCATATAAAGGAACTCTAAACATTGATTCTACCATTTGTGACATAGAGTAAAAACCAAGCCCTATCTCACATCAAAGTTTGGTGACTCGCCTCCTATTCTGGGGAACAAGTGTAGGTAGAAAGACTGGCAAAAATACCCTGGAGCGATTTTGTCCTGTTTATGAATTCTAAGTCCATGCCTGTTTCAAAAGTGGAGGAGAGAAAGTGCTAAGTCAACCAACTTCAGCTAATTAGCTCTTTCTCTTTGGTGACTGTAAATCAATGACAGGCAAACTTCTAAGACTTTCACCCTGGCTGAGAAATTTGCTGTCACTCATCATCCATCACATCTGCCTGTTAAGTGGCCTCACTGAGCTCTGTCTAAACAGCACCCAGTTCTCTGGTTATATGCCCCACTCTTTTTCTCAGCCTATAAGAAAATATGCTGGTGGCAGCTGTTTGTAAGAAGCTGAAGACTTTGTGAAACCAATTGTAATGCAAAGGTCATACTTGCTAAGCTGTTTATAGATTGCAATTTGTAAGGTTATAATGTCACATACCATCAATAACTCAAGGTGGAGAACTACAACTGTTAATAAGTCATCAATTCTTCACTCTTTTCTTTCAACACTCATTCCCCCAACAGCTTTAACTTATTTCACTGAAGTGTGATTCCTTGAACTTTGAACTAAAGGTTTCATATGTTTATATGAGGAAGGGGGGAAAAATGCAGAATGGTACATCATAGCTAATTCTTTAACAAGTGTCAAGGCATTTGAACCAATAAGACCATAGTTCAGATAGCAGTGTTAGCATAAAGACTATTTTCCCAGGAACCCAAAGATCCAGAAAATGTGTTTACATTATATTCATGAGGCTTAAGCCGTCCCCTAAACAAGCAAACAAATAAATAAATAAATAGAGCAGTCAAAAGTTGCTGAAATGCACCACATACCAAAAGCTAAAGGAGTTTCAGCCTGTTTATAAGAATATATTTGCTGTAATTGTGCTCTGTCAGGAGTTTGTCCAAACGCTTTATTTGGGAAAATAATTAAATTTAAACTCTAGTGAGATTATGAGTACCAAACTTGTTGCACCTGGATTTGGGGGAGGTTCTAAACTTGAAGTATCTGATGACAGCTTTGGACACTCCATACACTACTTATCGAACCCAGGTCTCCTGCATTGCAGGCAGATTCTTTACTGTCTGAGCCATTAGAGAAGCCCCTCATGAACAATAGATGTAAATAAAATTCTCAGGCAACCTTCAGAAGCTCATTCATTTAATTCTGGGTAAAGAACTTTGATGACAGAGATGCAGTTGATCTTTTCATACAACCAATGTGCTTTTAAAACAGAGGACAGAGGCACATGATGAAATTACCTTTCCTGGGTACTTACAGTCACAGGATTCAAAAGAATAATTGATTTTTCATCTTTGATAATATTTTTCCCTGTCTTCAGCTTCAGGTTGAAGCAGGTTGATACAAAATGGCAGAGCTCAGAAAAATAGCCAGTTATCCAAAGAGAGGGCAGGCAGGACAGGGCTTCTCATCACAGTACCAGGGGGCTTTTAACAGACTATTTGCTTTGCATTTGTCTGTTCTTCCTGTCAACTCCTTCCCTGTAAATGTGTCCCCGACTATTTGATTCTTCAGTGTTCCTAGGGAGGGGAAACTCTCAGGGATCCCCTGTGAGAAGCTTAGAAAAGCTCATAAGCACCAAGCATTCACTGAGCATTCCTGAGTTTCTGACTCCAAGACCCATTCAAACCTATGGGTTTCCATTTTTGTAAAATTCCAAACCCCAGGTCACCAAGAATCAGACACCAATATATTAGCCAAACCACAGTCATTATTTGTGCAAAGATCTCGGTACCTAGAAGTAGTCAGGTATAACAGGACATAGTCTTGGATTAGATTGTGTGTAAGAGACTGAATTGGATTTTTTAACAAGAAAAGCCATTACTGAAATCTGATCAAAGGAAATACAAATTTTAAACTCAATCACAACTTAATGCATATAATTCTCACTGTACTGATGAATTAGAATAATCTGAATACTTATTAGAATGTCTAAATATATATTAATCACATTAATCACAGGGGGGATATGTAATGAGCCAAATCAATATTGATATGAAGGATTGTTAACAAAGTTGTGCTTCTGCTTTTCAGGGTAAGGATCATGCTTCTTCAATACACTGTCTATTCATTAACCAGGACAGCCAGGCTTTCACAGTATTAGTCCACAGAATGTGGAAATATAGAGAACTGTGCCCAGTTGCAAGGACAAGACAACTAATTTAGATTTTAAGGATGGGGAGGAAGGGCACACTCCTCTCTTCTCAAATTATTACCATTTCCAGAAATCCATCTGAAATCAACAGTAAGAAAAACATCTTTTCAAGGCACCTGGCTCGTAAGACAAGATCTCCTCTGCCTTCTGTTTCTGCTTCTTTTGCTCTCAGTTTCATAAAGGGATCAGTTTCACAGGTAAAAGATAAAGCTAGAGCAATTAAATATTCCAGAAAAGGCAAAGGTCCAGTTTGCTGATTGTAAGCTTACCAGCATATTTTAATGCCTTTTAATGTTATTGGGGTATTATTTTAACCAGAGTTTGGTTAAAACTCACCCACTAATATGTTTTTATATTCATCTTACATCACTGGTGCTTAGCTTCCAGGCACAGGGGTATTTCTAACTTTTGGTCAAATGAATGAAATACCAAAGGTGCTAGAAAAGGACATTCAAAATATTGCTAGCTTTTAAATATTTACCTTGGCAATAATATACAATGCTTTGCCTTACCAACTCAGAATAATTATATATACTGTCACATTTTTATATTAGTTTCTTATTTAATATATCTTATGGGCAGGAGACAACCCCAAAATCTATAGTGGATAGACATGGCATATCTATTTACTTTAGAAAATCTACAGTAAAGTAAAATAAATAATTCATTCTTTGCTTTCCATAAGTCAATGAGGACCCCACCAAAAACAGCACTTTTTTTTTTCTGTGATATAACAATTGAATATGGTCAACTATTCAAGTAAGAAGTGTGTCCTGCTTTCCAGGGATTTATTTGCCTTTTTATCACTACTAGAGTTTTCCTAAGTAACACTGCCCACGGTCCTTGAAACCAGATTGTACCTATATCAGTAACCATTCTTATAAATAATAACTGCTGGTAAGGACTTATTTAAGTCTATACAGTATGCACTGCCATCTCTGCCTTTCTCACAAAATTCTGAATTGAAGAACTTAATACAAAATGGCAGCAATAGCAAAGTCACCTAAACAGCAGTAATTGTGAGGCATTTTCCAGCAGGGGAACCAATGGCATAATTCCTGTTATCTCCAACTTGTCCAGAGCCCTCCTGGCAATTTGTAAGGGTCACATCTAACTTGGTGTTTATATATAGGGCAACAATTAATTTAAAAAAGTAAATAAATAAAATTGACAAAAGGTTTTATAAAGACCAATCGTTCAGTTCAGTTCAGTTCAGTCGCTCAGTCGTGTCCGACACTGGAGAAAAGGGAATGGCAAACCACTTCAGTATTCTTGCCTTGAGAACCCCATGAACAGTATGAAAAGACCAATTGTTAAGAAATTTTAATGCAAGATCTAAGTACTTTTACCAATTTCTGGGTAAATGGAACTTACCAATGCACCAGAGGAACTAGAGTGTAACAACAGACCACGTATGGAAACAGGCCTATCTATTTTAATCAGTTATAAGAGAGAATCATAAAGCAAAGAAGTGCCACTGAAACATGATTTCAATAATCAAAAGGTGAGATTTCAAGAGGATAGACTGATAATATATAGTTGAGAGCAATTAGTTTATTTTTAAACCAATTTGGAAATATATTGCCAAGGACACAAGCTTATTTACTAACGTGTAAGTTGTCTAACCAGTCTTAAGTATTTCTCAGATTTCCCTGCAAAGCTTTGTTGTCATTGTTCAGTCACTAAGTCATGTCCAACTCTTTGCGGCCCCATGAACTACAGCATGCCAGGCTTTAGTTACAACTAAGCCAACTTAATTTTCCAGAAATGAAACAGTAATAGTGATCTTCCTATTCTTAATAGGAAGAGTTACCATTCTGACCATTGTTCATGCAGTACCAGATGATACAGAAGTGACTTTTATCTTTATAAGCATATACTTCTGAACATATTTCAGAGATGCTTAAAATCCTGAAACCTCACAGACACACAAAATACAATGAAAACACTAGCAAACATGAAGTATGTTCTCATTAAGTTGCTTAAAAATATGCAAATTTTCAGGGTTCTATGTTTTCCATGCAGGTCCTCCAAAGCCTTACAACTAGAAACACACCTTGAAAGTGGAAATAAATATTTGAAAAATCTAGGCGTTTGATTTAGAAAGTGGATTTTTCTGTCTCATAAATATACCCCTATGTCTTTGGGCTTCCTCGGTGGCTCAGTTGTAAAGAACTTGCCTGCAATGCAGGAGATCCTGGTTCAGTCTCTGGGTCAAGAAGATCCCCTGGAGAAGGAAACGGCAACCCACTCCAGTATTCTTGCCTGAGAAAGATGTCTTTATCATATAAAATATCTATATGTCTTAACCATATAAAATAACCAAAATCATTTATATTCACAGACACTTCAAATGCCTAGAAAGAAGAAAGAAAAGAAGGAAGGACGTGAACATTTACAGGGCGTGTTTTATGTGGCATTCTGTTAAGTCTGTGCATATACTATAATCTCAGTCAATCTTGATCCCAGCTCTAGGGGCAGTTCTGCTTATCAACAATTTTAGAGATTATGAAATGTGATACAGAGGGCCCTTTTCTCCAAAGGTCAGTCATTCAGCATCAATGCCAGAATTCAAATCCTGATCTCTTTGCTCACAGATCAAGCAATCCTTCCATATCCTTAAGCTCTACTGGTGACTGTGATGGAACAATTACAATTTTCTTAACCAACTCCATATTAAGTAACAGCCTTGTCTAAAATAAATTTTCAAACATGAATACTGTATTTCAGCAACTTGACTTGGCTATGAGATGGCTAAATGTGGCTTCTTTGTATCTATCCAATTTGGTGTTTGCTGAGCTTCTTAGATACTTAATTTTTAAATCAAATCGGAGAGTTTTATATGTATGTTTTTGGAGGTGAAGATTTTTTTCTCTGTTCTTCAGGTTGGATAATTTCTATCACCTCTCTTACAGTTCCCTACTCTCTCTCCATTCTCCTCACCAATACATATTTTCATTTCATATAGCATTTTTCACTTCTAGAACTTCCATTCGGCTCTTTTCTGATAGTTGCCATTTCTCGTCTAAGATCTTCATCTATTCTCTCAGCATGACCATCTTGTTTAAGTTCTTGAACATATTTGCAATAGTTTGAAATTTTTGTTGTTAACTCTAACATCTGGACCATCCTTAGGTTGGTTTGTTTTGACTACTTTTTCCCTTGACCATAGATGACACTTTCCCTTTTCTTTGCATGACTAGTTATCTTTTACTATCCATTGAATACTGTGGATGATGTGTGGTATGGACATAGACTGTTAGCTTTTCATGAAGTTTTTATTTTTTTTTACTCCTAATAGATAGCTAATATATATATATATATTAGTGATATATATATATATATCATATATATGATATATATATATATATATATATCACTGGCTGATCACCTGGAGCTTATGAGAGTGAAAGTCACTCAGCCGTGTCTGACTCTTTGCGACCCCATGGACTATATAGTCCATGGAATTCTGCATGCCAGAATACTGGCATGGGTAGCCTTCTCCTTCTCCAAGGGATCTTCCCAACCCAGGGATCAAACCCAGGTTTCCCACATTGCAGGCAGATTCTTTAGCAGGGAAGCCCTGGAGCTTGTAGGAGCTTGGTATTACACTTCACTGATGAGGCAGTTTGTATTTTCACTTCAGTTCAGTTCAGTCACTCAGTTGTGTCTGACTCTTCATGACCCCATGAACTGCAGCAACCCAGGCCTCCCTGTCCATCACCAACTCCCGGAGTCCACCCAAACCCATGTCCACTGAGTCAGTGATGCCATCCAATCATCTCATCCTCTGTTGTCCCTTTCTTCTCCTGCCCTCAATCTTTCCCAGCATCAAGGTCTTTTAAAATGAGTCAGCTCTTCACTTCGGCTTCTGGAAAAATCCTTAGCCTGGTACATAGTCTTTATACCTAAGGTGTGTCCCCTCTGTGTCTTAATGGTAGGCTCAAGGTATTTACTAAGGGTCTTAGTTGAGATTCAAGCTCTTATCTCTGTTTCCCCTGCAGTAAATAGCAGCTGAAACCCCTTTTCAGCCCTTTTAGTCTTCAAGCTGTTCTCATCTGCTGGCTCCCTGGAATTCAGGAATCAACAATTTGAGATTTTTGAGGCTCTCATCTGTGTGGCTTCTTCATTTCTTAGATATCTCCACAATCACTAGCCTCTGAAAGTCCCAAATTCCATCCACTGACCCTCTGCTCGAGGTCTAACCACCCTGTGCCATATGGATGGGGGGAGACCCTCAGGCAAAAACTATAAACACGGATCTCACCTAGTTCCTTTCCCTTTTCTCATGAGTTAAATCTCCTTCTGTTTCTGCTCTTGACTCCTTCTCCAATGAAGCAGTATTTCTTTTCCTTCTAAGATTATAATTATTACTTACAGGAAGACTAGTCCAATACAAGCTATTCCTCTCTCACCCTAAGGGCTCCTTCTTAAAAGTAAACAAACAAAAGCTCTTGTCTTTCACAAGTGCCAAATCCTCCTTTCAATTCTAATCAACTTTTGGAAGATTAGTGTTGCTGTTATTATTATTACAAAATAACATTTACTTATGTTCTAGAATACTTTTCATTCTTTTCTGCTTTTGTTCAAGGTGGATTCTGTCACTGCCAACTTTAACAAAAAGTGACAAAACCAGAAATATACTGACTCTATTAGAGTAAGGCCATTTCACCAGACTCATCCTCCTTTGCTTTCATTGTATTACAGAAGAATATGGGAAGCCATCCATCTGCCGTTTCTTCCCATGCTTGGTGAATTTCCTGTAATGTGTCTAATTAAGTCATCAGAAGAAGTAATGGGAAAGGTAGACGTGAACTCTACTTCACATGACAACTTTGAAGAGCACCTTTATTCTATAAAATGTGAGTTACACCATACCTGCATTTACACAAGGCAAAGGGATCAATCTATTTACTTACTCCTAAGATCTAAAACACAGGTGGGTTTTAAATTATTGCTTTCTCAGAGAGGTACCAGGAAAAGGGCAGTATCCATATATCAGCTGACAGGTGGTGTATGAAAAATACATTCTCTCTGCTTGCTGCTGGCTAAGGTGAGGCTGCTCCGTATAACCTAGAGCTAGAGGGCTGAGATTACACCAGTTCATCAGCTGGATTTTTCAGTATCCAGGAAAATCTGTCTACTTCTAGAGAGAAATTCAACATTTCCAGGGAAGCCACTGGCTTGAAAAATGGGTAGATAAACATTTATTTATTTATTTATTTTAGAATACTCTGCAAGATGGAAGCCTCTTAAGAGTAAAGTCGGGCAGTTCCTAGGAAGCGTTTGACTACTTTCCCAGAATTATACTCTAACCTGATGCCTGGGTATCAATAGAGAAAAAAAAAGGGGGGGGGCATTAATATTTAGCACTCATACAGCAGTATAAATGCTTGCAATGCTCTGCAATAAATAAAATCAGGTCTCAAAATATGCCTTAACACAATTGTAACACAGAAATATCTTTAGACTTTGTAATAACCTCCAGGGGAATCAGCCAGAAGTCACATCATGTAAACTTATAGTATACCGAGCAAAGAGGAGGAGGTTATCCTATAAAACATAATCGTGTACTGATGAGATAACGATCAAATGTCCTTAGGAGGGGCTTTTTTGTTCTAATTTAAATGACATTAGAGTACTCCAAGTGCCTTCCCTAAAGCCCCTCTTCAGGCTGTCTGTCCCCCTTGGCAGTGTCCTCATTCTGTCAAGTTCACTAATAGCAAGCAGTGGCCTTGATGTATGGTAGTTTACTCTCTCTTACTTCTTTTCACTACCACTCATCTCCATGCTGTCTCCATTCAGTAGTACAGTGCTGACACTTTAACTCGGACCCATAGTGCAATTTCCCCAGCACAGCGTCTTCTTATTATCCACCATCACCATTCTCCCTCCCTCATCGCTCAGTACTTCCAAGTTAGGCAATTAGTCCTGGCTATGCCTTCACTGACATTGTCCATTCTTAAGCAGAACTTCTCTTTATGTACACATATTGATAATTCAGCTCCATCCATGTTTCTGTTAATATTCAGTTCAGTTCAGTTGCTCAGTCATGTCCGACTTTTGCAACCCCATGGACTGCAGCCTGCCAGGCCTCCCTGTCCATCACCAACTCCCAGGGATTACTCAAACTCATGTCCATTGAGTCAGTGATGCCATCCAACCATCTCATCCTCTGTCGTCCCCTTCTCCTCCCACCTTCAATCTTTCCCAGCATCAGGCTCTTTTCAAATGAGTCAGTTCTTTGCATCAAGTGGCTGAAGTATCGAGTTTCAGCTTCAACATCAGTCCTTCCAATGAATATTCAAGACTAATTTCCTTTAGGATGAGCTGGTTGGATCTCCTTGCAGCCCAAGGGACTCTTAAGAGTCTTCTCCAACATCACAGTTCAAAAGCGTCAAATCTTCGGTGCTCAGCTTTCTTTATAGTCCAACTCTCACATCCATACATGACTACTGGAAAAACCATAGCCTTGACTAGATGGACCTTTGTTGGCAAAGTAATGTCTCTAGTTTTTAATATGCTATCTAGGTTGGTCATAACTTTTCTTCCAAGGAGTAAGTGTCTTTTAATTTCATGGCTGCAGTCACCATCTGCAGGCATAAGGGTAGTGTCATCTGCAGTTGTTAATATGGGTCATATATTTACTGAACAGGTACAAGAAAAAGGGTCACCTTGCAAAAAACACCCTTGTAATGAAGACATCTCTGAAATAGCATATAGTTTTTAAGATAATCCACTCAGAGGCAAAGAGATAGTCTCTCTAGGTCCCTTTAAACCAATACATCTTATCCAGTCCAGGACTGAAGGAACCAAACTTTCATTCTACTCTGAAAACTCAAATTATTCTCACAGTCTACACAGCTTTGGAAGCCTCCTGCATGTTTTAAACGATTCTTTGATCAGAAAGAATGCTGCTACTGATATCATAGTATATGACAGCATAGATCACAAAGGTAAATGGGGACCAAATAGTTGCAATTAAAAATAACAGGATTTAAGAAGACTGGAGAGCATTTAAGCCTTCATTTTCCACTTTCTATTTCTACCTATATCCTCTTCATTTTGCACTCACACACACCGTTAATGAAAAAGGTCTACTTTTAAGACCCTGAGTAAACTGATTCCTAAAATAAAAGAGGCAAACATGACCAATGAAAAATGCAAAAATGATTATACTTCCATTTAAAGAGTTTATAATTTAGAAATATTATTAGACATTTCTTTTCATTGAGGTAGATTATCCTTTGCAAAATAAATGATGAACATTTGTGCTTTTCATAGTCTTTGCTTAGAGGAAGACAAAATAGGTTTTGCTTAGAGGAAGACTCATCCATAATCTCACCCAGCAAGATTCATCCAGCAAGGACAGCAAGGAGATCAAACCAGTCAATCTTAAAGGAAATAAACCCCAAATATTCATTGGAAGGACTGATGCTAAAGCTGAAGCTCGAATATTTTGGCCACCTGATACAAAGTGCTCTCATTGGAAAAGACCCTTATGCTGGAAAAGATTGAAGGCAGGAGGAGAAGGGGATGACAGAGGATGACATGATTGGATGGCATCACCAACTCAGGGTTCATGAGTTTGAGCAAGTTCTGAGAGATGGTGAAGGACAGCAGTCCATGGGGTCATAGAGTTGGACATGACTGAACGACTGAACAACCACAACATCCATAATCACTGATAGCTGCGGCACATCAGAGCACAAATTCTACATCATGTTGAAATGAAAGCTGCTACCTTTTCAGCTCTTCAATATTCTCTGAGCCTTACTAATCTGACTTCTGCTTATGTTTAGCCATTTGTCAAATACCAGGTCAGCACAGAGTTTGATGTTCCATTGCCTTTGACTTCCATTTTATATTTGACATGTAAGGCCCTTGGGATACAAGAAAACTTTCTACCCAAGCTGATGCTTACTCAGCATGTGTTCTAGAAGCGAGAGTGTTATTTTAGCTTCCCCGTGTGCTGGTTGCAGAAGTCAAATGGCTTAATAATTCTCTCCACAATGATGTGTTTGACAAGCTGGATGGGAGTTGACACCCTTATCCTGGCCTTTCCATTCCTCAGATATAAGGGACTAGAACCTGAAACAAGAAGAATAGACGTTTAGCCAGATTAATTGGTGAGCTTGGCTGAAATGCTTAAAATCTTAATTGCAGTGGGCAATTCTAACTTGAAAACTGATTTTCTCTGAATAGATCTTCTCTGTATGAGTCCTCAACTTATGCCCGCCAGCTATACTAACAAAGTAGTTATGCCTTTGGAACAAAGTCAAGAGAACCAAGGGAAGATGAATCCTTGATTTCAGCCTTGAGCATCACAAATAATTATCAGTCTTTGACTAAAAGTTCATTACCCTTGAAGCAGAGCTGGATTTTAACTCCAAGATATGTTACAGAAAACACTAGAAGGTGGAAAAGGAAGGCCTATGCAGGGAGAAAGAGAACAGAGGAGAAAAAGAGGAGAGTTAAGAGGAAAAAGAAAAAGCAAGATATTGAGGTTGTATAAAATCATTTTTCCATTTTCTTCTTGCAGCTTCATTTTGAAATTATGCAAACGTCTCATTAATTTCTACATTGAGAATCTGATTCTGATGGTAAAAGTAAATTACTCTTTTCAGTCTTCTTATTTCCACTTCTACCAGTGACAGATGTGAAAGAGATGAAATAGTTTACCCAATTAAATAGTCCATGTTACACAATGTGACTCAGAATGAATACTGTTTCAATAACTTAGAGGGAAGAGAGATACAAGAAATAAAAAGGTGAGGCCTGAGCAGTCAACACAGGATCACAATAGATAAGCTGTAGGATGCTTGTTTGTAATTTGTTTTGGGTACATCTCTTCAGAGCTAGAGTCTGCATGGGCTTAAAAGCACTAGCAATGACAAAGGAGCCCTGGCTTTGCACAAGAGATGCTTCCCCAACATTCACAGTGCTCAGTCCTCCTTTCCTAGTCATGACAATGAGGAACTGGAGTGCTCTTCTGTATAGGCTCAAGCCAGGAAAATAGAGGCCAATTTTGGACTTAATAGCAAGGGATTATAACAGAATGAAACATATCATGCATTTCCTACAGCTTTTTCTACAATGGCGAAACTGCACAGTGCTTTCATGATGTGTATTGCAGATCCCAATACTAGGCTTTCCTGTCAATTATAAGATCCAGCAAATTTCTCATAGGACTTTCAAGGTAAGTCTAGACACTATTTCCAGGGCCAAGGTTATGAATGCCTCTTCAGTTCCCCGAGTAGGGCTGGCGGCTCTTCCCATGCCTTTGTTTTCAGAAAGTCTTCATGACTGCACTCAGACAGCTTGCTTCAGTTTGCGACAATCTTACATGGAGCTGTACTGGTAGTTTGGATTATATTTGAGTGCAAACTGTATTCAATATAACCCTCAAAGCATCCTGTTACTATTTATCATTGCTATTTCACAGAAAATATAAGGCCCAAAGAAATAAAAGATTTAATTATCAAAGACAGAGGGGACATGATACAGGCAGGACTGTGAATTAGAACATTGGATTCTAGAGGATTGCCCAAGAATTCCTTTTTCAAACAAAAAAATTATCAAAGCTGGAAAACCAGATAATATTTTTCTTTATTCGGTAACAAACATCACCGCCAATCTGACATGGTACCATAACCCCAAAACTCACAGCTGAAACTACCAATGCTTTATTTGAATGTATATAAGAGGGAAAAAAAACCTACCCTTTTGGAAATTAATAAGCAACCAAGTTGCCAGATGGAGCTAATGGTAAAGGATCCCCCTGCCAATGCAGAAGACATAGGAGTAATTCGATTCCTGCATCAGGAAGATCCCCTAGAAGAAGAAATGGAAACCTGCTCTGGAATTCTTGCCTGAAAAATTCCCTGGACAGAGGAGCTTGGTGGGTTACAACCCATGGAGCCACAGAGAGTTGGCCACAACTGAGTGACTAAGAATACAATCAACCAAGTAAATTTAATTCATCTAAGGCGGTGATATGAAAAAGGAGAAATAAGATACATGAAAGGAAACATTCAAAATAAACATATTCCTAGTTCATGATCCTGATAAGAAAGATAAAATTAATATAGGCTCATTCAAACTCTAATTAAATGTAGTCCCAAGGAGTTTCAAGCAATTTGTATGTTATTCAAATTCTCCTACCTGCAGAATTGATTCTTTTGTGGTCAACTCTTTATGTAAAATGACCACAGCATGACAAAAATCCTTAGAAAATATACTGAATGTCTTAAAAACAAGAGCCAGAGAAAAAGAATATAATCAGGCATCAATTTCTCTAACAGTAAGTCACTGCTTGGGCTTTCCTGGCAGCTAGGCTGATAAAGAATCTGCCTGCAATTCAGAAGACCCCGGTTCGATTCATGGGTCAGGAAGATCCCGTGCAGAAGGGATGGGTTACCCACTCCAGTATTCTTGGGCTTCCCTGATGGCTCAGATGGTAAAATATCTGCCTGCAATTCAGGAGACCTAGGTTTGGTCCCTAGGTTGGGAAGATCCCCTGGAGGAGGGCATGGCAATCCACTCCAGTTTTCTTGCCTGAAGAATAATCATGGACAGAGCAGCCTGGCAGGCTACAGTCCATGGGGTCGCAAAGAGTTGGACGGGACTGAGCGACTAAGCACAGAATAGAACATGTTACGGCTCAGCATATAATTCAGTTCTAAGTAATCAGGAAATTTAAAAAATAGGATATCACAAAAATATCAAAGATTACAGAGATACAATTATAGCAGTTGATCCATATTTAAGTCAATAGACACTTTGAGAAAAGATTCTAAGCCATTTTTCTTAAAAATGCAATCAATTTAAATGATGATTTAATTTTAACAGCTGATTAAAACTATTTTGGACAGAAGTATATGCCACTGAACTGTTTTTGCCCTGAAGTAGAAGTAATCGGTCTTAAAGTTAAACTTTACTGGCAAATGTGTTATGCAGCATTACTTGAATGTGAAAATACCAGTGATGGTTTAAGAACTCACGATATAACATTCTGAAATGGTGCTGAATATTTTTGAGGAGAAGGGAACGATGAACAGGCAATAATTCATTGGCAGCGATCTGGCTAAGCGTTGACAAACACCCCAGAGCAGGCACCAAAATGCATTCTGCCTCCTCTCTACCCTTTGGGCAAAGAAAGCAAAGTAAACCATTCCAGTAAATCCCAAAAAGATCAAACAGAAGCCTCATCAATGGGAAGACTATTAGTGAAAGGAGGTATAAAATACATGTGGGTATTAGGGGTTAAAAAATGAGAGTAGAATAACAGAAGGAAGAAAAAGGAACAGTTTTAGGAATGAATTAGAAATCTGAAACAAACCTGCTGAATCTTAGAATTACACATCTGTCTGGGTAGGCAAGAAAACTAATGGGATCCATTCATCAAGTTGCTAAGTTCTGGTGGGGATTACTATAGACAAAGCAAACACCAAGTTATCCTATAAATTGGGAAGGGGCAGCAGGAAATGGGGAATTTCAGCTTCATTTTGCCAGGTGAGGTAGGTTAATACTAGTTACTAAAAGTTAAATAAAAGCTAATAAAGGTGCTGCTTTTCTGGAGCATTACGTTGCTCTTTTATTCCAAAGTTAGGACTACATGGGAAGTTGAGCACTAAAACACTGTCCCCAAAATATCAGTCATGCTGGAAGCAATAGTTGTAGCAACAGTAATAGTCAGAACAGTAGCAACGGTGATAAGAACACAGCTCTGAAAGGTAACTTTTCAAAAAATGGTAAAATCATATAGATATAAAAATAAATCACAATGGCATTTATTTGGCTTTTTTTTCCCCCACCACCATTAGAATAATGTGCTCAACATACTTGGGCTTTAATTTGAATAAAACACTAGAATTTTCACAACACAATTTACATATAAGGCCCAAGTGAGTCAATCAGTAGCATACACAGATATATAACCACATACACTCATAAAGGGGGAACTTGGAAGATGTTTTAACCAATCAAAGAAGTGCAACACAGTATCAACGTATCATATATAGATTAACAGTGTGTTGAAATGAATATGCAAAAGGAGGCAAAACTACCTTCAGAGGCTTGAGCGAATTGGTAGAGTCTCTACAGGTCAGGATGTGATACGTTTTTCATAGGCAAAATTGTGGTTTGTTGTTATCATTTATCTACATACAATTTAAACACTTAAAAACTAGCTCTCACAAAATCAGAATCAGAGAACTACCAGAAGGGTGTGCTATAATGTATAATTTTCCACCAAGTCACAGATTTTCCCCTGTAATGGGGAAACTAGAAACCTAGGATCCTTAGAAATCAGTTTGAGTTCCACATTAAAGTCACACGCATAACTTCTCACAGCCGCTACCCACCCTCCTCTACCTGCCTCTATCTGTACCAAGAAATCAGAAGCATACTGTTTTCAGAGCTACAATTGTTCCGTTTGCAAATGAGGGATCTTAAAGATACAACAGCAGACAGGCAATATGGTGATCATTCTGGATGATTTGACCAGAGTGTGTAACCTACATAATGTGATTAGTGAAGGTACTTTTGGGGGAAATGACAAAGTCCAGTTTACAAGGAACTTAAACTCCATGTCTCTACCGCTCAGGGAAACTTGCCCAGTGCCCAGGGCAGTTAAAAAGGAATATCTATCATGTTTCCTAAAATGAAAGGAAATATGCTGAAAATTACAAAAGAAGCATATGGAACTCCATTCTCATTGCATTTTTTGGATCTTCATTTAGGGAAAAGGAAAGAGGAGGAGGAATATATAAAATTATTTTTACATCCTTTTTTTTTCTTTTCAA
Source organism: Budorcas taxicolor (assembly GCF_023091745.1). NCBI lineage: Eukaryota > Metazoa > Chordata > Mammalia > Artiodactyla > Bovidae > Budorcas > Budorcas taxicolor. The sequence goes on from NC_068932.1 coordinate 27,235,646, forward strand.
AACTGCACCAGAACAGTCGGTGTCTTTAAGTTGTCGGGTAATGTTGTGACCACAAAGCTGGAATTACATAAAATAGTGCTCTGATATCCTCTTTCTCAGTAATGTTAACTACCCTGAGAGAAGAACTTCACATTATTTATCTTTATCCTCAGCACAATGTCTGGTACATAGTAGGTGTGTTACAAGTGGTTGATGAACCCAGCCTTCACCTTGCTGTCAGTCTCTGGCCCGAGCTGCTCACAGTATGCCCAGTCCTGCTCATGAGGGCCACTGCTTCTGAATTTCTGACATATTTTTCCACACCTGCAGCTTCGACAGGCTCCTGGAACCTCACTGCTGGCGCAAATTCACCAAATCTGACCCACTAGTTCTCTCTGATCACAGCGAGCCTCTCCTGTTGTAGACATATTGCCACCGAGTCATCCCCTAACTCAGCCTGCAAAAAGAGTAACTCCTTCGATTCATATCATTTCCAAACACTTTATACACATGCAAAATAGGGGACATGTTTCAAGTCATATGAAGAAAAACTAAAACCAGGACAGAAAACCTCTGGAAACCTCCCAAGGGGCATCAAAAGCCAGAGAAGTCTGCGCCACTCTCTGAATGACTTTTCCTAAGTCTACATATACAATGTGGTTCAAAGTGGGAGAACATGATTTGACCATTTTTGCAGTAAAAATAAGCATCCGTAAATTAAAAACCACGCTTTCATTTGGTGAAGTGCTTCTCCCCATCACACTAAACTGCCTCCCAGGGATCCCCATCCCTGACATCCACCTCCCCTATTCACAGCTGCACAGGTAGGGAGAGGAGAAAGGACGGATGGACTCTGCATTTAAGACCATTTATACTGGTTACTTCTCAGGGATTCAGCAGATACTTTCACTGTCTGCTTCTGCTTTAGGAAGCAATTCAATGCAACTAGAAGGAAAAACAGAAAACAAAAACAAAACAGAAGCCTAACCTGCAAAGCCTCCTGGTATTGATGATGCCAGGCTCACAGATTTCATAAGCATATTCTAACAGACATAAATCACACACGGTCATATCCATTGCCTTTACGTGACTTGTTAGTCTTTTATTAAAATGCTCCTGAGTCAAGGGGTATAGAACTTTCTGTGCCAAGTAACAGCTACAGGATGAAGCTTAGCTTCTGAAATCTCAGCCTCTGAGGTGTCAGCATAACAGCACAAATGAAGCTCCTGGGTCACCTTAATTGCTGGGGTCATTCACAACACCTTTCTTCTGATCAGGATTCCCAACCTCTGGCTACTTTCTTTAGTTAAGAACACATTTTGATAACCAAGGAAGACCTACTCTACAGTACAGAAAACTATGTTCAATATTATGTAATAATCTGTAAGGGAAACAAATTCAAAAAAGATTATAAACATGTTCACATTAAAAAAAAAAGCAAAAGGAGAAGAGGGCAGCAGAGGATGAGATGGTTAGATAGCATCACCGACTCAATGGACATAAATCTGAGCAATCTCCAGGAGACAGTGGACGACGGGAAAGCCTGGCGTGCTGCAGTCAATGGGGTCACAAACAGTCAGACACAACTTAGCGACTGAACAACAACAAATGTGTGTGTGTAACTGAATCTCTGTTCTATGCACCTGAAACTTACACAATACTGTAAATCAACTATACTTAAAATTTTTAAGCTATGCAGCAGAGATAAAACTAAAAGAAAGCTGTAAGGAGGCCTGGGTATGGGTGAGGTAAAGGAACTATTGAGCACAATTTCATCTCACTCTCCTTTTCTTTTTGAGTGTTCTTTAATATGACAGCCAGTCTTAAACTACTTTTAAAGGCTGATGACTTGACCTGGAATTAAAATAAGCTATATTAGATACTTTCTGATACACCGTTAAAGCGAAACAGCCATTATCTTTTTTACATTAAGAGAAGGGCAGAATGCCATAGCCTTTCATTTCTCTAGTAAATCAAACTGAATTATTCATTAGCACTAAATATTTCCAAACTCTGTCCCGCTCCACACACGCATAGCATTACCTCATTTTAAACAACAAATGGAACGGTTTTATCGCTTCTAAAAATAACCCCTCTGATACATTGAGCTCCTACAGTTTTGGACTTTGCAAAAATTAATTTCTGTGGCTAGTAAAGCTAACAGCCTCTAGAGTAGAATCAAATGGTAAAGATAATAAATGAGCAATTAAATAGCAGCCCCCCTGTATTCTTTTTCAGTTCTCCCATTTGTCACTGACTATAGAACTTTAGTGCTGAATAATTCTTGAGATCTGAGGTTAGTCAAGAAGAAGTCAAATTAAAATCTTAAGAAATAACTAGCTGTGCACCTGAAACTATCACAACATCATTAATTGGCTATACTTCAACATAAAATAAAACATTAAAACAATAAAAAATTAATTACTCAGGAGAAAAATAAAAGAACTAGCAACTGAACTTTTAAAGTTTTACAGTTGGTCAAATGAAGGCAGGTCCCTAAATACCTACCTAAGAGGCAGAGTGAAGCCACAGCTATAGATTTATAGGAGTCAGGCTTAATGGAAACCCACACAGAATGCCCAGCATCTCAGACCACTAAATACGCACTTAAACATACATGAAATACACATATCCCAGCATACATACATACACTATCAAACACACACACACGCACATACACCCCATTTACCGCCACTACCTAACACATACATGGATAAACACCCACAATTCCATCACATACACACACACATCATATACACACACATTGCCAAACACAGTGCCATACACACCCAAATAGACAAAGATCATTTTTCTTCTCTGAGATATGATCTCTCCAGACACTTGAGTCTGTTTTTCATATGGAATCCTATCTTCCATCTTCAACGCTGATCGTTTTCCATCTGCTGTGTCCTGTTTCATTAACAGGAGCTCATCAGAGTCACATCAAACAGTGAAGATGCATTGTTCCTATTACCATTTATAGCGCCGTTTGTTTCATTTAAGAAAACGGGCTTAGTCCCTGGCCTTAAATTACACAGCAGAAACAGGATTTCAGAGTTTAGAGTACATATTTATTCGCCCATCTCTTCACTCTGTCAGAAGAGAAATCACTTCGAGTTGACTTCTAAGACAAACTGTTTCCATTTGTACCAGCAGAAGCTCAGCTCTTTCGAACAATAACTTAGCTTCAGGGACTCCTGAGCCGTTCTTGTTTCCAGATCAGGCAGTAGCCTCAAGACTGCTGCTGCTGCTGCTAAGTCGCTTCAGTTGTGTCCAACTCTGTGCGACCCCATAGACGGCAGCCCACCAGGCCCCCCCGCCCCCCGTCCCTGGGATTCTCCAGGCAAGAACGCTGGAGTGGGTTGCCATTTCCTAGCCTCAAGACTACACCTCCTTAATTCAGGCCTTACAAATTCAGCCAAGGGCTGAGCTCAGAATTTTACTTATGCATGATGAAGATGAATTTCTCAAGTGTAACAAGAAAGGGAAAATTGTATTATCTTGATGACTGACACCAGAATTCCTCCTAGGAGGAAATGTCTTTGGAAATAGACCTGGATCGTGGGTTTTTATCTTTTGTCTGTTTTATATTCTTTGTTCCTATTTGTTTTCTCTTACTTGGTGCTTTCTTAAAAAGGTCTCAGGAGATGCCAGCTGCGCCATGGGAGACAAAGTTTGGAGTTTCTGAAACAAACTGGAAAGGAGCAGGTGAGGAGAAGAGAGTACCGGTAAGAGAGGAAAGAAAGAGAAATCCAACAAGAGTCATGGTAGAAACCTACGCGCCTGTGTCACTAATTTCTCCCCATTTCCTGCCAAATCTTCAATTAAACCTACAAGACTAACAAAGACTGGAAATAAGTGATTTTTTCCCCAAAAGCTGTTACTATAGCAACCAGACAATGATTTGTATTCTATGGTGTCTGATGCACACCCATGAACTGGATACCAAGTGGTCCTAAGAACATACTCTACCACCACATTCCTAAGAACTAACAGAAACCTTAACTACAATTTTACCTGAAACTTGAGGTTCAGTAAGCCTCACACTAACATCTGGCTTACACAAAGTAAGTATTTAAATTGATGGTACAGACAACACTGAACAATACAAATTAATAAACTTTTTTTTCTTTTTTTTAATAAACTCATATTTTAACACATTATTCTCAGTACTTGCTTGCTTCAAAGGACCCATGAATGAATGGCACAATCCCTGTCCTCAAGGAAATTTACAGTCTAGTGGGTGAAATAAGATACAGACACAGTTATAACATGAGGCAAAATATGAAGTATGGGAATGTGGATTGTGGAGAAGGACCAATGCCAATTTCAAAGAGGGGAGAAAAAGATGTCAGTGATTCTTTTGAGAGAATACTACATGAAGATGTGACTGGTATGGAAACAAATCATGGGAGATGGGGGAAAGACTATCTTATTAGAGCTTCTTGTATAATTATCCCAACATTTCTCATATTAAAGGATAGTAATACTATCTTATGAACCTCTACATTGTCTTAAACATAGTAGTTCCTTAAAATTAATATTTTATTGAATCCTAGGCTGAGGATCAGCATAAACATAAGCAGAGATGCAGGATGGGGCAAGGAATAGACAAGAAACGTCAAAAGTCTAGTTTGTCTAGAACTTCAGATGTAAGGTAGAAAACTGCATGGGATATGTGGTCAGGCTAGACTGGGGCCAGAAGGAGAGGCATCTACACTCAATCCTCTTTGCTTTATGCACTGAGGGGGTGTGGTGGGAGGGTTCTTGGTCAAGGGAAGACTGCACAGGCACACTTGAGACCCATTATTCCAACGTCATATGAAGCATACAAGGGGACAAATCTGTCAGCGGGAAGCCCAGGAAAAAATTCAGTTAAAAATGAAGCCATAGACGTCCAAGCTGAGGTTGGGTTAACAGGAATGAAAAATAGTGGGATACTGTTAGTGATAAACTTAGGCTGTGGAGAGGCAGGGGACTGCTTCAAGTTCATTCAACAACTATTCCCTAAGCATCTCCTGGGTGTTCTGTCCAAGGCAGTTAAACCTGGTGCCACAAGGATTCATGCCAAACTGTTATCAGTGGTTATACCCGAGATTTGAGTTGGAAGGGAAGAAATTTATTAACTCTTTTCTCTCACAGAATTAATTTTCCTTTGGCTTCTTACAGTGGTGATGCGTCACTTTTATGATTTTGAAAAAAAAAAAAAAATCCAAGAATATGTAAATTAAACAAAAAAGTGTTACATAGTAAGTGAACATGGCAGACACCACTGGCTTTGTATGCCGAATCAGGGAAAGGAATGGCCTCGAGTGAATTAAAAATCATCTCTATCTCATCATTAAAGCAGGCCCACGAGCATCACCACAAAAGGTGTTAAGCTATTACTTTGTGGTTTTGAATATCGCCCGAAGTAATAAAGCCATGTTTCAATTTAAACCTTACGGTTTTCATGCTTCTCATTAAGCCAAACTAATATCTCTCTCAATAATTCTGAATTTGTAAGGTCAGACTATATGGAAACTAAAAAATAATTATGGATTGAGTGAATCTTCCCATTCTCCTTTAATTATTCTGTCAGACCCAGGCCTTGGGAAAGCTCCTACCCAAGGACTAATTTAGGAAGCTTCGAAAACAGTCACTTTTGGGGGCTGTTAGATGCCCTGTCTCGCTGTGCGCAACTTTTTCCAACCCACACAGCACATACTGAAGCAGAAACTGTAGCTAATGAGTCCTCATTTCTACAGCTGCAAAAACCTGGGAGAATTTAAGAAAACAGAGCATAACTTCCTTGAATATGCTATCTCACATGAATTGTATATATGTTGCGCTTGCCTACAAATGAACTAAGATAATCGTGTCTAGCAAATCCAGGCTGCATTCAGCAGAGAATCTCGTCTGTGTCTATGGAGAGCTCAACCATAAAATTATGTCACTTCATAATTTAGCTTTGAGTTTAAATCCCAGAAGAAATAACATGGGTACATTTACACAAAAGTACTAAGGTGTCCCGTGTCTTTATCCCACTATTTACTGCCACATCTCAGTCAGTGCAGGGTTGTTACTGAGACCCCATGAGGGGACTGGTGTTCTGATGACAGTCAGCTAAGGGATGTATCCCTCGGGCCCACTCCTTACAACAGGAAGTTATTCTATAGATCAAAGTGTCAGTCCCTCAAGTGTGTCTGTCTCTTTGCGACCCCATGGACTAAAGCCCACCAGGGTCCTCTGTCTATGGAATTCTCCAGGCAAGAATACTAGAGTGGGTGCCCATTCTCTTCTCCAGGGGATCTTCCCAACCTAGGGATCAAACCCAGGTCTCCCCTATGGCAGGCAGATTCTCTACTGTCTGAGCCATCAGGGAAGCCCCCTATAGAAAGTACTCATCTGCATTAAAAAAATTTCACTTTGCATTCTTCCAATGGAGCAACAATATAAGAACATGTATGTTTATATGTTTAGGTATAAAATATATTTCTACATTTCTATTTGTATCTACATCTATCCTGAGAAGTCACTTCCTGCTTTAGCTATCCCATAAAAAAAGGATATCACTCATTTAGATAAATGCCTGAGAAGGAATAATAGGTCTGATGTTTTTCTGGTATCTCTTTCAGATCTAAAATTCTAGGCATAAAAAATGTACCAACACTCTTGCACCGCAACCCTCGTGGTGATGACATGATCTGCAGGGTCTGTGTGATTCTGGAAGGAGTCTCTGGCCTGTGAGGACAGCAGTTGTAAGAGATGGAGACCGTGTTCCTGGGAAGGTCCTGATTCCTGATCAGGACCACTCTGCCCCTCATTACATAATTAATACAGTTCTAAATATTTGGGAGCAAGGAAGAAGGAAAGGAGAGACGGAAGAGAAGGGAGAGGGAGGGAAATACTGTGACTATAGAATTTCACCATTAAAAAGTGATCCATGACTATAATTAATAATTCGGTTCTGTATACTTAAAGTTACTGACAGAGGATCTTACACATTCTCAGTACACACATACTTACACACAGAGTTAATTCTGTGAGGTAATGGATGTGCTAATTATCTTGACTTTGGCAATCTTTTCATAACATGTATGGATATCAAATCATCGCATTTTACATCTTAAATACATACAATTATATTTGTCAAGAAATAAATGTGATTTAATTATGCCTTCTATTTTCTAATCTATTTTACTGTATAATTTTCCAGTAAATGTCCATTATAAATATATACAGAAGTATTTCACCAGAATAATCTCCACAATGTGTTTTACTATATGAATAAACTTTAATGTCTTTATATACTCAAAAAAAGTACCTTTGAAAGACTTATCTGGTGATACCATCAAAAGTGCATTTTACAGAGCATTGTACAAAAAGCAAAAGTTAAAAATTTCTTAAATGTCCTCCCCCCAAAATTAACAAATAAAAAGCAATCCACAGCATATCCATTTTAAAAGCAGAGAATCCTATTGTCTCTGTGTGTTCTAATTTCCCACACGGAAGTTTGGATTGTTAAACAGACTTCTTTATACAACAAACCTTCAGGTCCCTTCTTTGGTTAATTCCCAGATATTCTTCCTGACTTTGTTCAAGTGTCTGCTCCTCTGAGAAGTCCCTCTTGGACTTCTATAGGCCCATACTTGGGCTTGTGAGCTGAATATCTGTAAAACTGTAGATCATGTCGCCTCCATCATAGTAGAAATACTTAGATAAATCCTCATATGCACACCTGTATGTGTGTGTGTGTGCGCACACACACACACACACATGTATGTATATAAAAGTAAGTTTCTAAAGACAGCCAAAAAACTACCCTAACAAAACAAAACAGCAAGTCATCTGGTCCTGAAGGAACTTTCTTCAATTGTTGACCAATCAAATAGTTACCTACACAGATACTTTAATGCAAATATCTGAAAAAGAATATGTCTGCACAAGAGTCCTAGAATATTCATGGCTGTTATCAAAAAGACCAAATACAGCAAACAATTCAAAACAAATAATTGAAAGAAGGTCAAAGATATGTGCATAAGAAAACTCATCACAGCATTATTTGTAATAGAAAAAGAAGCTGAATAATGTATAAACTTTAAAAACAGAGGTTGAGTAAATTACAGAAATTTTAAATAACAGAATAATATAGATAGTAAAATTATAGTTTTTTGAGAAATATTTCATAAAGTAAAGGATATAGAATTTATCTGAAACACATAGATACAGCTATATAAATATCTCTATAGATGTATACAGGTGTATATATATTATATATGTTAATTTAGTTATCTTGGAGATTTATAGGCAATTTCACTTCTTTTTTGTACTTTTTTGCACTTTATATAGTTTCTACAATAAGAATATTTCACAATATGATTTCAGTGTAATCATAGGGAATTTTAGAATTTTTTTTTAACAAGGTGGGATCATAAAAATAATAATGAATAACAAAAATAGGCATAAGACTTTGAGATATCTTCTGGCATTAAAATTAATGAAGCTATAGTTCCCCTTTTACCTATCTTTTGATGCCTAATGATAACCATCTGAATGAAGATCTAGAATTACTTGAGTCAATAAATACTTCACTTATATACTATTACGATTAAAAATTATATCAGTTGTCTATTCTTGATTTTGTGATAATTTGTTTTTGGCTGGGATGTATAATCTTGAGGCTCCTTATCATATGTCCATAACACTTATATATTTATTATAATACATCATCACAGCAAGTTTTAGTAACTGATTTACTTCTGTCTCTCCTATTAGGTGTTCAGTTTATGGAAGACTGGAAACTCCCATTCCCTCACTCAACACATACTAACTGAGAACATATTATATAGGTCCTGCTGTAGAACCTGTGATAGAACAGTGAGGGGAAAGAGATCAAAAACTCCAACTTATGGCCTTGTGTCTCTGATTCCCAGCCAACCCTGTGATTAGCATGCAGTAGGTGTCAACAGGGACTTCCTTGGTGGCTCAGACAGTAAAGAATTCATCTGCAATGCGGGAGACCCAGGTTTGATCCCTGGATCAGGGGGATTCCCTGGAGAAGGGAATGGCAACCCACTCCAGTATTCTTGCCTGGAGAATGCCATGCACAGAGGAGCCTGGTGGGCTACAACATGCGGTCACAAAGAACTGGACACAATTGAGTGACTCAGAACACACGCACACATACACACACACAGAGGTATCAATAAACATGTGTTAAGTAAATTAATAAATGATGATATAATATATTAAATCAAACAAAAAAAGAACAGGTAGTACAGGAACACTCTGCAAAGTATAATGAAGAAATTAAAGAAACTCAGGAGGGGAACAAGTAGGAAACCCAAAACATGTATTTAAGGAAAGAAAAAGTGTTGGGTTTTGAAAGAAGAGTACATAAAAATAGTAAGTTTCAAATTATGTTTCACAGAACCCTAGATTCTTCTAATATTCTCATTTCTTTTAAAACTATTGTTGATAAATTTTAACAGTTATAATTTAAAAATTATGTTCTCAAATGTGTTCTATAACAAACATTAACACTCCAGAGAAAGAGTGTTCATTTTTTTTCTAGTTTAAGTTGTTTTCCATTGTTAACCTCAGTTTACAACTTTAACTGCAATCCTGGTGTAATTATTTGAAATTCCTTGAGAAGAATCATCATGGAAAAAGCAAGAGAGTTCCAGAAAAACATCTATTTCTGCTTTATTGACTATGCCAAAGCCTTTGACTGTGTGGATCACAATAAACTGTGGAAAATTCTGAAAGAGATGGGAATACCAGACCACCTGACCTGCCTCTTGAGAAATCTGTATGCAGGTCAGGAAGCAGCAGTTAGAACTGGACATGGAACAACAGACTGGTTCCAAATAGGAAAAGGAGTACGTCAAGGCTGTATATTGTCACCCTGCTTATTTAACTTATATGCAGAGTACATCATGAGAAATGCTGGACTGGAAGAAACACAAGCTGGAATCAAGATTGCCAGGAGAAATATCAATAACCTCAGATATGCAGATGACACCACCCTTATGGCAGAAAGTGAAGAGGAACTAAAAAGCCTCTTGATGAAAGTGAAAGAGGAGAGTGAAAAAGTTGGCTTAAAGCTCAACATTTAGAAAACTAAGATCATGGCATCCAGTCCCATCACTTCATGGGGAATAGATGGGGAAACAGTGGAAAGTGTCAGACTTTATTTTTCTGGGCTCCAAAATCACTGCAGATGGTGATTGCTGCCATGAAATTAAAAGACGCTTACTCCTTGGAAGAAAAGTTATGACCAACCTAGATAGCATATTCAAAAGCAGAGACATTACTTTGCCAACTAAGGTCCGTCTAGTCAAGGCTATGGTTTTTCCAGTAGTCATGTATGGATGTGAGAGTTGGACTGTGAAGAAGGCTGAACGCCGAAGAATTGATGCTTTTGAACTGTGGTGTTGGAGAAGACTCTTGAGAGTCCCTTGAACTGCAAGGAGATCCAACCAGTCCATTCTGAAGGAGATCAGCCCTGGGATTTCTTTGGAAGGAATGATGCTGAAGCTGAAACGCCAGTACTTTGGCCACCTCATGCGACGAGTTGACTCACTGGAACAGACTCTGATGCTGGGAGGGATTGGGGGCAGGAGGAGAAGGGGACGACAGAAGATGAGATGGCTGGATGGCATCACGGACTCAATGGACGTGAGTCTGAGTGAACTCCAGGAGTTGGTGATGGACAGGGAGGCCTGGCGTGCTGCGATTCATGGGGTCGCAAAGAGCTGGACACGACTGAGCGACTGAATTGAACTGAACTGGACTGAGAAGAGTCATTGACTATCAAGGTGGTAACTCTATGTGGTGATTAAAGATGGTCACAGATTCTCTGACACCACTTCTCAGAAGAACAAAGGAGCCTTGTGGGTTACAATCTATAGGGTCGCAGAGTCAGACACAACAGAAGCAACTTAAGATGCACACACTAAGAAGAGAGAGGGTCTCTTGCCTCATTCTGGGAATCTGCACAGGTTCTTTCAATGCTTTGACAATAGAATATAACACAAGTGATACTGTACCAAATTCCAGACAAAGCCTTACCAGTCAGCTTACACTTCCTGTGTCTTTAAACAGTCTCTCTTGAAGCCCAGCTTCCACGCCATGAGGAAGCCGAAATAACCCTATGGAGAGGCCCCAGCAGAGAAAGAAGACACCTGGCTGTCAGTCCTGGATGAGCTCACAGGTAACAGCCAGAAACATTGGGTCATCACATGAATGAGCACCTTGAACATCCATCCTCCAGTCAGTCCTAGGTGAGTCTCACCAGCTGACACTGCGTGGCAATGCCACTGCCAAGCCCTGCCCTAACTTCAGCCCTAACTTCAGACCCCCCCAAAAAAAGAAAATAAATAAATGTTGAGGCTTTCGGTCATAGTGTTTTAGAGTGGTTGATAACTCAGAAATAAATAAGTGGAATATTCTGCATGAATGCTTGTCCACTGTGTATGAGTATGAGTAAACGTGCTCCTCCAGCACACTGAGCCACACCCAGCTAAGGGCCATGCAAAGCTTAGGCCCTTGTCATGACCGTTTGATAAATGTGTAGTAACAAATGAATACACAGCATATTACAGAATTTCAGTGCTTATGGAAGTTTTAGGTATTGCCATAATAATCATTATACAATTTTTTCTGTCATCTAAATTTTGATATCATTTTATTTACTGCAGGTTAAGTAATCACATTAGAAATGTATCATTACATTTAGGGATTTTTTAAAAATTAGAATGACTGTGATGACATTGATCAGCTTCAAAATGAGATAGCAATTCATACTATACTGACATCATATGATTCTTCAACTGGTGCCAATGGCAATTTCAATAATACCTAAAATAGCAGTGTATCCAATATTTTCCATAAAGTCACTCATAAAAATACAGCACAATAAGCATTTATCAGTCCTTTCACTTTTTAAGGTGATGTAAGTCCAAGTCAATGTAATTTATATAGTAAAATTTTACAAAATAGTGTTCCAGGCAAATCACAAGGTCACTGATACACAAAATACAAATATGTAACCCAGATTCTCTCAGGATCAATTAAATATATTAATATGACTGAAAAAAATATATACTATTCAAATATGTTGATGAATATTTTGTCATAACATTGTTCAATATAAATTGCTTCATCACATGAAAGTGAAATGTGCTCACAATAGAAAAACATTTGTGAATGCCTCTTCTGATATTGACACCTCAATAAGTAGTTTGATATATAGGTTATGGTACAATTTAAAAAATTATTTGATAATGTAGTGCAAGGATGGAGCTAAGAAAGTAAATTCTACATTCTGGATGAATTTGCTTGAAGTCTGGGTTATAGGAGATCATGAGAATGCAACTGTACATTAAAAAGGTTATTATGGCTTTCTCTCCATTTTACTTGTTTTGGTAAACTGTGATCATATAAGGAGATATCAGGCAGATTTTTTAATCTGGTTAAATTTTTCTGTATTTATACAATAGAAACACTTAAGAATATGGATCAGTTGTTTTGTCTGTTAATTTTTTTAAACACATGATCCAGTATGGCAAAAATGTACTCACATATGTTTTGGTGTTGAAAAAAAAAACAGGAGAAACTAAAATATCATGGCCCTTAAAAAGTTATTCCCCACATAGATTCAGGCAATCTTTGTATCTTTCCTGGACTAGCACCACTTTTAAGATGCTCTCTTCTATCAGAACTGCATTGGATAATGCATTGTACACTGTTGACTAGATCAGGCATTTAGAATTATTTGGGCAGTGAGTTACAATTTCTATTTTTTCACTGAAGCCCTTCATTAATTCTGATCAATGCAAGGTGCAAGTGTGTATACTTCAAATGAGACAAGAAATCACTACATTTTGGTGGTTTCTCTCTAAATTAGAATATAATTATAACAAGATTCTTGTGAATTGTGAAGTTTTTAGTAAGCAGAGCCTGCACAGTCTGGTAATGCAGGGCATAATGTTTACAACCATGGACAATGCTACTGAAAATTTACAGTTTGCACTTGGCAAACAAAACAAAATAAAATTTCACATTTTGAGATATTAATTGAGTTACTGAGAAATGTACTAAAATATACACATCTAAAAAAAGACTGAAAAATATTACTATCTCATAATATATATAAAAATATTTTCTAACCAAAATATTTTTAACTTGCTGAGGAATCTGTTTTTCAGCTTTTTTAAATTGGGATTTTACTTATTGAAGAATGCAAATAATTATTAAATGATGGGAGTGATTCAATTTGCAAAGATCAGTAAGAACATTTGAGGCTGAGATTTCAGTTGTTGAAAAATTGTTACAATGCGTAACTACTTAATTATGTGAACCAGTATATTCTTATTTCTGAAAAAAAATAAAGTAACATCAACAACTATGGTATCAATCATACAGTTGGTTAATACGAGCAATAGTCACTGTTTCAAATTTGTGTTTATCAAAATAACCTCGTTTGAATTCAGAGGTTTACTAAGCACATGGGAATCTGAAGTTCAGTGAAATGTTGTTTAAAGCTTTTGGGGAGGGTGAAGTGAAGGAGATTTCACAAAAGGTTTCATTTATAATATTGGTTCTCAGCTAAGTAAGTTTGAAAACCCACTGAGCCAGAAACATTTTCAAACAGTTGTTCTATAGGACAGAGTATGAAAGAAAACTTCAGCTGCACTTGATCATGCTCCACTGATCCGAGACCCAGTTACTTGCTCACAAGGCTGAGGATTTTTTTTTTTTTTTCTTTTCTAGTTTTCTCTGAATGACTCTTGAAAAGAAAACGCCATTCAGTTAAACATCCTGCATCGGTAGCAACATTCATCACTCAGCTCATCTCTCCTGCAGATGTGTTTATCCACAGCTCTGTGATGTCAAAGACTGTGGCATCAGCTTCCATTAGGAGCTTTCCTCAGCCACCAAAACCAAAACTTGGGAAATCAGCCCAGCTCAAGGAAATTGAGTAGGAATGGTGGGAATAACAAAGTTCGCTTTAGCGCTGTGGTCATTTGGGGAGTGCTCACTTGTGGCTCATCTGATAAAGAATCCACCTGCAATGTGAGAGACCTGGGTTCGTTCCTTGGGTTGGGAAGATCTCCTGGAGAATGGAAAGGCTCCAGTATTCTGTCCTGGAAAATTACATGGACTGTATAGTCCATGGGGTCGCAAAGAGCTGGACTCGACTGAGTGACTTTCACTTTCACTTTCACTTTTCACATCTTTGAATATATTGGCATCTCTTTTCTAAGGCAGAGCTCAAAGTTCTGATGGCTATGGCTTTTGCAGTATCTATTGGCAGAGCTGCCCTCCATGGTTTGTTTGTTTTCCCCCACTATATCAAGCACATCCTGCAGATCATTTTAGCTTCTCTCACATCAGCACTTTCAAATCACTTATCTTCCCAACAGAGACAAGAACACAATGATTGTTCACATGCCTCACCAGAAAAATGTCTAAGTCAACTGGACCATCTGGAGGGAAGCCCTGTTATTGTGGAGACACTGTAAGAGCTGCCTACTATGACAGGTGCAATTCCTATGTGCTCAGCTGAGCAGAACAACCTCAGGAGGAAAGAAAGGTGCACTTCTGCCCTAATCACTGTGTCATGCCGATGGGTGCCCCATGAATAGCAGCTCCCTTGAGCAACCTCTCCACTTTTTGGCCATGGACAAAATGAAGTCCCCTTTGGGTTTGTTCCACTCTCACTTTCACAGAGCATCAGCCACAGTGAGAAAAACATGCCAGTTCATATTTCTCAAACTGCTTACACTAACTGCTTTCACTCTTTATTCAAATGCTGCCTTCTGCAAGAAGAATGTGCTAATTGGAAAGTCTGAGGGGAAATAAAGAGGTCAAACTAACCAAGAGCAGGTTACAAGAAGAGACCTTCCACCATTAAAGAAAAGCGCATCCTGGTCTTCTTAACAGAAATCCATGCAAACTTTAAAGAGTTGCTCTCTCTCTCTCCTGCAAAAGCTGTGTCTTTGCTTCTGCCCTGCAAACCACCTGCTGATGGCTCCTTTACATGCTTCCTGGACTCCTGTTCATTCTTGGCAGCTAGAAGATTTACCCTGCATCTCTCCACAACCTAGGATTCTAGCTCCCTGGAGAGCCTGACAGGTACCCACCTCCTAAAAGCCTGACCCAAGGAGGTATTAGAGATTTTTTAGACAGTACAGTAGAATATTACAGAGAACCTGAGACAATGTACCCTCTTCTCCCTACACAACTTCTGCTTAGTTATTGTTGACTTTCCTAAACACTAAAAGTCATTGCCTGAACAAGGGGTTCTCTCTCCCCAGGCTCCTTCAGTGTGTGTCACAGTGAACCAGTTCATTTACTACTGGAGTATACTGGAGTTCATTGGAATATATTGGGTTAGAAGATACTGGACTGAGAAGGTGAATTTGTTCAAACTTTGAAATTTCACTGCCTTTATAATCTTTATAATCAGTGTCAGATCATAAGATCCTCATTCCTAAAAGGTAAAACAAGTCATAAAAGATGATTATACTTTCACCCTCTTGTGTGGAAATTTTTAACATCAGAAGCAAGTGCCTGAGAATGACATGATCTGGCATGTGGATTTTTGTCCAGGCAACAGGCAGAGTGACACATTTCTGCAAAGGTTCTGGATCTCAGGTGTTCCTACGTTACTCTGTCTAAGGCTGAAATGGAGACATTAGTTTGGCATCAACTTCACATCTGTGTCCCAATACCCAAGTTGTGGTCTGGCCTCAGGGAATAGCCTTGAGTTTCAAACTAGTTTCATTTCACACACTTCCTTCCTGATTTTTTTTTTTTTTTTGCGCTAGACATATGAAGCCTGCCACAGAGATCTCTTGAACTGCAGTGTAATATAATGATTAAAAGCCAAAGTCCTAGAGTCAGACAGGTTTGTCAAAAAGAAAAAAAAATAAAAGCAGATACTTACAGCTTACAGGGCTAATGGGAGATGATGCATAAAAAATATTTAATAATAATAAAACCAAGTCCCCCTACACCAAGTTCCTTTTCTGAGTTTATGATTAACCTCCCTATCCAAAACCATATTCCCTTTCTAGTACCATCCCTATTACCCTCAAGATTGAGGAGTATCAAATCTTAAAGGGGAGGGTTAAAACTGAGCAGGAGGTATGAGGCCCTCCTGGGTACTAAAGTTCCAGTCTTCCACCTGTCCCCCCGCCCCCCATTTATTTTATTGTAGAAGAAGGCTTTAGCCTCCTAGGCACATTCCCTGAGTTCCCAAGAGCAGATTCAAGCAGGTAGCAATTAGGGAAGTGAGGGAATGCAGAAACAAAGGAAAAGCAGTGAAGAAAGGAAAGTTATGATAGCTTAAATAGTTCAGTGGTAAAACAGAGCTCTAGTTCCTCCTCAAGTGATATGCATAACAATCTGATGCATATCTTTGAGATGTTCTAAGAAACTAAGATGCCCATCCAGTGGAAGACGGGCTACATGCTGAGCACAAGCAGGCAGAATTCACACTGGTTGGAACCAGAAGGCTGATTGATGGTTAAGATTCCCCAAACATCACCCTGTTGTCTAACCACCAACCAATCAGAAGAAAGTCCACCAGGTGCAACCCTCACTGCAAAATGCTGCCCTTAAAAACCCTTCCCTAAAAGCCACAAGGGAGTTTGGGTTTTCTTGAGTGTGAGCTACCCATTCACCTTGCTTGGTGCCCTGCTCTAGGTAAGTATAATAGCTACTAACATTTATTTCGGAGAAGGCAATGGCAACCCACTCCAGTACTCTTGCCTGGAAAATCCCATGGATGGAGGAGCCTGGTAGGCTGCAGTCCATGGGGTCACGAAGAGTCGGACAAGACTGAGGGATTTCACTTTCACTTTTCACTTTCATGCACTGGAGAAGGAAATGGCAACCCACTCCAGTGTTCTTGCCTGGAGAATCCCAGGGATGGTGGAGCCTGGTGGGCTGCCGTCTATGGGGTTTCACAGAGTCGGACACGACTGAAGCAACTTAGCAGCCGCAGCAACATTTATTTATCTCTTACTATGCTTAAGCATTTTCCATGTATCAACTTATTTTTCTTTCACAATAACTCTGTGAGAAAGTTAGTGTCATTCTCCTTACTTTACATGCAATGACTAAGACTCAAGAGGGTAAGCGACCTGCACAGATAATTTATTTGCCCATGGCCACACAGCTAGTTGGTTGAAGAATTAGAATTTGAACTCAGGCAATCTGTTTTCAAAATCCGTGTTCTCTATCACTATATTGTGAAATGAAATCTTTTCTGTTATACCAGTAAACAAGTCATGTCACAGCCATGAGGGATCCCAGCCTTCCAAATGCAGATGAAACAATACCAGCCATCCAGCAGCCATCAGCCACTTCCTCCCTGGTAAATGCTGAGGAGTTGGGGGCGGGGTAATGTGAGAAAGTACAGGAGGCAGCCATCTGCCACATCCGCCGCCACTTATGGTAAATGAGGAATGAAGGATGAGAACAATCAAAAAGTAGGATTTGGCCTCAGATAGCTGAGATGCATGTGAAAGAACTGATTTCAGTAAGCCCAAATGCTTGCATCTTTCCATACATAGAAAAGCACTAAATTTCTTAATGCAAGAAATCTGGTTATCCTTAATTAACAGTAATCTTTTAATACTCATATTACCTGCCCCTTGCGGTAAACTTCTACATAGCCTGGCTCCTCTCCGCACCTCCTCAGAAAGAGTTCTCTCTTGGTCACCTGAGGTGCTGTCTCCCAGGCTTGAAGTCCTCATGATTTCCACCAAATAAACCTAACTCTCAACTTTTAGGCTACATGTATTTTTTCAGCCAACAATACTATAAAACTGAATGACTGTTAAAAGGACTGTTAACTCATTGTGATCCTTTCTCCTCTGCCACCTTAACACTATAATTCCCCATAGATACCATACGACCCACCATGCCCATGCTTTTATTTGTAACATTTTGTCTGTATTTGGCTTGCTCCTTTCTCATTTCCCTAATTCTTACAGAATAGTAAAGAAGCATCACAAGTCATGACGTCACTAAGAAGCTGCCCCTGCCCCCTCTGGGCTGAGCTGCTTGTTGCTCTTCTATAATCCCTTAATGGCTGTTCACTGTTCATGTCACTGCCATTATGTCGATGTGTCCAATTTCCTCCCTTGACTGAGCTCCTGAAGAGCAGGAGAATAGCATTCACTTCTGTATCCCCAGGGGCTGACAGGAGCACCTGGTACACAGTAGATAGCTAATTAATGATGAATTGAACAAAACAAAGTCTAGTTACTGCTCCATAGCCCCTGGTGGGTTCCGTTCACAAACTAAACTGCATCTGCCTTAAATAGGTTTGGAGAAGCGTGAGAAATCAAATATCTAGGAAAAGTTGGGTAACTCCGATGGCATTTAACCCAGAGCCCAGGCCTCATTGAAATTCAACAAGAAGCCTGGCAGAAGTTAAAGTAAATGGCATGGAAAGGTTTCAGAGTTAGCCAAGAACTCCACAGAGCACTGAGATGGAACCTGCCACCACGAGGAAGATAATTAGTTCTGAGGTAACCTCAAATCACAGGTAGCCAGCAGGAGACTCACTCATACTGTGGATGAGCGAATAGGAGGTCATTACCCACCTATACTGTATTCCATGCCATTCTCTCCCTTCCACATCTGCCCAATAATGGGCTGTCTGCATATTTACACGCTGTAATTAAGCCTAGGCAAAGAACTCTTTAGGAGTATTTATTAGGATGTGGAGTCTGCAAACTACCTCTGGCCAACGTCTTCCAACCTCTGGTTGGAAGACAGGATGAAATAAAACATCGACTCTGCAATGACACTATAAATTCCCTCCAGGCCTCCTCCTGCCAATGCGCCTGACCTCCTCATGCTATACGGATGCAGGCCCAGGTTACTGAAGATTTTGTTTCTAACAAGCTCATCAGGGCTCAAAGTTCTGTAAAATGTGTAATCACTGCAACTCGACTCCTGCTCATTCAGAATCTCTAGGTCCCCATGAACAGGTCTGCTCAGTGTTATCAGGTCATCTTTGGAGGTGTCTCAAACGTGCTCAGCAAAAAAATAAGGAAAGGAGGACTAGAGGGAGGGTGGGAGTGAGAAAGATCTTCCCTTATGAGGCATCCACCACCTTCTTCTACTCTTTCTTCTGGCCTTTGTTTGGTGCTGCAGGACACCAAGCTTCTTCCAGGCACCACTGTCCTTTTCACTGAATACTTCAGAGCTCTTAAGTATCTTCAAAGTGTCAAAGTTTGGAAACGGTTCTATTGCAAAGTGGAAGCCTGGAGCATACCAAGCCATTTTCTTTCCTCCCTAGGGTCACAACTAAAGAGGTACTGAAACCAGCTCCTTTGCTCTCTGATACCTTACAGCAAGGGTTCTCAAGGGTGGGGCCTGGATCAGCAGCATCTGCATAATCTAGGAATATGGTAGAAATGCAGATTATCTGGCCCCATGACAAAATTTTGAGACATTAATAAATACTGGGGTTAGACTCTAACAGTCTGTGTTTTAATAGCCCTCCAAATGATTCTTATGAATACTCAAGTTTGAGAACCTCTTATTTTACAGAATTTCTATAGGAAAAAAAAAAAAAAGTCATGTTTTATTTCCAAGGTTCATTTGGGATGTAGACATGAATTCCTAAAGGGAGGAACAGCTGATGTTACAGTGTGGTCAGAGTCATCCTTTCCCTAAAAACATTAAAACCACATCTTACTGGATTGAAATGCCATGCCTAGGATTAGGATGTTCTTTCCAAAAAGACCCGCAGACCCTCAGGCACACCAACTGAGTCATCCAGGCAGTCCCATCACCAGACTGTCCCATATAATCACACAGAGAGACACGGCTTAAGCAGGAAACCTTTCATTCATTTCATTCATTCTGCAAATATTTGTTAAGCATGTGCTACATGCAGGATGCTTGTCTTCCCTTGGGATACAGTAGCTACAAAGCCAAGACATTTGCTATTGTGGAAAGATAGACACTAGATGGAACCTTATCAGGAAGTACATTAGATTGGGTCAGAAAGTGAAAGAGTTACTGTAACCACACACACAAAATAGAGCAGGCAAGGGGGGTTAGCAGTTACCATTTCAACCAGAATTAGGCTTCATTGACAACGTGATGTTTAAGCATGGTTTGGAGAAAGATGAGAGAGTGAGGCACACCAGTGCATGCATGCTAAGTTGCTTCAGTCGTGTCTGACTCTTTGAGACCCTATGGACTGTAGCCCCCCAGTCCATGGAATTCTCCAGGGCTGCCATGCCCTCCTCTGGGGAATCTTCCCAACCCAGGGATCAAACCCTTGTCTCAAGCATCTCCTGCATTGGTAAGCAGGTTCTTTATCACTAGGACCAACTGGGGAGCCCTTGTAGCTCAGGAAAGGTGTTCTAGACCCAGGACACAGCCAGTGAAAAGGGTTGAAGGTAGAAGCACCCCTGGCTCAGACAAGGACAGCTCTCCTAGAAACAAAATGTGGAGAATTGATATATTACATCTGAAAATAATATAAGGACTTTGACATAATTTCAGAATAGTAACTGAAATAATGTAGTAACATTTAACCTGGGGCTCCCTGGCTTTCTGAATGAGCTATGTTCTTAAACAATTAAGACGTATGTTTACCATGAAATCTTCCCTATTATCTCCCTGTGAGCATGTGCACAATTAGGAGTGAGAGTTTTATTTCTACCATTTCTGATTGAAGGCAACAAATTGGTACAGATCTCAAGGAAACAACTTTGAACTAAAAAATACCTAAGTCAAAAATATACTATTAGCAGTTGATTATAAATGAACATGGATGGAAACAAAATGGCTAAGATCCAAGGGTGTCATAAATAGGAAGGGAAATTTAGAAGTCTTTCACTACCAAATATTAGGATTTTCTAGAAAGCTACAATTAATTAAGAGAAAATGAAAAGGATGAATCCACTGGAAAGAGATAATTAAGAAAAAGATTCATAGAGATATACATATGATTTATAGCCAGGTTGTACAGCAGAACAGTGGGGGAAGTATGGTCTTTTCAATAAGTGGCACCAGGTCAACTGGATACGTCTACAGGGTAAAAAGTAGTCCCTAACCCTTAACTTGTATCATTCACAGAAATCAATTCTAGTTGAATTGTAGATGCAAATGTGAAAGGCAACAGTAAAATTTCTGGATGATAAGACAAAAGAGTATTTTTTGTGACCTTGGAGTAAACAAGGGAACTTATTAAACAGGACTTACAAACTATTAATCAGCAAGGCAAGGAAAGGTAAATTGACTATTTCAAAATGAGAAGGCTCTACTCATGAAATAAAACCACCAACAGAATGAAAAAAGAAGGTATCAAGTGGGGAAAAGATATTTGCAATACATATAAATGGTAAAGGACTCATGTCTAGAATATATCAAGAACACTTCAATCAAAATAAAAGATTAACAGAAAAAAAAAACAGGACATGAACAAGGAGTTGACAAAAGAGAACAAGCAGGTAGCTTATAAACAATAGAAAAAATGCTTAATTTCATTATTTGGGGAAACACAAATGAAAGCCCATAATGATATAACTAGACATATCCACCAGAATAGTTGAAATTAGAAAGACATGACAAAACTATATTCATAAAATGTGGAGCCACTGGATTTCTCCTAAACTGCTGGTGGGAATATGATCATTGATTTAATTACTTTGGAAAACTATTTGGCGGTGTTTATTCAAAATAAATAGTGCTGGGACTTCCCTGGGTGTCCAGTGGTTAAGAAGCCACCTGCCAATGCACGGGACACAGGTTTGAACCCTGGTCTGGGAAGACTCCACACATGGTGGACAACTAATCCCGTGCACCATAAGCTCTACTGAGCCCAAGCTCTAGGCCCTCAAGCCACAGCTACCAAGCCTGTGTGCCGTAACTACTGAAGCCCATGCACCATGGAGGCCATGCTCTGCAACAAGAGAAGTCACTGTAATGAGAGGCCTGTGCACCACAGCTAGAAAGTAGATACCACTCACTGCAACTCGAGAAGGCCCACACACAGCAACGAAAAACTTGTGCAGTTAAAAATAAAAATAATAAATAGTGCTTTATATATAATGCAGAAATTCCACTTCTATATATAATTCAACAAAAATATATATGTTTGGGTGCTAAAGACAAGTGCAAGAATGTTTATTTCAGCATTATTTGTAGCAACCACAAACTATGCATATATCCATAAAGAACGAAACTGATAAACAGTGGAATATTTATACAATGAAATGTTACAAAGCATTGAAATGAACAAACTACTGCTATATAGAAGAGCAAACATAAATTTCCGTAACACAACTCTGGGCAGAAGACGTGAAATAATACAAAATGTATAGTTCTCTTTACACGAAGAAAAAGAACAGGCAAAATTTAACACCCTCAAGTCTACTGAGTAAGAAGTGGGAAGACTGGCTAGCCTTGGAGAGAAAGGCAGGGATATGGCAGGGAATCCTGGAATGCTAGGAATGTGCTATCTCTGTGAGGGGTGATGCTTTCTAGGTACATTCCCTTAGCGAACATTCATTGTGCAGTGAATTCATGATTAGTGCATTTTTATAGGCATATGCTATACTTTATAAGAAAATATATTTTAAAAACAAAGAAAAATATAAATATAGGCTTGTGACAAGGCAGTTTGTTAGAACACCAAGTGAACAAATTGGGAGTCCCAAGTTCTAGTCCCAGCTACTTCCTGATGGCTCAGACAGTAAAAAAAATTGTCTGCAATGCAGGAGACCTGGCTTCACTCTCTGGGTTGGGAAGATTCCCTGGAGAAGTAAGTGGCTACCCACTCCATGGAATTCTCCAGGCAATAGAAGATTTTTGCCTGGAGAATTCCATGGACAGAGGAGCCTGGTGGGCTACAGTCCATGGGGTTGTGAACGTTGGACACGACTGAGCAACTAACACTCTCACTTTGTGTAATTTTGGGTAACCCACTTCACCAATCTGAACCTTACGTTTTACATCTGTGAAGGGGATTCCTGCCCATCTCATAGGATACTGTAAATACTACATGAGATGATTAAAACCTATTTTATAAATTCTTTATTAATTGGAAGAAAATTGCTTTATAATGTTGTATTGGTTTCTGCTGTCCAATGATGAAAATCAGCCATAATTATACGTATACCACCTCTTTCTTGAGCCTCTTAAGCAACGCATAAATATATGATGTTGACTAGTAGTAAATTGTACATTTAGGATGTAGAGTTAGATTGTAAAATTTCAATAAACAAACTTCTCAAAAATCAGGAGATTTGTCATTATGAATAATGATTTCAGGTTATTCTTATTTTTTAAACTTTGTATTGCTATTTTTAACATTTGAAGGTCATATCATGCTTGGCTCAAATTCCTGATGGCGACAACTATGTTTAGAAGTAATTGCTCCTCTGTCATGGAGAAGGCAATGGCACCCCCACTCCAGTACTCTTGCCTGGAAAATCCCATAGACGGAGGAGCCTGGTAGGCTGCAGTCCATGGGGTCACTAAGTCGGACATGACTGAGCAACTTCACTTTCACTTTTCACTTTCATGCATTGGAAAAGGAAATGGCAACCCACTCCAGTGTTCTTGCCTGGAGAATCCCAGGGACAGGGGAGCCTGGCGGGCTGCCGTCTATGGGGTCGCACAGTCGGACATGACTGAAGTGACTTAGCAGCAGCAGCAGCAGCAGCAGCAGCTCCTAGGTCAGTGGAGTGCGTATTCTCAGGCTCACAGTTGCCTCCCCTATCCATTTTTATTGCTAGACTGTCTATTATAGGAATAGAAGTTTGGGATCCAAAAAAAATGTTATCATTAAGATTTTTTTAAACTTTTCCAAATTAGAAAAGGCAATTACATTGCAAAGTTCTAGACTGAACCAAAGAGGTCAGGATCTGCTAGAAGGGAGCCCATGCACTCTGCCATTCCTTTCCTTGTGCTACGTACTTCAGTCTCTGCAAGCTCCTTACAGAAGTTGTTCCTTTTAAAGTCCTAACAGCTCGAAAGGGAGAGTACCATTCAATCAACATGTAGCACTGGAATTTCTCAAATGCCAAGGGCCAGTACAGATGGGCTGTGCATTCCACTCTAGCAGCAGGTATCTGTCAGACTTGTGATGCCTGTGGTTCTCTGTGCTGAGCCCACTGGGACATGACTCTGCCCTTTCGGAACTTATGATCTACTTAGGGAAGCAGCTCCAACACGGGAATCTGCTGGTCTGACAAGGCAAGTAAATGCCAGAACAAGAGTTCCAAACAGAGTGAGTACTCTGGGATTCCAAGAAGAAGCAATCATGGAAAGTTACAGAAAGTCTGAGAAGGCTTTTAAGAAGCAATGAAGTCATTGAGAATATGTACCTAAAATTCAATGAGCCAAGGCCATTCTAGTTTCTCTTTCTAGCAAGAGTCACCCCATGTCCCCTGTGATGATGACCACTGAACTGAAGTCAATTTGGGATGAGTGCTTTTATCTCAAATTATCCAAGTTACTCTGTCCAGACAAGAATGACTAAAAGGAGATACAAATAGGACAAATGGCATTACCTCGTACGCTAACCAAACACACAGTCTCTAATCTCAAGATTTCACTAATGGGTTTAAATAGCTCCTTTAGTTAGAATTACATGTAGTAAATGAAGTGTAGTATGAAATGAAAACAATCCCAAAATGACTTGGGCCTGTAGAATTTTGTTCAAAAATAGAGAATTTTTGCCTGGAGAATTCCACAGACAGAGGAGCCTGGTGTGCTACAGTCCATGGGGTTGTGAAGATTTGGACACACCTAGGCAAGAGGAGATGAGATGGCTGGATGGAATCACTAACTCAATGGACGTGAGTCTGAGTGAACTCCAGGAGTTGGTGATGGATAGGGAGGCCTGGCGTGCTGCGATTCATGGGGTTGCAAAGAGTTGGACATGACTGAGTGACTGAACTGAACTGAATTGAGGCAAGAGGAGAGTGAAAAAGTTGGCTTAAAGCTCAACATTCAGAAAACGAAGATCATGGCATCTGCTCCCATCACTTCATGGGAAATAGATGGGGAAACAGTGGAAACTGTCAAACTTCATTTTGGGGGGCTCCAAAATCACTGCAGATGGTGACTGCAGCCATGAAATTAAAGACGCTTACTCCTTGGAAGAAAAGTTATCACCAACCTAGATAGCATATTAAAAAGCAGAGACAGTAAGTACTTTGCCAACAAAGGTCTGTCTAGTCAAGGCTATGGTTTTTCCTGTGGTCATGTATGGATGTGAGAACTGGACTGTGAAGAAAGCTGAGTGCTGAAGAATTAATGCTTTTGAACTGTGGTGTTGGAGAAGACCCTTGAGAGTCCCTTGGACTGCAAGGAGGCCCAACCAGTCCATCCTAAAGGAGATTAGTCCTGGGTTTTCATTGGAAAGACTGATGCTAAAGCTGAAACTCCAATACTTTGGCCACCTCATGTGAAGAGTCAACTCATTGGAAAAGACCCTGATGCTGTGAGGAATTGGGGGCAGGAGGAGAAGGGGACGACTGAGGATGAGATGGATGGATGGCATCACCGACTCAATGGACATGAGTTTGGGTAAACTCCGGGAGTTGGTGATGGACAGGGAGGCCTGGCGTGCTGCGATTCATGGGGTCACAAAGAGTTGGACACAACTGAGCGACTGAACTGAAGCAAATAACACTTTCACTTTGTAATTTGGGGTAACTCACTTCAACAATCTGATGTCCAGACGTATTTCCTGGATTATCTATTCTCTACAATGCCTAGAGGAGAGAGAAGGGATGAGAGAGGGAAAATATCTGATACCTACATGTTTGAGGAATTAAACTTTTGCTCCTACAGATGTTAGTATATCAAAGACCCAAAGCATTTCTTCTGTGAGGAAATCTGTTTAAATCTGGCAATGTTAAATGTTTTTGTCATTAATACCAGCTATTAATTCTGATGGAATCAATGTTCCTCAAAAGGCACTTTAAAGCAACTCTTATTAAAATAAATTTTAGGGCTTATTTTTGTATTGAAACCCTCAGACAGTGTGGAAAAGAAATGCTTTCAATTTGTGTCAAGTTTCTCTTTCCTACACATTTAGAAATAGTCTTTTCTAATGGATTTTGGGCTTCCCTGGTGGCTCAGAGGTTAAAGCGTCTGCCTCCAATGCGAGAGACCTGGCTTTGATCCCTGGGTCAGGGAGATCCCCTGGAAGGAAATGGTAACCTACTCCAGTATTCTTGCCTGGAGAATCCCATGGACGGAGAAGCCTGGTAGGCTACAGTCCACGGGGTCGCAAAGAGTCGGACATGACTGAGTGACTTCACTTCAATGGATTTTTGGAGCTATGCAAAATTTCACATTTTTGACTAGGTGGTTGATTTATAGAAAGTGATTTTTTGAAATTTTAGATAGCAGAAGGTAGTAATGCCTAAACTTACCAAACAAAAGATTCCTGTACCGCCCACACCCCCCACCCCCCAACAGGGGAACTAAATTTTCAATCAAATCTGCCTTAGCCCTCCCTAATTTAACTCTCTCTGCACACACATACTATATATATACTTATAAAATGTAGAACTTTCATTTGGGTTAACTAAGTTTTCTTCTAAGTCCCCATTAAAAAAAAAAGTGAGACAATTTTTTAAAGAAAGTCCTAACACTTTTGAGTATCTATTTTAGACCTGATATTTTATATACAAAGTCTCATAAACATCACAATGATTTAAAAAAAAATGTAGAGATAGGAAACCAGACCCAGAGGGCATGCCTAAAGTCAACTGAATTTCAGTCTACATGAAGTGTGTGTATAATTCAACCAGTGAGAACAACATAGTGGTTGTACAGGCTTAAGGGTGTCCAAGCCCATCTGAATAATTTCATTAAATGTCCACCATTTCTAGTCCCCACCCTCCCATCCCTAACATTTTGATTTAGGTGATGGGGAGAGAGAAACAGGAGCTAGGCGGTCCTCTCTTGAGTTCAGCAGACCACACTAGAGATACTTTTCAGTAGAGTGAGACCCTACTAAAGAAGTGTCAGAGGTCTAGGTTTGCACCCTGATGTGGCCCAGCTTCAGAGAGGTTAAATGGTCTGTCTGGTTCAGAGGGAAACATGCACTTGGGAAACCAAAGGTGATAATAACTACCTGCAGTATTAGGATGAGCGTTGTATGTGAACGATGAGGTGTGTCAATTACTGAGTCGACAGCATGGCATATAATTCTAGACACCATCTACTGAATTTTATCATAAGCTGCAGCCACATAGCTCACTACTGCAGTCAGGGGGATGCCAGCACAGGGCTCTGTCGCCCCTATGCCACAGTTTCCAGGGAAGGTTGACCTTCTTACCTCAAACTGAAATGACCAGGGGCTTTCCCTCTCAGGCTAATAAGAACTTTTCTTTCACATTTTTCTGCCACTCCCTATCCCCAAACTATCTTTCTAAAGTTTTTAATTGGTTGCACTCATTTTAGCATTTCAGTAGTTAGACAAGATCTACTTTTTTCTCCCCATGAGTCAAATCAAACCCTACATAAAAATGTGCTGGAGATATAATGGTATAAAATACCTAAGGCAGAACTTGTGACATGAGGATTTTTGCAGTCTCAGAAAATAATAAAACACACATTTAAACTAACAATTCAAGACAGTATCTGGTTATATATCAATATAATGTAGAGACCAGAAGGCCTAGTGAATCTTAAAATGTAGAGAAATCAATTTGTTCTGAAATTAGGGGAAAGTACCCGAAGGAAGTCATGGAATCTGAGTTAGGTGAAGAAGGATGGAAGGAAATTGTGATTGTTTTGGAAAATGGTGAATACTTAGTAATGAAAAGAGGATATTATTACAATGTACTTCTCAAAGCTTTCAAAAGTATAGTCAGAGGATCAGTCACATCAGCATTACCTGGAGTCTTCTTAGAAATATAGTTGTCCCATGGTATCCATGAGGGATGGGTGAGGATTGGTTCCAGGACCCCCCACAGATACCCAAATCTGCAGATGCTCAAGTCCCTTACAAAACAGAGTCATATTTGCACACAAGCTATGCACTTACTTACATATACGTTAAATCATCTCTAGGCTACTTATAATACCTAATAGAAAGTAAATGCTATTAAATAATTGTCAGCACATGCCAAATTCAAGTTCAGCAATTTGGAATTTGCTAGATTGTTTTTTTCAAATATGTTTGATCTTTGGTTAGTTGAACGTGAAGATGTGAAATCCAATATGAAATAGGGTCACCTACACAGGATTCCATGCCCAGCCCCAGATTTCCCTAATCAGAATCTGCATTTTAACAAGATCCTCAAGTGATTGGTATGCATTAAGTTTGAGAGATATTAGCACTATACAAGTGCTCATTAGCACACAGTACTATCAGCAAGTCTCAGCAATTACCAACTGTGAAAGGATTCCACTCTAACATGGAATCAGAGTTTTATGAAATGGAGAATCTCAGACATACACCCTGGGAGCAGTCCTTAAGAACTGAGAAACTTATTTCTGTAAATGTCTAACTTATAGAAGACCAAGACTTACCTCCTGACCAATGAACATCCACCAGGAATCCCTTGCCATCTTCAAGCTAATGAGTTCGCTGCTTGGACTCCAGCTGAACTCCTACTTTTTACACCACTGGCTTGAGTGCAACCTCCCTCAACCCTCAGAGAACTTGCCTGTAGCTTGCTATAACATGCAATTCCTGAACAGTAACTTCTCTGCTATTCCCAAATAAACTCAGTTTCCAGTAATTGAACTTGTATCCATTTACCTCTTTATTTATGTTGAAAAGTGCATAGTGTATCTTGTTTTCTTTGTACTTCTGCCCACATTCTCATCTGCATTTTGGATTAAAGGAAACCCAATGTATCATAAATTTTATCTGTGCTTGTGTCAGAGGGTGCATCTTTAGAAGATATGGTCTCTTAGAAAGAATAGTAACTGCAAGACATTTACCACACTTGAAATATAATAATTCTTGAGTATCATTAAACATTCTGGAAGGATTTGAATAGGTAAGGAATGAGAAAGGTATCTATTTTAGAATAATCTGCGAAGATTTAACTAGCTTGCTTGGAGCTGAGGGTTAGTCTTCTCAGTATTGGAGAGTTGTGAAGCTGAACAATGCCCACAAAATTACCTGATATGAAGCACAGTATGTTACTGATAATATTATGTCAAATGACTTATGTCAGATGCTATATAAGGGGTCACAAAACTGAAACCTAAAAGGCAAGAAGAGCATTGTTATATGGTTTGCCAAGGGAGAAAAAGGAACTTAAAATGTTAATTATTTTTTTAAAAACCCTCTGTGAATGGTTAGGTTATAAAGAAAACTAAATGTAAAACAAAACTACTTGAAAATTCTAGTTAAAACCCAGATTTAGAACTACCATCATGGCAAAGTCTGTCTCAAAAGAAGGGAACAAACTGAAGAAATGCCAGCATGGGTATAAATAGTGCTTAAGGTTCAAAGAGACCCCAGAGATGTGGCTAAGACTTGTGGGAAGACATGTTAACTCAGGGGGCTCTCAAGGATAATCTCCTATTGAATCAGGTGACTGAATTTATATTGGAAGCTTAAAGATGAAATAAACTATCAGAAGCTATTTGGAGGGCTAAAGGTATGAGAGAGAGGCATAATAGTATTAAGTTTTATAATGCTTAATATATTTGTATGTAGAGAAGATGAAGAGAATCAGATACACTGGAAACTAGGCCCCAAACAAAAACCAATTGATTATAGAGTATAACAAAATGGTCAATTTCTCAAGGGTACTCCAAGGGGAATCTAAAAACCATGGCACGTTTCAGGAAGATAAATTCAGTCAGGGGCAGGTTAATTTCTGGAGGACCCTAGATGTCAGAATGAGGAGATAGAACTTAATTCCACAGGCAGCAGGAAGCCATGAGAGTCTTTGATGGGATAAAAAAGCCCCTCAGGAAGGTGTATCTGACAACAGCAGTAAGCAAGAGCAACAGCCTAGAAGTGGGAGGACCAGTGAAGGGATTGCAGAAATAATCCTGGCTTGAAGAGATAAGTGGTGCATGGCTGGAGAAGGTCATCTGAATGTCAGCCTTGAGAGTGATATCAACCTCTCTCCATGCAACTTAAAAAGCTCTCCTCTCTCCCACCCAGGGACCCCATGGGAGCCCACCTAAAAATCCACCATCCACAGGAATATGATCTCTCACATTACAAGGAAATCTCAAGCATCGTGGTAAGGGATACATGATTCCAAATCTCTGAGTCTGAGTTAAACTTCACTTACACACTGAAATGTTTCCAAGAAGTTTAACAAGATGGAGAAAAATATTATTTACCTGAATTTCTTTAACAATATGAAAATCTTCAAGTGAACACAGTGATGGGTTTATTTGGAAGAATGACGGATTTATTTGGAAGGGGTGCCTTGATTAAAAGCATGAAGCAGAAGCTATCCTCAAAATATTTTCTTCCAGAGACAGAGAGACAGACTGGGAGGGAAAGAATGGGAAGGACCAGGATAAAAAGAGAAAAGAGGAGCATGAGCATGACAGTGGGAGACGGCACCCAGCATGATGTGACACCCCCCGTGACCCTTCACATTGGCAGTGATGTGACCACACATGCAACGTAACTGACACGGCTGGACACGCACATCTTGGCTCGAAACAAGTTAATGAGCTGAGTGTCAGCAGACTTGAGATCTAGCTTATACGAGCAATTAAATTTCTGTAAGTCAAATGTGAGAGTATGTCTTAAAGGAATTCTCTAATGAGTCCTTTAACAGTATGAATAACTCATGCCCTAATTTATCTGGTTAGTAATTTAGGTGCTTGACGATCAGGCTTTCTTATACTGGGGTGGTCCCATTATTCCTGGAGGCCTGGCAAGCAAGAGAAAGCCAGATTACATGATTTGTAAAATGTTAACTGTTTAAAATAGGGCTGGAGGGTCGGGGAAGGGGAAGAAGACTTGGAAGCCTTCCAGGACCTGGGTGAGTGATAAGCCTCCTCTCACCTGGATAATGATGTTGTCAGGGGCCGCCTGAGGGATGAAAGGGGTGATGGTGGCTCTCTATTCCTCACTAATGTCCCCATCCAAGCATCCATTTTTTCATTTACGATCTCCTTGACACCGACTCTATTTACATGGCATCAGAATTAATCAGCCAGGAGTTTTCTAGCTGCAGGAATCAGGCAATCCGTGTAACTCAGCATGGCAGCGTGACATTATCACCAGCTAAGCAACATCCGTTCTGTATGATCACCATCTCCAGGGAACTTGCTGTGTGATGGGACTTCAGGTGCTGAAGTCATAAACCATTTCACTCATCCCTGAGCAGCTGTGTGACACCTTTCCTCAAGGACAGTCATGGAAAGCCACACTGGTGATCCAGCCTGATTTATTAGCAGAATGGGCAAGGGCAGCACGGAAGTTTCAATCACCCAAGTGCTGCAGGGAACGGTACCCATCCTCAACTCTGCCGGCAGGTCCTTATATATAGAATTACCCAAGACCCAAACACAACCCGCTGGCTCGGTGGCAAAAAGATTTCTGTCAAGGTATCCATCTCACTGCATCACAATTATGTGTTGGCCTGCCTGTCATGCCCCAGTGAAAATGTGAACACTTTGATGGGAACAACAGAGACCTATTCATTTGAATCCTCACTTCTCTACTTGTGTTTGATACAAAAGAAGTTCTCAAACTATGTTGGTAAGTGAGCAAAAGAATGAATATCTGAGTTTTGGTGAATGAAACAAGTTACTTTTACAAAAACACTAGGGTTGAATTCGCTACTCGTTTTTATTCTATTCCTCGTAAACTGACCTAATTAAGCAACTGTTGATGGGGAGGGAGGTGCTGTCCAGAGCAACTGACTCCTGCCAGGTAGAACAGGGGTCACTGTATTTTCACCTGGTGAAACTACTCAGCTAGTTCAAAAGAAATTTCAGGGTTTAGGCTAACATACAGTTCCCCCTCGGTATCTGTGGGGATTGGATTCAGGACTCCCTGAGGGTACCAAAACCCTTGGATACTCAAGTCCCTTACAGTATCCTTTGTATACAAGTCCCTTTGTATCCATGGGTTCCACATCCACAGATTTGGGAGGGCAGACTTTACATATGAAGGCAGAAATAAACGTGCTCATCTGACTAGCCTTAAATGTGGAATTCCCCATCTTTTTTTCAGTTGGGTTAGCAGACAGTGAACAGAAAATAGTTCCTATTCAGACAGATCTGTGTTAGACTCCCATCTGCACAACTTTCCTTTTCTGTAATTTTGACACTGGAACCTCAGTTTCCTTAAAACTCTTCTATCCCGCATGTGATTGCAGTCACTACTATAAGGGAAATACTGAGTGTAAACGTTCTACCTGCCTGGGACTTGGCAAGTGCTCATTAAGTGGAAGCTAACACTGTTAATCCAATTTTTTTAAGGAGATTAGCAATACTTGGTTCAGGTGAGTGGTTGGCTATAGCAGGTAAATCCTCAGAAAACCACTCACAACTCAACTAAGCATTATTACATTTTTAAAAAATCAACCAATAATTCATGGGAAACAAGACTGTGATCTCCAGTTATCATGTGTATCCCCGAGTTTCTTACCTCTAAGCAGTTCTCATTTTCTTTCACTCTCCCCTTCATTTCACTGCAGGGGCATAACAGATTACATCTGCTTACTTCTCAATCAAAGAAGCAGCCAAGTGACCTTTGCCAAGTCACTTTACCTCTCATGGCTTCTCTTGGCTCATCATTTAAATGAAATCAGTTGGACTAGGCAATCTCTAAAGTCTTTCTGATTCAAAGATCTTTGATACTAGGAAATGAACACTCATAGTTCCTAGGTAACAAATCAAGAAGTCAGACCATGTTAAGATATTAAGTCAAATGAAGCCCTACAATGTTCTTAACATGGCTTTTTGGGACGATTAGTATATATTAAGCCCACAAGATATACAGATACTGTACTAAGTGCTCTCATACAGGATTTCCATCAGTAGCTGACCCTCAGTAAAAGAAAACTCCCTAAGGCAAGCATGAGTTTACGCTCGCTTTTCTAAGAGGATGTTTGGGTCATTCACTGGCCAATGGGCATCTTTCTGTAATACTGCGTGACTACCATAAAGCATTTTCATTCTTTAGAATGAAAATTTAGTAGAAGGTTAATATTCCCTTCTACTAGTCAAGAGCATGGGTTTATCAGTTTCATTAGTCAGAAAACATCCCATGAAATCCACCTACTCATAGCCTCCTGCTCATGCACTACTTACTCAAACATTCTATTGCAAACATCAGTCTTCACGTCCCTCTTCTTACAATTTCTGCAAACCACCGTATGTGGTAAACACACAGTAAATGTTACCTTGCTCATTCACAACACAAATCCAAGGTTGACAGGAAAGCCTCTATATGGTAAGCATACTACTTACATTCTCAATGGGACATTCAATTAATTCAATAAATAAGGACTGAATTCTTATTTTGTGCCAGGCCAGGACTAGGTATTCCAGATATGGGAAGAAATAAAGAAATGAGGCCTTTGACTTCACAGATGCTACAATTAAGGGTGTGGAATACACATTAATCAAATCCAAGCACACACAACAGAATGTATAAACACACATACAAATTCTAGGTTGGTCAGTCAGTCAGTTCAGTCGCTCAGTTGTGTCCGACTCTTTGCGACCCCATGAACTGCAGCACACCAGGCTTCCCTATCCATCACCAACTCCCAAAGTTTACCCAAACTCATGTCCATTGAGTCAGTGATGCCATCCATCAATCTCATCCTGTTGTCCCCTTCTCCTCCTGCCCTCAATCTTTCCCAGCAGCAGGGTCTTTTCAAATGAGTCAGCTCTTCACATCAGGTGGCCAAAGTATTGGAGTTTCAGCTTCAACATCAGTCCTTCCAATGAACACTTAGGACTGATATCCTTTAGGATGGACTGGTTGGATCTCCTTGCAGTCCAAGGGACTCTCAAGTTGGTAGGTAGGCTCTTAATTCTTGTTTCAGACTGTGCTAAAACATCAACTGCATTCAAGGCAGAGAGAATATCTCTGAGGCAGAAAGGCACATCATGGCAATAAAGAGCTGATATAAATTATGTCTGGAGTGCAACTAAAGGAACACAGAGGTGCCAAAGGTGAGTTTTAGAGGCCTATGCAGGTCCAGAGGAAACTGCCATGCCATACAAGAACTTACAGATTCTGAAATTATTTTAACCATCTTTCACTTGAAAAAATTAAAGACATCAAGAGTGGTCTACTCTGTGTTATTTCTTTTAGTCACAAGAACATCTCTTTTGCTGGTCAAGTGCCAGTACCCACATTTAGTACTTGTTACCAGGTGATTTCAGACAAGTCTAATAATAATGTTAATAATAATGGCAAACATTTATTGACAATGCTTAAAGTCCTGGGCTACATACTCCGCCAGCATCACAAAATAGGGCTTCATTCTCCTAACTACACCAGGAGATAGACGTTATATTGACGCCTAAGTGAAAGATACAAAAACAGAGTTCAGTATCGTGCTCGAGGTCATACAGCTTGAGGTCAATTACATACTAAGTAATCGAACCACATCAAAATCCAAAATGTGTACAATTCAAAAGTCCTCTGTGCTTTTTATCTATGTGCTACTTTAGGTATCTAAGTTTTCCATACCCATAGCTATGCTCTGAAAGAGAAAATCACAAACATGATAGGTGTAGACATGTATTAATAAGACATATTTAAATCTAATTTCACAGAAGTAAAAGAGCAAATTTAATTAGCGGGGTTTTGTTTGTTTGAAGGAATAATGAAAGGTTAGAGTAAGAGCTTATTTTGCAGCTAAACTCACTCAAGGAATACAATAATCATTTTAAAGGCAAAATTCATTTTTATATTACACTGAGGTTAAAACTGAAAAGATACCAAAAATACAGAGAAAATATGGGCAGAAGGGTGAAATATGTTACAAGAGAGAAGAAAGATCAGCTGGTAAAGAACTAGGGGAATAAGACACAAAATCACAAACCAAAAAAAGGAACAGGAGAGGCATCAGGAGTGAGAAGTGACACAGATGGATACACAGGGGGTCCTGAGTCTTCTAAGAACGTCTGTACAATTCACCTGAACCTCAGAACCTCGTCCCTCTCATTGCTGTCCTTAGAGAAACAAAGGAACAAAGAACTAGGGTTCCAAACTGTTCTTTTCCCAGAAACTGGCATGTGTCCAAATGGGCCAAGTTAGCTCAGCTGGAGGACATTATCATCTAGGCTAAAGCAGATGTCTAAACAGATGAAATCACATCAAAGTCAGACATTTCTCACCCCTTATGTGAAAATACTGATAGCACAATCTTTTCTTTCCCTAACCCTTGAAATAATCAGAGATTGTGAAAACTATTAGGCATGTCAATAAGTTTCTTATTTCATTTATGGCTAAGTTACCTCACTGGGTTCCATTAAAAAGTAACTTTGCAGTGATCCTTTACAACCTCTGCAAGATTTTATTTTTTTCCATTTCTAATACTTTTGTTTTTTCTACCCAGAGCCCATAATACTCATCAAATTAGCGATCTGAAAGCAATTGATCATGTCCACAGTCATTTAAGGAATCAATACTAAGGGCTTGGAGACACAGAGTAATATCATTTGGCAAATTGCCCTGAAAGACTTTAGTTCCATTATTATTGAAAATGACTGACTTTGGGGGAAGGTTTCCATGATATTCACAGGAAAAAAAGAACTTTGCATTATAGCCTCAA
Organism: Budorcas taxicolor; assembly: GCF_023091745.1. NCBI lineage: Eukaryota > Metazoa > Chordata > Mammalia > Artiodactyla > Bovidae > Budorcas > Budorcas taxicolor. Next base: position 27,271,360 of record NC_068932.1, read on the forward strand.
AATGTGAAAGACATCACATTTTCACTGAGTCCTGGCTTTTTTGACCATTATTTTTAACTGCTCAGAGGTCATCCTCTCTGGGCGATCCTCTGACACTTAAAAGCATATTTGTGTTCCACACTAAACTCAGTACCTCTCTGTTGCTCCTTGGTTCCCTTTCCCAACTTTTCTGCACTAGGACCCTATGTTTCTATTTTCCAGTGTCAGAAATCTGGCCAAACTCTGCTATGCTGCTCTTTCCCATAGGCTATTCTATCATGATCATCAGAACCTCAGACATATGCATAATCTGGTGGTGCCAACGACAGAAAGGAGAGCCCACTGGACTCAGCAGCACTGTCTGTGACCTTTTGATAATCAGACCCAAGAGCACAGCCTCACCTCTTCTCTGTGGACCTGTTCCCCAAGGGCTCCATTCAAGATGCATAAATACATGTAAGACACATAGTTCAGTTTAGTTCAGTCGCTCAGTTGTGTCCGTCTCTTTGTGACCCCGTGGACTGCAGCATAGACATACATATATAGTAAGGACTCTTGCCATTGCAACAATTAACAGACACTACCTCGAACTAGATTAAATAAGAAAGAGAAAATACGAGGGAAGTTACCATATGCACAAAGGAGCCTGGTAAGGATTGAAAGCCTTGGCCTGAAATCAGGCATGAAAATCATGAAGATTCCAAGAGTACTCCTGGTCCTTTTTTTTTTTTTTTCTTGATTTCTCTCTGTTTATCTGCATTTTATTTCCTCTCCTGCTTCTGAGTCCAAATGCTGAGTGGAAAATGGCCTCCTCAAAACAACCAGGGTTTCTAGCAGTTAAAGACACAGTTACTCTCCCTCAGTGCCAATTCCATCCCTGGGATGGGGAATCTATTTGATTTCAATCAACTATAAGTTTGAAGTAAGTCACTTACTATAGACAAAGCTGCTGGGAACCTCTTCTCGTTGCCCCAAATATGCGGAGATGTCTCCAGAAAAGAGGGTTCTTATGAATTGAGTGCCTCTCCATAGGGTCTGGGTTTCCCAGGTGGCTCAGTGGTTAAGACTTTGCCTGCCAATGCTGGAGACCTGGGTTCGATCCCTGGGCCGGAAAGACTGCCTGGAGAAGGAAATGGCTACCCACTCCAGTATTCTTGCCTGGAAAATTGCATGGGCAGAGGAGCCTGGAGGGCTACTTTCCATGGGGTGGCAAAAGCGTCAGACACAACTTAGTGACAAAATGATAGCCACAGGGTCCAATGCCAAAGAAAAATGACAACAGAGATGTTGTCACCTGAAGCTGTTCACTGACAGAAGCAATCAGATGAGGCTGGATTAACACAAGTAAGTTCCCTTTGATCCCCTGCTCACAACACAGTTCAGACGGCA